>NC_066517.1:13679176-13686676 GCF_024679095.1 Eriocheir sinensis | reverse complement strand
CTCCTTTGTTAATTATTTTTATTTCCTCTTCGTCGTTATTCCTTTTTTTTATATTGTATCCATTGCCTCCTCCTCCATTCTTTGTCTGTTCCTCCTGCTCCTTCTTCCTTCCCCTCCTCCTTTTCCTCTTCCTCTTCCTTCTTTTTTTTATTTATCTTTCCTCTCCATCGTTAACTGTAGACTCCACTCTCTCTTCCTCCTCCTTGTTGCTCTTTTTTCTTCTTCACCTCTCCCTCCTCCTCCTCCTTCTCCTCCTCCTCCTCCTCTTCCTCCTTCTCCATTGTCCTTCACCTCGTCTTCCTTCTCATCCGTTCGCGATCCAGGATATTTATTTACATTTTCTTCATCTTTCACACACACACACACACACACACACACACACACACACACACACACACACACCGTCACCCTCTCCTTTCCTCACTCCCTCCTCCTCCTCCTCCTCCTCCTCTCATCACAAATGCTCCTCATGCGACACAATGCACAGAAGGAGGGACACAGAAGCGTTTTCCTCTCAGATGCATTGGATAAAAGAGGTGGAGGAAAATGGTGATGATGATGATGATGATGAGAAGGAGGAGGAGGAGGAGGAAGAAGAAGAAGAAGAAAAAGACGAAGAAGAAAAGCAAGTGTTACAAGTGAGGTTGGTGGGGAGATGAATGTAAGAAGGAGGAGGAGGAAAAGAGGAGAAAGAGGATGCAGAGAGGATTGAGGAGACTGTGAAATAGTAGGAGAAGGAGGAAGAAGAAAGAGGGAAGAAGGGAAGAGGTGGATAGAGAGCAGAACAAGGAGAAAAGGGTGAATAAAAGGACTGAAAATTGGATAAAGGGATGTAAAAAGAGGGAATAGAGTAAATAGTCGACGGTTGAAATGCGTAAAGGTTCGATGATGGAGAAGAAAAAGGAGGAAGAGGAAAAATTGTGAGAATGAGGAAGGGGAGAGGAAGGGTGAAAGAGGAGAATGGAAAGGGAGTGAATGTTAGGTACAGAAACAGGGACTAAGCTCGACACACACACACACACACACACACACACACACACACACACACTCGCGCGCACACCTAAATGGCTTTCAGATTGTCACGTGGAAAGCTAATGGAGGCAGAATTAGGTGATAAATTGGAGAGAGAGGAGGAGAAGTAGGAGGAATAGGAGGAGGAGGAGGAGAAAGAGAACGAGGAAGAAGAGTATAAATATAAAATAGGAAAGAACTTAAAATTGCACATGAGAATGGGAAGAAGAAGTAGGAGGAAGAAACGGAGGAGAGGAGGAAGGAAAGAATATAAATGAAATAATAGAAAAGAACATAGAATTTGAAGAAGGAAATACAGGACGAAGCGAACGAAAAATAAGTGTGAAATAAAAAATAAAAACAATAGAACGCGCGAACCAGAGACGTAAGACAAGAAAATCCGAGAGAAAAAAAACAGAGAAGGAAAAGGAAGTAACGTGTTGAAGAAATAAAAAAAAAAAGTAAAGGAAGAAATTATTTTGTATCGACTTTGTGTGTGTGTGTGTGTGTGTGTGAAACTGAGGAGTGTGAAAAACATGCAAGAAACAAATGACGGACGAAAGAATCTCTCTCTCTCTCTCTCTCTCTCTCTCTCTCTCTCTCTCTCTCTCTCTCTCTCTCTCTCTCTCTCTCTCTCTCTCTCTCTCTCTCTCGTCCTTGACATTGGATTACATACTAATAAACGCCAACAAGGAGAGAGAGAGAGAGAGAGAGAGAGAGAGAGAAAGTGTTTGGTTGTCTTTACTTGTCTGTGTGTACGTATGAATGGGTGTTTGATAAAGACTGAGTAAGCGAAGGGAGAAATATAATCAGATGTCTGTGTCTGTGTGTGTGTGTGTGTGTGTGTGTGTGTGTGTGTGTGTGTGTGTGTGTATGTGTATGTGTGTTGTCTTGCCGCCTCGTTGTTCGCTGCGCAGTTTCTCTCTCTCTCTCTCTCTCTCTCTCTCTCTCTCTCTCTCTCTCTCTCTCTCTCTCTCTCTCTCTTGCAGTTACATTGTGACTGTTATGTTATTTTTTTGCTTTTCTACGATATATTCAGCTTTCTTTCTCCTCTTCCTATTCTCCCTCTTCCTCTTCCTCCTCCTCCTCTTCCTTTCATGGCTCCCCTCTTGTTTTGCTCGCTTTGTTGATCCATACATTGCTTCCCCTCCCTCCTTCCCTTCCTTCCTTCCTTCCTTCTCTTCCCCTCCTTTTTCTTTCCCCTCATCCCTCCTACACATTTTTTTTATCATCTGCTCCTCCTCCTTCCTCTCACTCTCCCTCACCTTCTCTCACCCTCTCTCTCTCTCTCTCTCTCTCTCTCTCTCTCTCTCTCTCTCTCTCTCTCTCTCTCTCTCTCTCTCTCTCCTCTCACATCTCTCTCTCCTTCCTTTGCCTCCCTCCTTTGCTCCATCAGTCCCTTCCGCCGTCTCAACCCTCTCTTCTCTCCCTCCTTCCCTCCTATTCTCTCTCCCTCCCTTCCTCCCTTTTCCTCCCTTAATGGGGTGGTGATGAAAGGCCGTGTCAAATTACTTGTGCTTTTTGGTTCTTCTGTTTCCTTCTTCCTGATTCTTTTCTTACCTTTCTTCCCCTTTTGTCTTCATTGTCTTCTGTATTTCCCATCTTATTCTTCTTGAGTTCTTGTTTTGCGATTTTTTTCCCCTCTGCTTTTACTTTCACCTCAGTCTCCCTCATTTATTTTGCCTAGTTTTCCCTTTCCCTTTTCTTCTGTTGCCTATTTTTTCTCTCCCTTTCTTTAGTGGCTTAATTTTCTCTTTCGTCTATTTTTTTCCTTTTCCTCTCTCTTTCTCCTCTATTGCGTAATTTTCCTCTTCTCTCTCTTGTCTAATTTTCCCTCCCCCTTTCGTGTACTAGCTAATTCTTCCTCTCCTTCTCTTCCTTTGTCTAATTTTCCCTCTCCCTCTCTTCCTTTGCCTAATTTTCCCTCTCCCTCTCTTCCTTTGCCTAATATTTCCTCTCCCTCTCTTCCTTTGCCTAATATTTCCTCTCCCTCTCTTCCTTTGCCTAATTTTTCCTCTCCCTCTCTTCCTTTGCCTAATTTTCCCTCTCCCTCTCTTCCTTTGCCTAATTTTCCCTCTCCCTCTCTTCCTTTGCCTAATTTTTCCTCTCCCTCTCTTCCTTTGCCTAATTTTCCCTCTCCCTCTCTTCTTTGCCTAATATTTCCTCTCCCTCTCTTCCTTTGCCTATTTTTTCCTCTCCCTCCCATTACGCTATTCACTCCTCGTAGTTTTCTTTTTTTGTTTTCCCATCCTCTCCTCACCTCTCGTTAAGTCTCATTAATTACCAGCTGTTTATGTGCCTGCCAAGCTGTTTACCTCTCCCATGTCGTCTCAACACTTCCTAATAACAATGTTTTCTGTTCATCCCCCTTTTTTTCCAACCTTTTTTTAACCTCCTTTTTCCACCCCATT
Organism: Eriocheir sinensis; assembly: GCF_024679095.1. Lineage (NCBI taxonomy): Eukaryota > Metazoa > Arthropoda > Malacostraca > Decapoda > Varunidae > Eriocheir > Eriocheir sinensis. The sequence continues at coordinate 13,683,254 of NC_066517.1, read as the reverse complement.
CCATTCGCCATGTACTCTCGTCTCACCTGTCTAAACCAATTACCTGAGATAGCGATCCACTCAATTATAGACTCTTTAAACCTACTTGTTGTGTGTCCCCTTCATTCACGCAGCGTTCTTCTTTTCCTTATTGTTTTTTTCGCTTGGCTGTTTGTTTTTCCTTTACTTTCTTTCTTTCGTTCTCATCGGTTTTCCCTACTTTTTCTTTCGTTCTCATCGTTTTTTTAACTTCTCTTCCGTTTTCTTCGTTTTTCTTTCATTATTGTCTCTCGTATGTCTGTATGTTTGCTTTTTCTACTTGCTTTCTCCTTCGTTATCTTCGTATTTTTTCTCTTATTTCCTCTTTTTTGTCTATATGCTTCCTCTCTTTAATTGCTTTCTCTTTTATTATCTTCGTATTTATCTCTTATTCTCTTTCTCGTTTTTATATGTTTGCTCTTTTAATTACTCTCTCTTTCGTTCTCTTCCTATTTATCTCTTATTCTTTTTCTCTTTTTTATATGTTTGCTCTCTTTTATTTACTCTCTCTTTCGTTCTCTTCGTATTTCTCTCTTATTCTCTTTCTCTTTTTTATATGTTTGCTCTCTTTATTTACTCTCTCTTTCGTTCTCTTCGTATTTCTCTCTTATTCTCTTTCTCTTTTTTATATGTTTGCTCTCTTTATTTACTCTCTCTTTCCATCTCTTCGTATTTCTCTCTTATTCTCTTTCTTTTTTTTATTTGTTTGCTCTTTTATTTACTCTCTCTCGTTCTCTTCGTATTTCTCTCTTGTTCTTTTTCTCTTTTTTATTTGTTTGCTCTTTTATTTACTCTCTCTCTCGTTCTCTTCGTATTTCTCTCTTATTGTCTTTCGCTTGCTTATTTGCTTTCTCTTCATTTTCTTCGTAGCTTCCCATCATCCTTGCACCCTTTTCCCCTCATCCCCTCAAATCCCCCTCATCCTTTAATCTAGTTCCTGGTCACCCCTTCCCCCTCACCCCCTTCTCTTGACTTTACTTCCTCATGGTCCTCTACCTGCATTCCCCTCGGCCTGTCACCTCTTTTCACTCCTCCCCTTCCCTTCCTTTCTTCACTTTTCCTGTTCCTCCTTCTCTTCATTGCCCTTTCCCTTCTTTTTCATTATCTACTCCTACATTCCCATCTCTTTTCTCTCACTACTTTCATTCTCTTACATTTTCTTTTTCCTCTTCCCTGTCCTTCTTAATATTTACTTCCCTTCCCTTACCTTCGCTTCCTTTCCTTCTTCAACCCTTCAGCTTATGCCTTTCCTTCCATTCATCATCTCCCAAACACTTTCACCTCAATAATTATTTGTTGTTTTCCTCTTCCCTACCCTTCACATCTCCTTCGTTTCCCTTCCCTTCCCTTTCCTTCCCTTCCCTTCTCTTCCCTTCCGTTCCAACCCCTCAGCTCATCACCTCACTTATCTAATTCCCACTCAGCATCATCCCTAAAACCAGGTAAACGTGGGAACAGATGAAGGTGGTCAGGCACAGCGATTAACGAGGTGACAGGTAAATCCAATCAGATCATCCCTTTAAATTGCTCCTTGAAGGTGTGCGAAAAATCACCTGTTAATTAGATCGATAGTCGTGCATATTCAGTAGGTGTGTCAAGGTATTTTAGGATGATATTAATGGACTAAAGGAATTTGGCCTTCGGAGTAAATTACCTTAGGAGTTAATTAAGTTTGGTGTAATGGATAGTGGAATGACTTTAATTAGCGAGAGAGAGAGAGAGAGAGAGAGAATAAATAAATAGATAAAGAAAAAGAAAGAAAAAAAGAAAAGGAAAATGGAAAGAAGGAAGGAAAGAAAGAAGAAAAAGATAGAAGGAAAGGAAGAGAGAGAGAGAGAGAGAGAGAGAGAGAGAGAGAGAGAGAGAGAGAGAGAGAGAGAGGTCACATTTTCTTCACGGGAGCTTTAATTGTAATCAGATTCTCAGTTAACGTCATTTGCTGAACCGAACCGAAACGAAACGAAACGAACCGAACCGAACCGAAACGAAACACAACCTGCTAGAAATAGAAATAGAGTGAATTATGAAGTTAATGTAAATAAATATAAAATGAAGAGAAGGAAATCATGCAACCAGAGAAGCAGCAAAAGAATAATAAGCTCAGACAACAACTGGCAAAGAAAATGTAAAATGATCGGAGGAAGAGGGTGTGAAGGAGGAGGAGGAAGAGGAGGAGGAAGAAAGAGGAGAAAGAGGAGGAGAGGAAGAAGGAAGATGGAGAGAGAGAGAGAGAGAGAGAGAGAGAGAGAGAGAGAGAGAGAGAGAGAGAGAGAGAGAGAGAGAGAGAGGAAGAAAGTGAGACACGAAAGAATGAAAGACTTATGACGGGAGAGAAAGAGAGGAAAGAAAAAAAGTGTGTTCATATGATATACTTAGAATGAATACAAAAAAAAAGTTGACATTTGATAAGGGCAAGAGTGAGAGGCGGCACATCTGGGCGCCATAACAAACAACAACAACAACAACAACAACAACAACGACAACAACAAGGAAACAAAAAACAAAACAACAGTAACAACCAAACTTGAACACAAATTGCAACAGTAACAGGAACCACCACCACCACCACCACCACTACTACTACTACTACTACTACTATTACTACTACTACCACTACTACTAAAACCATACAATAGGTAGACCATTCATTCCCCTCACTCCTCAAGGGCACTCTATCATCCACTTAGCAGAACAAACGTAAGATCAATCGAAGAAGAATAACACTCCTCTCTCCACACGCTCTTTCCTCCACTCTTCCTACCTCTTCTCTTTCCTCTTAGATTATGAAGGAGGTGGAGGAATAGGAGCAAGAGGAGAGGAAGAAATGGGGGTGATAGGAAGTGATGATGAGGGAAAGGAAAGAGAGGGATGGGAGGGTGGGGATTGATGAGGAAGTGTGTGATGCGTGTGTTGCCGAGATGGGGAATGTGTTGTGTTAAGGGGCGACGTGTGTTGAGGAAGGTTATCGATCTGTTTCCATTGCTGTATGTCTGTCTATCTGTCCATCCGGCTGTCTAGTTTGTGTTTGCCGTGTCCGTCAGCGAGTAAGTGCGTGTGTATGTGCGTGTGTGTGTGTGTGTGTGTGTGTGTGTGTGTGTGTGTGTGTTTGGATATGTCAGTAATACGTTTTGTTTGTGTTCACGGAAGTATGAATGTTGTGGGTTCTCTCTCTCTCTCTCTCTCTCTCTCTCTCTCTCTCTCTCTCTCTCTCGTGGGTGTTTTTTTTTAGTATTTTGCATGTTTTTTTTCAAAGTTAAACCCATATTACACCTCTGGAACACACACACACACACACACACACACACACACTCACACACACACACAACCTTTTTATCCCGCTTAATCGGTTTCTACCAAATAATTTCCTGCGAGAATAACAAACACACGAACTAGTATTTTCTTTTTATATTCATCAGGACTCCAGAAAAATATTATTAAAAGAAAGAAATGAGTTAATGATTGTTTCTGTGTCTTGAGAGAGAGAGAGAGAGAGAGAGAGAGAGAGAGAGAGAGAGAGAGAGAGAGAGAGAGAGAGAGAGATACTGCGCAATTCTAAAAGAGCTTTGTGAATAATGAGAAGGATTTACTGTAGGGAGGAATAGAGGGAGAGGAGGAGAGTGAGAGGAGAAAGCTGGTAACAGGAAGGAAGGAAGTAGAGAAGGAATGGGAGGAAATAAAAGCTGAGTTACGGGTTTATGAGAAGCAATTCCATGACGATGCCTGCACACACACACACACACACACACACACACACACACACACTCAGTTATAAGTAAACATTTTCATGGCTTCAGTGGAGATATCGAGTCACGAGCATAATAATAATAATAATAATAATAATAATAATAACACTAATAATAATAATAATAATAGTAATCTTGTCGAACGTTTAAATTTGAGAAGAATGCGTATTAAAGTACATAAACCCAAATTTATAAAAAAAACACCTAAGAGAATAAAGATTACACAATGAAATATAACAAAACTGAAGGTGAAATAGAAGGAAAAAAAGAAAGACGTGAAGAAGAAACAGTAAACATAGATGATAAATAGATAAAAA
>NC_066517.1:13624176-13674176 GCF_024679095.1 Eriocheir sinensis | reverse complement strand
AGAGGAGGGTTGACTAGAGGAAAAGAAAGGGACAGTAGGAAGAAGAAAAGAGGAAAAGGGGAAAAAAATAAGAAGGAAATGAGGACTAAGAGGAAAGAGGAGGGTTGATTAGAGGAAAAGAAAGGAGCAGTAGGAAGAAGAAAAGAGGAAAATGGGGAAAAAATAAGAAGGAAATGAGGACTAAGAGGAAAGAGGAGGGTTGATTAGAGGAAAAGAAAGGAGCAGTAGGAAGAAGAAAAGAGGAAAATGGGGAAAATAAGGAGGAAAGAGGACGGTTGATTATTGGAAAAGATAAGGAACAGTAGGAAGAAGAAAAGAAGAAAAGGAGGAAAAATAAGGAGGAAAGGAGGACTAAGAGGGAAGACGAGGGTTGGTTAGAGGGCGAGGCTGTGTGTAGCATCATTAGGCAGTCTGAAAGGAGAGGAAAATCATGTATATTGTCGGCGGGTGTTCGGCATCTTGCGTGAGGGACGTGCCTTTTGTTATCATTATTATCATCATTATTATTATTAGGAGTGGTAGTAGTAGTAGTAGTAGTAGTCGCAGTAGTAGTAGTAGTAATAGCATAAATTGAAGTAGTAGTTGTCATTTGTTTGGTGAAAAAGAAGAAAAAGGAAAAGAAAAGGAAGATGAGAAGAAAAATTCGAGTTATTCTTCTGTTTGAGCAAAGTGGGAATGCGAAGCCAGAGAGAGAGAGAGAGAGAGAGACGCGTGCCGGAGGGGAGAAAGATGTCTCGAATCTTTGCCTTTTGTTCTGTCTCGTCTGTTTGTTTCATTGTTTTTCTGTTTTGTTTTATTTCTACTCGGAATAAAGACAGAGAGGCTTAATAAAGGAGACTGAATGTCGTACACACACACACACACACACACACACACACACACACACACACACACTTTATATTTTTTGTATCTGATTGTTTGTTTCTTTGTCCTGTTCTGTGTCCCCGAGTTTTCGAAGAGACAAGTTCGGAAAATGAGGAAGAGGTCGAGGCGGAGAGAAGAAGATAAAGTCGAGAGTTGTCAAGAGGATCCGAAAGAAGAAAATAAAAAAGTATTGACAAAGAGGTCGTGTTGAAATAGATTGCAATGATGATGGAGGCGAAAAATAAGTTGAGAGATTGGGGATTAGGATAAGAAGGGATGCGAAAGACAAAGAAGGATTAGATGAAGGATAATACAGGAGCGGATAATAAGTAAAGAAAGGGAGGAGAGAAAAAAGGTGTCGGTATTATAAAAAGATGCAAAGGGGGGAGACGAAACAATGAGATGATAATGAATAGAAGGACAGAAAGAAGAAACAGAAGGAGGAGAAGGAGAAAAAGCAATGACAAAGAGATAGAAAAGATGAAATGATTGCTGAAGAAAAGAATGAGGGAGGAGGTGGAAGCGAGAATGTGAATAGGAAGCGATGATTTACGGATGAAAGAGACGAAAGAAAATAATGAAGTGAAAAGTGATGAGATAGGAAGAAGTTGCAGAAACAATTTTGAATAGGTTAAAAAATATGAGATAGTTGATGAAGAAGTAGAAGAGGGACTATATGAAGAGACAGTAAGAATAGGAAGAGACGAAAGAAAATAATGAAGTTAAAAGTGATGAGACAGGAAGGCGTTGCTGAACCAATTTTGAATAGGTTAAAAAATATGAGATTGTTCATGAAGAAATGGAAGAGGGACTAGATGAAGAGACAATAAGAATAGGAAATAAAGGAGATGAGTTGATGAGTTGAGAGAGAAAGAAAACACGAATCAAATCAAGGAGTCAAACGAGGAATAAAAGCAGATGTTGATAAGGAGTTGTAGCGTTAATGAGGTGGAAGCGGACAAGGAGCAGGATACGTGGAGCAGACGAGGTGGAGGACGCGGAGATAAGAGGCGTCCACTTGATCTACGGCCGCCAACACGTGATATTCCTGAGGCGCCGTGTAGAGCAGGATGAGAGGAGTGCGTTCTGTCACCCTTATTAATGGCCCTCATACTAGCTTGTACCCACCCCTGCTCCTCCTCCTTCTCGTCCTCCTCGTCTTCCTCCTCCTCTTCTTACGTCTTCACCTCCTCTCTCTCCTCTTCCTCATATATTGTCCTTATCGATTTTGTTTTCCTCATCCTTTTCATTCTTTCATCTTATCCTCTCCTCCTCCTCCTCCTCCTCCTCCTCCTCCTCCTCCTCCTCCTCCTCCTCCTGCTCTTCTTCCCTATCGTTCAGCCATCTTCACTTAACCTGTCTCTCCTTTCTCCTCCGAGCCATATCCCATGTCTGATATAGTACTGCCCTCCTCCTCCTCCTCCTCCTCCTCCTCCTCCTCCTCCTCTTCCTCTTCCTCCTCCCCTTTTCTTTATCTCTGTCCTTTTTCTTATCCGAACTCCGATTTATGTTTTTTATCTTCCTCTCGTATATCTTTCCTTTTTCGCTCTATGACTCTTTCTCTGTGTGTTTTCTTTCTCTCTCTCTCTCTCTCTCTCTCTCTCGTCACGGTTTTGTAGTTTTCTCGTCTTAAATAACTGTTTACTTTTGTTTTCTTTTATTAATATTTTCACTCACTTCCCGTTTTCCTCTTCACCGTCATCATCATCATCATCATCATCATCATCTCGGTAAATAAAACGTTAGCTATTCTTTGTTTCCTGTCAAGCTTTTTTGTTTATCTTTATTTGTTTTTCAACATTTCCAATATTTTTGCTTCAACTAGATTGTTTTTATTTTTATTTTTATGATAACATTTTCACAACAACCTTTTTTTCTTTTTCCTACATGTATATTTGTCATTTATTTATCATATTATTTTTCTTTATATCCAATGTAAGCTTTCGTCACCATCAATGTATATATTCTTCATTAATTCAAGTACTCAAAATTCCTTGTTATTTTTTTCATTCCTACTCCTTTTTTTCCTTGTTTTCCATATTTATATCTATTATTTCATTACTATTTTTTCCACTAACTTTCGTCACCGTCACTATATATTCTTCATTAGTTAATGTACTCAGAATTCTACGTTATTTTTCCATTCCTACTCTTTTCTTCCTTATTTTTATCACCTTTCCCAATAAACCTTTCACAAGTTTTTCAGTTCCCTTCATTTTCTCTCTTTTTTTCTTTTTTTTTTTTGCCTTTCCTAATAAGTCTTCGTCTGGCGGTGCTGAATTTTAGAATTATTTGTTATTTTTCCATTCCTACCCTTTATTTTCCTTATTTTTATCACCTTTCCCAATACACCTCGCATTAGTCTTTCTGTTCCCTGCATTTTTCCTCCTTTTTTTACCTTTCCCAATTAGTCTTCGTCTGGCGGTGGTGATGTTCCGAATTATCTGTTATTTTTCCTTTCCCTTCCTTTATTTTCCTTTTTATCACCTTTCCCAATAAAACTCGCATTAGTCTTTCTGTTCCCTGCATTTTTCCTCCTTTTTTTACCTTTCCCAATAAGTCTTCGTCTGGTAGTGGTGGTGTTCCGAGTTATGTTATTTTTCCTTTCCCTTCCTTTATTTTCCTTTTTATCACCTTTCCCAATAAAACTCGCATTAGTCTTTCTGTTCCCTGCATTTTTCCTCCTTTTTTTACCTTTCCCAATAAGTCTTCGTGTGGCAGTGGTGGTGTTTGATTGGGCTCGGCGGGACCCAATCAGAAAGCGAGATTAGGAGACCCTTTGAATCCCTGCGTTTTGATTGGACGCGACGGACAGGTGGAGGCGCGTAATTGGTTGCGATGCGTCACTGCCTCGCTGCGATTGAGCACGACAGGTGGAAATAAACCTATCATATCCCACGGAGCTGATTTTTCCTCTTTATTATGTTTTAGGTTAACTTTTCGTGTTCGAGTTTATTTATGAGGGAATTTTTTGAGGTTTTCGTTTGATTTTTGGTTGAAAGTTTTATATATCTTCGTTTTCTTCGTTTTGTCGTTTCTCATTTTCCTTTCTATATTATTCTGTTTCGTCCTTTTCTCTGTTTTCTCTATTATTATTCTCTTATTTCGATTACTATTCTTTTTTTATTTCACCATTCTACAATTCCGAGTCTGTTTTATTCAGTTATTTCATTTTTCTTTATTACTTTTTTGCGTTATTTTCCTGCATGTTTATTTTGCCACGGTTGTCTTTCCCTCCTTTTTTCATTTTCTCATTTTTCGTTCATCGCTCAATATCACTCCGACATGCACCATTTCGTCATCCAATATACTTGTTATTTATTCAATTTGCATTTCTCGTTCTTCTGCAGTATTCTCTTAATGTCTCGTGTTTTTCTTCTATATTCTGTCATAACTCTCCTCTCTCTATTTTTTTCCTTTCTCGTACATGACATAATATCTCTTCAACATTCTCTATTTCTTTATGTTGACTGCTTTAAACTACTTTAGACTTCATTATCATTCTCTTTGCCTTCTTTTCTATATATTTATTCAATTATGATTGTCTCTTCTTTCTTTTTAAATTTTCCTTAATTACTCAGTATTTCTCATCAGACTGAAAGGTACAATGTGACGAAAATGAGCACAGAAGCCACGCGTAGCTATGGCATGCTCCCTCAAACTTTACTAACTTACTCCTATTTGGTCTGCTATACGCCCTGCTTCCCCCTCCCACCCTACTCTACAATTTGCTCTAGATAACCCTTTTTTTAAGATTACTCGCTTTCCCTTTAATTAGGTAGGGAGACTCACTATTAACTCCGCAAATAAACAGCGCAGCGGCCAAAGGGAAACTGCGATAACAGGTTTTTGCTAATTGTCTGGACTTCATTCCCTCTGCCCCGACCCGCCGCACGCAGCCCCCGCCCTCCCGCGACTCGGTTTCGGAACTGCATATATTTCTCTATTTATTTTCGTATTAGCCGTGTAATTTGAAGTTTAAATGGCCACGCGCCCTGGGATTTACGTATGCAAATGGCGATATATATTTGGTTCTGTAAAATTTTAGTTTAATTTCCACGACTTTAAAGGGGAGGGGGGGGGGAGGACAGAGAGGATGGTAAGGGAGGGGAGAGGAGGGGAAAGGAGAAATTACACGTTTATCTATTTAGTTTCGTATTATGTGGGGACGAAATTGAGTGTTTTATTGGAGGCTAAACTTTTATATTAATCAGTGGTGATGAATCATATAGTGAAGTTTTTTTAAGGGAGAGTGGAAATGATACGTTATTATATTTAGTTCTGTAAAATGTAGGAAATGAGTTTGATTGTTTTAACTTGATGCTGAACTTTTGTATAATCCATTAGTGCTTAAGTGTATAGTAGTTTTTTTTTTCGTGTTAATTTGAAGGACCTCACAAATGGGTTAGGGAAGGGCGTAGCGCAAGGCCATGTACACGTGTTTAGCTCCGAATTGTGGGATTAGTTTCAGTAGTAATTTATGTTTTATCTGCAAACTTAACGTGTTGTGCGGCAGTCCATTAGTAAAAGTTAAAAATGTAAAGGAAATTCTTATTCGCTGATTAAATATGCAAATGTGGTTCATAGTGAAAGAGAAAAAAAAGGGATTGTGAAGAAAATTAAAGTATAAACGAAACATATGAAAACAGTTCACGGGTGACCAAAGTAAATAATAAAGTTCGTTAATAAAAGATAAAGATGTAAAGAAAAGTTGTATCCATTCACTAAATATACACATGTGGTTTAGAGTGAAAGAAAAAAGGAGGATTATGAAGAAAATTAGTTGTAAAAACGAAACATAAGGAAGCAGTTCATTGGTGAGAAAAGTAAATGATAAATAAAATGCGTCGAAAAGTACAAAACATTCACCTGTGTAACTCGGGCCCAGGTGAGCGGATACAGGTGAGTGTTTTTGTAGGCGACGCTCCGGTACTTTCCAAAGGTTCGAGTGCGGTGAAGAGGCTCGGCTTTTGATCGCCTTTGTTTGGCTGCATATCCGAGGGTTGTGTTTCTGCTTCCCGGTACAGGCTAATTCGTGCCCGGGAACACTTTTAATTAACATGTATTTCATCCTGCTTTCCATCACTCCATTTCGCTCAGATTTTATTCGGTAATTTAATGCCCACTAATGCTGTTTTATATACTTATGTTTTAAAAGTAATCATTTATTTTGTTTTGTTTTCCATCATCCCATTTTGTTCATTTTTGGTGGATATATACGAGAATGTAAAACCCACTAACAGTTTTATATAATTATCCCCTGAGGTGTGTCTTTTTAGCTAATATCAAAGAAATAAACAACTCAGATTAGGGGTAAAGATACACAGACAATTTAACTTTTCTTGTTCATAAAAAAATAATATCTCTTTTTGTTTTCCTTTCATCCTTGGTAATACACAACCTCAAAACACAGACAAACAAAATAACTCAGGTATGGGTTAAAGATACACATAGACAACTTAACTTTTCTTGTTCATAAAAAAATCATATCCCTGCTTGCTTTCATGTCATCCTTAATAATACAAAACCTCAAAAAAAAGCCTAGGTACGAAATAACAGCTGATCATTACCTTATTCGTTCACACCTCCGCGTCCCACAACCTCAAAACCCACCGAGGAAGATCACCTTTGCTCATCCGTCTCATACAAAACTTCAAAATGAATCCAATGTAAGAAGCCACACCTAATCATTCCCTTATTCATTCACGCTTCCACATTCCTCACTCGAAGACCCACAGAGGAGGTTCACCTTTGATCGCCGTGTTTGGACAGAGTTGCATTTCCAAGGGTCTTTCTTTTGGGCCCCTCGAGAGCACTTGCCTCTGGGTGAACGTGCGATGGAGCAGCACTTTTCACGCATTGCAGGTCTTCCTCGTGTAAATATTCCGATTTCCGCGTCGGCCTCCCGCACCAGATCGGTTGCCTCCCTCCTGCACACCTGTTGCCCCCAAAACTTACCTGTAATTGTCACCTCACCTGCGTCTGTATCGGAACTTTACTCTTGTTTCATCTTTGCTCTCTTCCTTTTTTTTTTTTTCATATTTACTTTTTTTTTCTTGCGTTCCTCCTGATGCTTCACCTTTGCTCTCTCTCTCTCTCTCTCTCTCTCTCTCTCTCTCTCTCTCTCTCTCTCTCTCTCTCTCTCTCTCTCCTCTTTTTTATTGTATTATATTATTATTTTTTCTTCTGTTTGTTCTTTTCACTCCGTTATTTCACTTTTATTCACTTTCTTCCTATTTTCTTTTACTTGTTCCTCTTTCTGTTTGTGCTTCTCACTTCCTGTTATTTCTCCTTTACTCTCTTTCTCCGTCTTTTCTTGTACCTTTCTTTCTTTCTTTAATTGTCACTTCCTGTATCTTGTAACGCCTCATCCTGTTGCTCCTCTTTCATTTGTGCGTCTTTCGGTGTGTGTGTGTGTGTGTGTGTGTGTGTGTGTGTGTGTGTGTGTGTGTGTGTGTGTGTGTGTGTGTTATTTGCATCGTATCTTTCAGTATCTTCGCTTTTTCCCTTTCTTCGCTTCCTATTTGCAGTGTCATTTTTTTTCTTATATTTTTTTGTTTTCTGTATGTAATTGTCACTCGTCATGCACCTGCGCCGTTGACTTTAGAACCTGTTTTCTCACCTTCAATCTCTTCCTGTTTGTTTTCCCGTTTTTTTTTCTTCTTTTTTTTTTGTTATGCTCCTCTGCTTCTCAGTATCGCACGGAAGCTATTTGATATTTCTTCGTGGATTTCTTTTCTTGTTTCGGCTCGTTACTGTCACTTTCTCGCACCTGATGTCGGAATATCACCTGTTTCCACTCTCACTTTCATCCCAGCTGCAATATTCTTTCTCACCTGCGATTTTTTTGCCCCTCTTTGGATCTCATTTCTTCTTGTTCATCCTCGTTACTCTCACTTTCCTCACTTCTATGTCTGAATATCACCTGTTTTTCACTCTCACTTTCGTCCCTCATGCAATGTTCTTCCTTACCTGTGTCTTTTTCTCATTTCTTGTATCGTACTACCTTCTTCACACCTGCCGCCTCCCTCCCCGCTCACCTTTAATCACACGCACACCTACACACCTCTATTCATAAGCGTCATTCGTAAATTGTTTCCCTCGCTCTACCTGCTCACCTGTCGGCTCACGTGTATATATTCCCTCTACCTGTGGAGTGTGTACCTGTGGGCGTCCTTTGTGCGGGGGATTATTAGTTTTCCTTCCCTTCAAAACATATTTACTTACGCACACAACCTCCTCTTTCCACCCTTCCCACAGACACTCACTTTTTCACCCACCCTTCCTCTCCCTTTCGTCCTCTCCCCTCTTCCCTCCCTCTGTTTCCCTATCCCTCTCCCCTTTTTTCCCCATTTCACGCTCTGTCCACCTCTCCATCCCTCCATCCACCTCCCTCCTAAGTCTTCCCCCTTCTTCCTGCTCCCTCTTTCTCCCTTTCCCCTCTTTCCACTCCTCTGTCCTCCCTTCTCCCTTCTCTCTGTCTCCCTCCCTCCTTCACCACACTTCCCACCCCACCGCCTTCCCTCCCTCCCTCATCTCTTCCACCTGCCTCCTCCTCCTCCTCCTTCCCCCTTTTCCCTGTCCTCCTCCTCCTCCTCCTCCCTATTCCTCCCCCCCCTCCCTTCGCACACTTGCACACTATCAACAAAGCAATGTTTACCTGGAGCAAACATGGATCCTCCCGCCCACCCTGTTTAGTATTTAAAACATTCCTTGCAAAACATTATGGAAAAGGGAAATGTGGCTATAACGAAAAAATGGTAAATGGAATTGAATTAGAAACACCTTGGGAATAGATTTTTGCTTCCTCATTGGCTTATTGAGGTGTGCTGCCGGAGAGAGAGAGAGAGAGAGAGAGAGAGAGAGAGAGAGAGAGAGAGAGAGAGAGAGAGCACTCCACCATCCTGTCACTTGCACAGCACATGCCCAATATTCGCGTTTGCACAGCCGTCGTAGAGGTATGTGGGAGGGAGGAGCGGAATGGGGGAAGGGAGGAGGCGGGAGGAGACGGGCGAAAAGGAAGAAGTGAAAAGAAGGAAATGGGAGAAAATGAAAAACTGTAAAGCAGGAAACAAAAGAAAAAGGGGTAGTTGGAAGGAAAGGAAGAAGTAGAAAGAGGAGAGTTGAGAAAATGTAGGAGTAGGCGTTATAAAAGTAAGAAAGAAATAGAGAAGTAAGAAAGAACAAAAGGAGGAACGGCAAGATTGTTGGAAGAAAAGGAATAGCTAGAAAGGAGAAAACAGGAGGTAAAGCAGGACGAAAGGGGAAAGTGGAATGGGAGAAATGGGAAGGAGGAGAGACAGAAAAATGGAAATGAAGAAAGAGAAAAGACAGAAGAGGTGAGAGACAAAGAAGAATGAGAAAGGGAGAAACAATAGGAAAGGCAGGAGTAGGCAGGAGAAAGAGAAATAAGTGAAAAGGAGAGGACGAGAAAGGAATAGGTGAGAAGAGTGTGTTACTTAGGGTTGGAGTTGGGGGAAAAGGTGGTACGGATTGGAGGAAGAAGGAGGAAACAGAAGGAGTAAGAAGAGAGGAGGAGGAAAAAAAGAGAAGGAGGGTAACAGTACACTTCGAAAGCCACTTCGCCGAATGGAGAATCCAATTTGGAAGTGAAGTGTTCCCTTTGCCTCTTCCTTTTCCTTTCCTTTCCTTTCTTTCCCTTTCCTTCATTTCCTTTCCCATCACCTTCTCTTCTTTTCATAAGCTCTTCCTTCCCTTTGCCTCTTTCATTTCTTTTCTTTGCCTTCCCTTCCTTTATCTTCCTTTCCTTCATTTCCCTTCTTTTCCTTCACTTCCTTCATTTCCTTTCGCCTCCCTTCTTTTCCCATCACCTCTTCTTTTCGTAAGCTATTCCTTCCCTTTGCCTCTTTCATTTCCTTTCTTTACTTTCCCTTCCTTTATCTTCCTGTCCTTCCTTTCCCTTCCTTTCCCTTCCCTTTTCCTATCTTTATTTTCCTTTCCCTTCCCTTTCATGTACTTCCCTTTACCTTCCCTTCTTTTATCTTCCTTTCCTTCCTTTCCCTTCCTTTCCTTTCCCTTAGCCTATCCTTATTTTCTTTTCCTTTCCCTTTCATGTATTTCCCTTTCCTTCCGTTTTCTACCATTTACTTCCCTTCCTTTTCCGTCCATCCCTCCATTATTTATCCTGTCTTCGCTTCCTTCCTCCCTCCCTTCCTCTCTTCCCTTCTTCCCTCCCTTCCTCCCTCTCTCCTCTGTTTACCCTTCATTCTCACCCTCTCTCCCTGTCACCAAAAGCTACCTATCTCATCCACTTCACGCAACGTCCCTTCACCGCCCCTTCCTCCTCCTCTTCCTCACTACTTCCTATAACCCCTCCTCCTCTTCCTCCTCCTCCTCTCTATTGCCTTTAACCTCTCCTCCTTCCCCTCCTCTAACTCGTCTATACTTACTTTAATTCCTTCTCCACCTCCTCCTCCTCCTCCTCCTCTTCCTCTTCCTCTTTCTCTTCCTCTTCCACCTCCTCCTCCTCCTCCAAGTCCTATTAAAGAAGTTATCTCGATGTAAAAGAAAACACATCCGACTTTACTGTCTTTCTCTCGTCAGCAACTTTCTTGAGCCCGAATAAGCAAATTCAGTGACAATTTCATTCCGGGAAAATTATTAAACAGGGAAAGAAAAGGTTGTTTGGGCGTAATACGATGCTGCGTATGAAAGCCATTGCGAGAGAGAGAGAGAGAGAGAGAGAGAGAGAGAGAGAGAGAGAGAGAGAGAGAGACGTCATAGTCAAGCCAAAAATGGATTATTGCAAACTTTCCTCGTTTTCTTTCGTCAAAGCTTTACTTGTATGTATTATTTATGTCATGCGAATCACGTTACGTTTCCAGCAAAACAAGAAATAGTAATAATAATAACAATAAGGGGAAGAAGAACAACAACAATATTAACCTACAATGTACACTAACCTAATGGCAACAGAAACAAAAGATCATTCATATAGTACAATAAACAGTAGATTATACAAGAAATCATAAAGTAATACAAATTAGTAGGAATCATAACCGAAATATACTAATATAACAAAGAAAAGCATTATTACCACCACTAAATGCAACCCTTACTAACAAAGAACCTCACTGATAACAAAAGGTACCGTAACACAAGATGACATCGACGACAGTGACGGTGACGGGCGGGCAGTGTAGCCAGAACCCACCGCCACCATACGTTACGTCCGTCACCTTGGCTCTCAGCGTCATTATGGAGGCAATGTGTGACGGCGATGGCTTCTGGCGCGCCGCTCACACCGACTACACCACCAACAGCATTATCGGTGTGACGCTAACAGCAGGAACAGGCGAATTTACACCTACAGGAACGGCGAAGCATAACCAGTAGCAGGAAGGCAACAGGGGAGAGGGAAGCAGGATAGAAGGTGGCAGGGAATGGGTAGGAATTGAATAGGGAGAGCGTGAAGAGTAGCCGGGGTGAAAGGGAGAGGTTGGATCATTGACTAGGGTGAGGAGAGAATGGGAAGAGGATAGGGTAGTAGGGTGAATGCAAAGGGCTGGAGAGGGTCTTTGGAAGTGGTAGGATAAGGGTGGATGTAAGGGAAGCTTGGTAAAGGAGAGATAAGGGGTGGAGTAGGCAAGAAGTCAGAAGTGGACCGAGAGTGGATCGAGTGTTTGATAAAGCATTGAGGAGTAAAGGGTAACAAAGAGAGGGTTGACTGTGTGGCTTTGCTGGGATGGCGAAGGGATATGGCAGCAGAATATGTATGGCTGAACTTGTAAGGTAGGGAAACGCTGGAAGGAAAATGGTCGATGGTAGATAGTGCAAATTGAATGGTAGGGACTAAGAGGAGAAGTGGAAGGTGTTTGGGGTGAACAGACAAGGGCATAGAACGGAGGGAAAGGAAAGGTTATGCGTTAGTGGCGAATGTGGGAAGAAGGGGAGAGGAAGGATATTAAAAATGGATGAATGGAGGAGTGAAAGAGAGAATAAATGAAAGAAGGCAAGAGGAAGGAGGAAGAAAAAGAACAAGGAAGGGAGAAAAGCGGGTGGAGAAAGGACAGGAAGTAAAAATGAGCAAAGGAAGGAAGGAGGAAACAATGAAGGAGGGAGAGAGAGAAGGGAGAGACAAAGGAAAGCATGGAGGAAAGGTGTGGAGGAGGTTTAGGGAGGAAATTAAACGAGGAGTAGAAGGAGGAGGAGGAAGAGGAGGAGGAGGACGAGAGAATGAATGGGGGACGAAGAGAAAAGGAAGAAGATTATGTGAAAGTCGTAGGATAGAAAATGAGAACAAAGGAAGCTGAAAGAGAGAAAAGCAGAATGAAAATGAAGGAGAAACGGAAACAAGACATGGACGAAATCAAGGGAGAAGAGGAGAATGGAAAATAAAAAGATGCAGAAGATAAAATGAGGAGAGGGGAGAGGAAGGAAAAAGGGGAAAAAAGGACAAAAAATGAGGGACAGAAACAGGATTGAGAGAGAAAGGGAGGAAAATGCTGAGAAGACGAGGCTGAATGAGAGGAAGAAATGAAACGTAGCAAAGGAGAAAAGTAGAAAAGGAAAGAAGGAATGCAGAATAGAAGGAAAGAGTGAAAAAATGGAGAAACAGAGGAAATGAGGAAGAGGAAACAGGGAACAGAAAGGAAAAGGAGGAGGGAAAACATGAGTAGCCAGCGAAAGAGTTGAGAAGGAGGAAGGGAAATGGAATGGTGGAGAGAAATGAAAGGGAAACAGGGAAGAGAAAGGAAGAGGAGGAGGGAGAGAAGAACACGAGTAGCCATCGCAAGAAGGAAGAGGAGAGAAGGAAAGGAAAGAGAAAGAGGGAGGAAGAGGGAGAAAGATGATGAATGGGAAGGAAGGGCAGCGAAGGGACGGGCAGGGAAGGAAGGCGCAGGAGACCGTGATTGTGGCGTTCATGGTCGACTGTTTTCAAAAGGAATATTAATTTTACGATCTCGTTGGCGGGGCAGTTCATCTTGCATTAGCCTCTCGGGAACCCCTGTTATGGCCTTCCTGCTGCTGGTGGCGGTGGTGGTGATGGTGGTGGTGGAGGGGGAGGGCGATGGAAATGCCGTATCCTTAGTGGTGGTGATTATGGTGATGGTGATTGCGGTTGTAGTGGTGGTGTTGGTAGTGGTAGTGGTGGTGATGGTGTTGACTTTAAGGTGTGTGTACGTGTGTGTGTGTGTGTGTGTGTGAGGGGGATGGTACATGTGTGTGTGTGTGTGTGTGTGTGTGTGTGTGTGTGTGTGTGTGTGTGTGTGTGTTTGTGTGTAGGTAACGTTTTCATAGCGGAGTTCACGGTGTTGGTGTTGGCGGCGGTGGTGGTGGTGGAGGTGAAGGTAGTGGTGGTGGTGAAGGTGGTGGTGGTGGTGGTGGTGGTGTTTAATTAATAACAGACACGTGTATAAATGACTACAATGCTTCTCGTTTTTTTGTTTTGTTTTCGTACGGGCTTATTTTTTTACACGCTAGGTGACGTTGGAAACAGTACGATGCTGCACGAGATGAAAGAGATGTGATGATGCTGATGCTGATAGTAATACTGATAAGCGTGATAACGGTGACGCGGAGTGGTAGAAATACATGGTAGATAGGAAACAGTGAGATGCTGGAAGGAGATGAGAGAGAAATGATGATCCTGATTCTGATAGTGATGCTGAATATGGAGTCGTGATGATGGTGATACTGGTTGTGAAATAAGATGCATGGTAGACTCAGCTATGGTAGGTATAAACAAACATCAAAGTAGCCGTATTTAGCAACAATGAAGGCATCTTAGTTTTCTTCCTACTTCTTTATCTCTAGTTCTCTGTGATGTAGGTAGTGGTGACTGCAATGATGGTGGTTAGCGTTGTTAGTGGTTGGTAATGGTAGGGGAGGTAGCGTGCGGTGGTTCTTGTGGTCAGACTAATGGTGGTGGTGGAGGTAGTATAAATAAGAGTACTGATATATTCGTGGTGGTCGTAGTAGTAGAAGTATTACTCCTAGTGGTGGTGATACTGGTGACAGGTTTGGAGTTGGTTTTGGTGATGGTGGTGGTGGTTGTATAAAATTGAAAAAAAAATGATAGAGGAGAGGTGGTGGTTGTGGTAGTAGAGGCAGTAGCAGTAGTAGTAGTAGCAGTAGTAGTAGTAGTAGTAGTAGTAGTAGTGTTAATGCTGGCGATATGATTTGAAGGTGATGGTAGTGATGGTGGTTTTGGTGATGGAGAAACAACCACTATTCTTTGTTTGTTTGTCCTGAAGATGACTGCCAGCGTAATCTTCTTCACATAAAGGTGTTAGATTGTACAAAAGACCCTCACTATATGCATCTTCGTCTCTATACACTCTCACATCCAATACTCCCTTTTTACTTCACTCCCTTTATTTACCTAAGAGTATTCATAGCAACGCAGCATCCCTTTAGCATCCCTTTACCCTCCCTTGATTTACCTCCTCCATTATCTCGCGCGCCCATTATTCGCAGCAAACTCCTCCACGATTTATGTTCATATTTTTTTTCACTAATAATCCGACGGCATTGCGAGGCTTGCGGAAGACCCTGAAGATTTACGAGAAGGGCTGCAATTTGGGAAAGAGAGTGGACCTGCGAGATTTAGAGAAGGATGAGAGGGATGCTATAGTGCTTGCTCTCTCTCTCTCTCTCTCTCTCGGACAAGGGAGGTATGCGATAATTACGTATCTCACCTGGAACTGATTAATCTCAGGTAATCTTTTCTTTCACCTTTCTCTTAAGATTCCTAATTAATCTTATGACCCCATCATACACACACACACACACACTCACACACACACACACACCCACACACACACACACACACACCCACACACACACACACACACAGACGTACGAACACACACAAGCACAACGGTCATTAAACAGGTAATTATTTAACGAGACACGAAGAAGGCAGGTATTGGACACGTTCTCACCTGTTTAATCTTGCTGGCACGTGACACACACACACACACACACACACACACACACACACACACACACACACACACACACACACATTTACGGTCACTTACTCTTTTTGTATCTCTGTAACCTCGTTTGCATTGTTGCCAACTTGCGTGACGAAAAAAAAAGAATGTGCGACTTGACAACTGTTTCTGTGTTTTTTTTCTCATGTGTTTGTGTGTGTACGCTCACTTTCTTTGTGTGTGTGTGTGTGTGTGTGTGTGTGTGTGTGTGTGTGTGTTATCGTGCTGTTTTTATTTATCATGTAGACATTTTAGTAACGGTACTCGTAGTGTGTGTGTGTGTGTGTGTGTGTGTGTGTGTGTGTGTGTGTGTGTGTTTCAATTTCTTTTTGACGCGGAATCTTCTTTATTTTTCTCCCTTTCTTGTTACTGTTCTTCTCCACGCCTTCACCTTTGATCTCTCTCCTTGTTTTATCTCATTTATACCGTTCAGAGGCAGTTTTTTCACACACACACACACACACACACACACACACACACACACACGGCAGTAGTAGTGTAAGATTCTCCTTCAATATTTGCAAGTCGTGCCTGTACTCGGCTCCTCTTCCTTCCTGCTTGCTCGGAGGAAGAGGAAGAGGAGGAGGAAGAGGAGAAGGAGGAGGAGGGGGAAGAGCTGTAATGGTGGTGGTGGAGGATTTTAAAGAGAAAGAGGAGAAGGAAGTGAAAGAGAAGGGAGGCGTGAGGTGTAAGATGTATCACCTGTAATTACCGCTCTGCACAGGTGAGGAGGATCCGAGATGATATTTGCACGTGTGATATATTAGTTGATTTTACGCCCTCCCATTATTCTATGTAGCGAGTGTTTCTACTATACTTCTTTCATTAATTTCTTTTAATGTACTGTAAATTTCTTCTAATATACAGCTGTCGTTGATTTTTTAATATAGTTTTTTCGTTAGTTTTTTTTGTCATTCCTTTGAGATGATGATTATTTTTGGCTTTTAATTCGTATAATCTTTTCGTTTTCCTTGTTTTCTTTATCTTAATTCCTCTTCTTATCAACGTCACTGTCTCCCTTCTTTATTAGTCATTATCACCATTTCTGTTATCACTATCGCTGTCACTATTACCACGACCACCGACTTCCACCACTTTTGACCATCACCACCACCGTCACCACCATTACCAATCCCGCTACCAACACCATTACCAATACGACTTACTACCAGCATCACTACAACTACATCTACCACCACCACCACCACTCACCTCCATCACCACCACCACCATCAGCGCCACTCACCTCCATCACCACCACCACCATCAGCGCCACTCACCTTTCCGACAGGTGTTCGTGCGTTGCGTGTTACCTGCCGCGCTAATTAATCTTGCTTGTCTCCTTGCAAAGGTCGATTGGACCGTTTTAGTGTCCGGGTGTTTGCTCAATACACCTTCCCCCCCTCTCTCTCTCTCTCTCTCTCTCTCTCTCTCTCTCTCTCTCTCTCTCTCTCTCTCTCTCTCTCTCTCTCTCTCTCTCTCTCTCTCTCTCTCTCTCTCTCTCTCTCTCTCTCTCTCTCTCTCTCTCTCTCTCTCTCTCTCACACACACACACACACACACACACACACACACACACACACACACACACACACACACACACACACACACACACACACACACACACACACACACACACACACACACACACACACACACACACACACACACACACACACACACACACACACACACACACACCCTTTAGGCTTGCTCGTTGCCTGTTAATCCCCGACAGCGAGTCAGTAGCCGGCAGCTGTGACAAAGAGAATGGACGAGTGGGAGAGTGGGACAGGCGAGGCGAGAGGGAAGTAAGGGGGAAGAGGCGACGGGAAAGGTGGAGTGGGGATACGTTGCGAGAGGAAAGAAGAAAAAGGGAAGGTTAGATGATAAGTAGAAGAGATGGATGAGCGTATAACTGGATAAGGTAAGACGAAAGCGAGATACAGTTAGAAATAGGATGAAAACAAGGGAGAAAAGGCAACAGGAATGGTGGATAAGGGAAAGGTTGAGAAAGGAAGGAGTAAAAGGGAAGGTTAGAGATTTAATAGAACGCACGGATGAACTATTATCTGGAAAAAGGATGAAAAGTAGAAAAATGAATGAAAAAAGGCGATTTTGAAGGATGAAAAGGATAAAAAACTGAGAAAAGGTAAAAAGAATGCAAAGTTAAGGAAAGGAAAAAGGGAAGCTGTGAATGAAGGAAAATAAGGAAAGAAAAAGTAAGAAAAGGTAAGGAAAAAAGCTTTGATAAAAACAACAATGAAAATGGGAAGGAATACGCAGTGAAAACCCGAGAGAGAGAGAGAGAGAGAGAGAGAGAGAGAGAGAGAGAGAGAGAACACATACGAGAAGGGATACGACTGAAACTGGTGTGATTGGTGTTTAAAGAGGTGAAGGGGAGGGAGAAAGAGGAGGCAGAAGGGGAGGGAGGGAAAAAAAGGGAGAAGGGAGAGAGGGAGGAGGAGAAAACAGTGTAGGTGGCAGTTGTTTCGAAAAGCTGTTGGGAAAAAAAAAGATACAAGAAAAAAAATTGATTGGAGAGACGTGGAATCGAGGTGTTGGTATTTGCTCTCTCTCTCTCTCTCTCTCTCTCTCTCTCTCTCTCTCTCTCTCTCTCTCTCTCTCGGTCGTGACGCAACGGGAAGTGCTTCAAACTAGGACCACTATGACGTGTGTATGATTGTTTTCCTGTTGTTTTTATCTTACAATATTTTTTTGTTGTTGTTGTTGTTCTCCCAATAGTGTTGTCCTTTATAGTTTTTTTTCCACTTCCGGGAGCGCAATCAGTCATCTTTTTCGTTTATTAAAAAAGAAAGAAAAAAAAAGAAGGAAAAAGGTTGGAGTATAGAAAGGAATCATGGATAGTATTTTTCCGCCCATTTTCAGAGTTTGTTGTGAATTGTTGTTTAGGAAGAAATCAAGGAAAATAGTGAATCGCAATACGCACCCTAAATAGAAGAAAAAAGGAAAACTTCAAGAATTTGTTGCCAAAATTACGTTGAAAGTATGTCTCAATAATCTCCTCTTGAAAGCGTTCTGGTTCTACATAAAACAAAACAATATATCACCTACGAAAAGGGAAAAAAATTATGTAGAAAGAACTTTAATGAATCATGTACGAAGTTAATAAAAAGTACACTGGAAACAAAAGTACGTCTAAAAAAAACCAGTGAAGACAACCAACTAATTAAAAGGTGAAGGAATAAGAAAAAATAATAATAATATAGTTTATTTTACGTAGAAAGAAGAAAACATTTAGTGGAAAACCAAGAAAAGAAAAGAAGTTAATTTATAGAGAAAAGAAACAAGGGTACGAAGAGAGAGAGAGAGAGAGAGAGAGAGAATCAAGCATCCTTATCTTCCACTAATTGTCTCTTTTTCTCTCCCTCCTCCTCCTTATCTCTCCTTACCTCCCAATTTCCCCCCTTATCCCCTCTCTTTTCCTCCTTTTCCCTTTATCTGCATCCTTGATAATTGTCTCTCCTTCTCTTTTACCCTCTTTTCTCTTTTCCGCCTCCGCCATCTTACGTTCTTACACTGTTATTATCTTCTCAATATTATCATTATTCCTCTATTCATATTTTCGGCTTTTATCTCTTTTTCTCCTTTTTTTATTGCTTTCCTTTTCTTGTGTTTCTTTGTTTCTTCTTCTCATCTTTATCCAATCTCTCTCTCTCTCTCTCTCTCTCTCTCTCTCTCTCTCTCTCTCTCTCTCTCTCTCTCTCTCTCTCTCTCTCTCTCTCTCTCAACGCTTACCTAAGGAATAAGGAATTTTTACCTTCAGAGTTCGATTCGTCTTGGAATTTGTAATGTGTGTGTGTGTGTGTGTGTGTGTGAGAGAGAGAGAGAGAGATGGAACCATACAGCAGGAGACGACAAGTAATAACGCGTTCTCAGTTTCTCACACACACACACACACACACACACACACACACACACACACACACACTCTCTCTCTCTCTCTCTCTCTCTCCCCCATATCGACTGGGCGACACTGTCAGGTACAGAAGGCGAGTCACATAGAATGATCGAATTTCTAGAAGAAAATTATCTAAGCCAAATGGTTTCTGAGCCAACTCGACAAAATAATATACTCGACCTTGTTATAACAACCCAAGATAACCTAGTCAGTAGTGTCACGGTAGGAGAACACCTCGGTTCTTGCGATCATAAATTAGTGCGCGTCGACATTAAAGCTCAATCATCAGTGACTGAAAATAAAGTAAAGGTGCCCAATTTCAAAAGAGCTAACTTCGTAGAAATCCGACAAAAACTAACAGAAATACAACTATCAGATGACGGCAACGTAGAGGAAGCCTGGCTAAGCCTTAAAAATAACTTACTCACTCAGCAGAACACATTCGTCCCCTGGTGCGAGAAGCGAATTAACACTAATAAAAGCCCACCGTGGTTTAATAGCGAAATTAAACGATCAGTCAATGAGAAAATTGTTTTACAGGTTAAAGAAAGAACAAAGCACGCCCGAAAACATTAGACTTTATAATGATGCCAGGCGACGAGTAAAAAGACTAGTAGGTCAGGCAAAGCGTAGATACGAAGAAAATATTGCAGCCAACTGTAAAAATAATCCGAAATCTTTCTTCAGTTACATAAACAACAGAAAGGCGATCAAAAGTGGTATTGGACCTTTAACAAACAGCGACGGTGCACTAGTGACTGACAGCCAACACATTGCAAACCTCTTAAACAATTACTTTTCCTCGGTGTTTAATACTAACAGTCTTCCTCTCGCTACCACCAACACCAGTACTATTGTAAATCTCGAGCATGCATTGCCTAATTTTGAAATAACAACCGATGAAGTCCTTAAAGCTCTCCATTCACTTAAAACAAATAAAAGTCCTGGACCTGACAAAGTATATCCAACTCTGCTGAAAGAAACAAAGAGCGAAATACTCTCCTCCCTCACAACCGTATTCAATATGTCCTTGCGACAAGGCATCGTCCCTTCAGATTGGAAAAAAGGCTAACGTGACACCGATTTTCAAGAAAGGAGACAAAAAAAGTACCAGGTAATTACAGGCCCATTAGTCTAACTTCGGTTGTAGGTAAGCTACTTGAGGGCATAATTAGAGACAAAATTGTGAATTACCTTGAAAGCCACTCATTGATTGGGGACTCACAACATGGCTTCCGAAACAAAAGATCCTGCCTATCAAACCTATTAACCTTTTATAACGACCTCTTCACTGTTTATGACGTAACCAAATCACTGGACGTAGTCTATCTTTATTTCCAGAAAGCGTTTGATAAAGTCCCGCATCATAAATTACTTTGCAAATTAAAGCAAATAGGTATTGACGTTAAAGTAAACCAATGGATCGAATTGGTTGAGCAACAGACAACAAAGAGTAGTGATCGACGGATTTAACTCAGAGTGGGCGCCTGTCACTAGTGGCGTCCCTCAGGGCTCGGTCCTTGGCCCAGTGCTCTTCATTATTTACATCAACGACGTGGATGTTGGACTCAATAACCGCATTAGTAAATTTGCAGACGACACAAAGATTGGCAACTCGGTTCTCACTGACGAAGACAGGCAAAGCCTCCAAGAGGATTTGCACAAAATTTCAACCTGGTCGGATAGATGGGAGATGCCCTTTAACGTAGACAAGTGCCAGGTCCTTCAAGTTGGAACGAGGAATAAGAAGTTCGAATACGAAATGCGCGGCGTTAAACTCAAAAGCGTTCAGTGCGTCAAAGACTTGGGGGTCAAAATCGCGTCAAACCTCAAATTCTCACAGCAATGCATCGATGCAGCAAATAAAGCGAACAGAATGTTGGGCTTCATTAAAAGAAACTTTGTATTCAAGAATAAAGATGTAATACTCCCGCTCTACAACAGTTTAGTCAGACCCCACTTGGAATATGCGGTACAGTTTGGTCTCCCCACCATGCAAAGGATATTGCTAAATTAGAAGGTGTTCAGCGTCGGGCAACGAAAATGATCCCTTCCTTGCGCAACAAATCCTACGAAGAAAGGCTTTCTACCCTTAACATGTTCTCTCTTGAGAAACGTCGCCTCCGAGGAAAACTGATCGAATGTTTTAAAATACTTAATGGTTTCACGAATGTAGACAGATCAACATTGTTTATGATCGATGACACTTTGCGCACGAGGAACAATGGCGTAAAACTCAGATGTAGACAAGTAAATTCAGACTGCACCAAATTTTTCTTCACCAACGTTGTAGTGCGAGAATGGAATAAGCTTCCACCGTCAGTGGTCCAGTGTAACACGATTGACTCCTTCAAAAATAAGCTCGACCGTCACTTCCTTCAACTTAATATCAACTAGAGTAGAAATGCAACGTTTTGGAGTCTTCTGATTAATGTAAAATCACTTAGGTTTAAGGACAGACCACCAAGTCTGGACCATGGGGTCTGTGTGGTCTGATTTTCTATGTAAATCTATGTAAATCTCTCTCTCTCTCTCTCTCTCTCAGTTTGCGTGGATAAAGGTGCTCAAAATGTGTTAATCGTTTCTGGTCCCATTAAACAACTTTTAAATGGAAAACGTAAATCATTCTCTTTTTTCCGGCAGCAAAATTTTTAAGCCACATAATTGGGAGCGATTCTTTTTCATAACGTAATTTTACCTAATGATGTAAGTTTGTTTTATTGATGCTTTTTTTTTTGCCTTCATGTTCTCTCCTCTTCTCTTTTATATATATATATATATATATATATATATATATATATATATATATATATATATATATATATATATATATATATATATATATTTATATATATATATATATATATATATATAGCATGTCATTTATTTTTGCAATTTTTTTTCTTCCCCTTTCTCTCTATATATAACAAGTCATTTATTATTGCTATTTATTTCTTCCCCTTTCTCTCTATATATAACAAGTCATTTATTTTTGCTATTTTTTCTTCCTCTTTCTCTCTCTATATATATAACGTCATTTATTTTTGCTATTTATTTCTTCCCCTTTCTCTCTATATATAACAAGCCATTTATTTTTGCTGTTTCGCACGTTTTCACACTTAGTATTAATTAATTATATTTCTCTAACATGTTATTACGCTTCCGCCCTCTAAATTATTTCTTTCTGTACACATTTCGTATCGCATCTTTCATCTTTTTAATTCCACGTCGACGTTTCAATTATATCTTTCTCTCCTCTTCCAGCTCGTCCTGCTCTCTCTCTCCCTCTGCTCCTTCTCCCCTCCTCTCCTCCTCCTCCTCTCACGTTTATTTGCCTGTTGCCAATTTATTACTACTTTCCCTCTTCCTTTCATCCGTAACATACACTTTCATTCCTACATTTATGGCTTTCATCATCGCTCTATTCCATTTCCTCTTCCTTTTTTTTCCCATCCTCTCCTCCTCCTCCTCTTCCGCCTCCTCCTCTTCCCTCTATCGTATATTATTTACATACGTTTTCTCTAGTTTCATATCTGCTATATTTTTCTTTCCTCTTGTTTCTTTGTTCCTTATTTACTTGCTTATTCATTTCCTTAACGCACTTTTTCCTTTACCTTATTCCTCTTTGCACCTTGTCAGCATTACTTCATTCAGTTTCTTCCCTCCTACCATTATTTACCTCCTTCCTTCATTCTTTCCTTCCTTCAGCATTCCTTATTAGCAGTTTCATTCCTCTCTTCACCTTACTCCTTCATTCCTTAATTCCACTCATTCCACCTTACCATCATTACTTCATTTCATTCCATCCTTCCTGCTATTATTTCCCTCCTTCCTTCCTTCCTTCCTGCATCATTTCCTAGTCTGTTCCATTCCTCTCCTCCCCTCACTCATCGTAATTTACTTGTGGCACTACCAGAGGGCACTAATAGCACTGTTAAGAGTAGATGAGCCACTCCTGCAGCAGAGAGAGAGAGAGAGAGAGCGGAACGAGATAAATATAGACTAAGTGTTTCAGTCACTTACCAAGTTTTCCCATAAGCCTCAGTATCTCTCTCTCTCTCTCTCTCTCTCTCTCTCTCTCTCTCTCTCTCTCTCGCACACACACGCACGGCTTCCCGCTCGTTAGATATACTCAAATACCGTAGTTAGGTTCAAGTGCATCCTGCTGTGCCCTTGCAAATAGGTTCGCTTCTGCCTCGCTTGTCACTCCAATAGTCTCCCCTTGAACGTGGCGAAGAAAATGGGTGAAGGTGAAGGCTGCGGAGGACAGGAACTGAGTGGAGCATGGTGTATTGGAGAGAGAGAGAGAGAGAGAGAGAGAGAGAGAGAGAGAGAGAGAGACTGTGTCATACGCCTGTCAAATTACAAACTCATTAACTTGATTGCTGCGTGGGATATTATGAAAGAATCTCTCTCTCTCTCTCTCTCTCTCTCTCTCTCTCTCTCTCTCTCTCTCTCTCTCTCTCTCTCTCTCTCTATCTATCTATCTTTTTTGCGATCAATCTATTTCTTATTACGATCTCCCTGTCTTTATCAGATCCATTCTTTACTTTCCTCTTCTTTACCTCACCTCACAACTACTTATCTATTTTTCACATTTTCCTTTCTATATTATTTGCTATTTCACTACAATATCAGAACCAACCACAACATCACTTTTCGGCAAATGAGATCATTATTGCCTTCACCGGCACGATTTCCACCTTTTTTCACCCATTACCTGCGAGTTAATTGGCATTTGATCAGGTGTCCCCCAGGTACGCACCCTTCCCACCATCCCTTTCTCTGCCCTCTTCCGCGGATTACCTGTTAATTGGCTGCATATATGGCCAGGTGAGGCAAGCACGCAGGTAGACTGAGCTCACCTTGTATTTAACTAAACCGAATATTCTGGGAAGAGGAAGGAAATGTAATGCGATGGAAAGGGGAGGTAGTGAGGAGTTTTGTGAGAAGACGAGGGGAATGGAAGATGAAGATATGTGGAGAAGGATGTGAACAGAGGGTGAGGAGGGATTGGCAACAAGGGAAAGAGGAAAATATTAGATGGGAGAGGAAGATGAGGGAAAAATGGAGGTAGGAGAGAGATTGAGATAAAGAGGGTGGCCAAAAGGGATGGAATGTTTGACTTTTTGGAAAGGATGGAGCAAAAGGAATAGTAGGAAAGTAAGAGTGAAGCACATTACAAAGTAGAGGAGGCCAAAGGGAAGACTGAAGGGAAGAGAAAGATATTAAAAGTAGGAAGGTGGGAAATGCAGGAGAAAGAGAGGGAGAGAAGGCAGGGGTGGATAGGGGGAATGAGTAGATAAAGAGAACAGTTGTCGGTGGATAAAAAAAGAGGACGGGATGGGAGGTATGGGAGTGGAGTGAAGTGGAGTAGGCGGAAAGTGGAAGGTCGAGGAGTTACATAAAGTTTAGAATTGACTTACGTAGTGTGTGGAAGTGGAATGTTTTAGTTGTGTTTGCTTAGCCGACGTGAGAGTGTGGATAAGTTCGTTAGCGTGTAAATGAGCGAACGAGGGAGGGAGTTAGAAGATGACAGAGACGATAGTTAAAATAAAATAAAGCGTGTTAATGTTAGTGTTCTTTTGTTACTTGTTTTTTCCTTCTTAGATGAAAATAAAGCGTCTTGTTAGTTTTATTTTTCTTTACTCCTTTCTACCTTTCCTTTTTTTTTTTTTTTTTTTTTTGCTTTTATTCAATATGTTAATATGTACCGTTGTTAGATATCGTTATGTAAAGAGGAATATGCAGTCTCAAACTTGTCATTTATGTCCACCACCACCAAGAACGACAACAACAACAATAACAGCATCACCATCACCACCACCATCACCACCACCACAACAACAACAGCAACAACAACATTTACAAAAGAAACAGAAACCCCAAGAACATCACCACCACCACACCACCACCACCACACCACCACCACCAAGTCAAGTAGAGAAAATGGGTTTTGAAGTGGCTGAAGTTGAGCAGTGAAATACTGAGAATTTTTACCGTCCACTTATTCGGGGAGAGAGAGAGAGAGAGAGAGAGAGAGAGAGAGAGAGAGAGGAGGGGGGAGTGTTTTCTGGTCTTTAAAAACAGTCTGCCTCTCTCCCTCTTTCTTAGATTTGGAAGTCTTACTCTTAAAGCCACAAGTTAAATTATCTTCTCTTCCCCCTCCTTTCCTCCCCTCCTTACCTCCCTCCTTCGCCTCTCTGCAGTTTTCTTTTTTTTTTTTTTTTCTTTCGTGCTCGCCTTGCGCAACACAGCCGTCATTTTCGAGCGTAACTGTGCAATCGTCCTAAAGTTTCTCGCGGAGTAAAGTTAAGTACATTCCCTTGTCACGTTATATCCTCCTTTGCCTCCACTTTTGCCTTCATGCGCCAGCTTTCTTCAGTTGGGGGTGAAATTGCTTCCTCCTCAACTTTCTACGACTGTCTGTGTCTCTCCTCTTTATGCGTTATTCTTCTGTTATGTTCATGTCGTTTAGGAATGCGAGTATACATCGTGTTTGTTTTGTTTACCTGTTTGATATTAACGCTGCTTTGAATATTAGTTTTTTCTTCGATTTCGTGTCGTAAAGAAGCAATAATATATATAGTTTTTTTTTTTCGGTTTCTTCATTTCTTTATCATCATTGCTTTTAATATTTGTTTCATAGTTTTAATTTTCTACGTCTGCCTCTCTTTTGCGTATAATCTATTTTCATTTTACATCTTCATCGTTTGTCAGACTCCATGTTTTTTTTTTTGTTGTTGTTGTTTTAAAGTTTTGTCAGCATATTTTTTTTTTCCTCAACTCGACGAAAGTTACGACTCTCTTCCTGGAGGTCGTTTTTTTCTCTCTCTTTCTTCATGGGGTGACTGCTTCCTCTCCTTCTTCCTGCTCCTCCTCCTCCTTCTCCTCCTCCACCAACACTTTTCGTTCTCAGTTCGTAATACATCTCTTTAGTTCTATCTCTCAAGCGTCCAGTCTATATTTCTTTTTGCTCTCCTGTTCCTCACATTACATACACATTTTCACACTGCCATTATATCTTTCTCATTTCCTCCATCCCCATCCTCCTTTGCCTTTCTTTTCATCATCTTTAACTTCCTCTTTCTCTACTCTCCTCCATGCAGTCCTTTCTCTCCCCCCAGCATCTTTCCTTTCCTCCTTTCCCTTCTTCTTTCTCTCCTCCCCTCAACACAGTCCTTTTTTTCCCTTCAGCATCTTTCCTTTTCTCATTTCCCTTCCTCTTTCTCTCCTCTCCTCCACACAGTCCTTTGCCTTCCCTTCAGCATCTTTCCTTTCCTCCTTTCCCTTCTTTCTTTCCTCCTCCCCTTCACGCAGTCCTTTCTCTCCCTTCAGCATCTTTCCTTTCCTCCTTTCCCTTCTTTCTTTCCTCCTCCCCTTCACGCAGTCCTTTCTCTCCCTTCAGCATCTTTCTTTCCTCCTTTCCTCCTCTTCTTTACACAATCCTTTCCTTTCCCTTCAGCATCTTTCCCTTCCTCCTTTCCCTTCCTCATCTCTCCTCCCCTCTACACATTCCTCCAGGCTCAGCACCCTCTCCAGCCTTAATATTCATCCTCATTATCATCCCCTTTCTACTCTCTTCCCTCCCCTCTTCGCTTATCCAGTCTCTCTCTCCCCTTCTCCGTCTCCCCTCCCTTCCTCCTCCTCCTCCTCCGCCTGCCACTCCTCACAGTCTTATCTCACCTCTCCCCTGCTCATACGCCGTGTTATCTAATCTTCATATTTTCTCTCTCTCTCTCTCTCTCTCTCTCTCTCTCTCTCTCTCTCTCTCTCTCTCTCTCTCTCTCTCTCTCTCTCCTGCGTATCTCTTTAAATATTATAGCCATTATCGTTTTTTTTTTTTTTTTTGTTACGGAAGGAAGATAACTTTGCCGTAATGGTGTTCACTTTTTATTTTTCCTTTAACTTTTTTTCTTTTTTTTTCAGTATTGTGAGAAGAATCGTCTATGTATTTTGTGTTAACCGGGAATTATGTTTTTTTTTTTTTTCCTCGCTCTTTATTTCCTCATTTGATCGGCCTATTTTTTTTTAGGTCTTATTTTTCTTTTGACTTCTTTTCTTTCTCTTTTTTTCCTCCTGGCGTGAGAAGAATCATTTGTTTATTTTGCTTTAACCAGGAATTACTTTTTTTCTTTATATTTCTTTTACTCCCTCGTTTTGATTGGTGTCTTTTCTTTTGTGTGTGTTTCTAGAGCTTCTGATTTGTTTTTGTTTTCACGTAAAAACAAAAAATCAGGTATTCTCTTTTCATAATTTACTGTAGACTGATTATGTATTTTTCTCTCTTCCCACCGCCGTCTGTTTATGAAGAACCCCGTACATATTTACTGATGTTTTTCCATTCGCGTTTAGCTTCCCAACTTGGAGCGAGAATATCGGAGAGGACAGGGAGGAGGGGCGGGAGGGAAAGAGTATTATGAGCTTCAACAAAATAATGCACCCCCTGAGGAAAGCCTTACTCGTGAGAAGGAGAATTAATCGCATAGTTAAAATAAAGAGAGGTAGTTCACGCTGATAGGAAAAGGGGAATGGGAAAGAAAAGGGAGGGGGCGAAAGAGACAGGTTCTAAATTGTGGAATGAACATAAAATACTAAGAAAACAAGAGATAGAAGAATGTTAGTGAAAAAGCGAATTAGACACATAAAGAGGAAAATACGAAGAAAATGAGAGATGGTTTAAGTTGACAGAAATTAGAGAGAAAAGGAAGGGAACGAGAGAGAAAGGAAAAATAGAAAGTGGCATGAAAATAATTATAAAAAAAATAATAGAAAAGGTGAACATAACCGCCTATTAGTGAAAACGAAGTAAAAAAATATGAAATAATTAAAACTGATAAAAAACAAAAACAAATGGGATAAAAAACAGTATATATTGAATTCGCGCCACTAATTGAATACATAATGGAAAAAATGATAATTGAAATGAAATAAAAAGGGGTCAAAAAATAGAACACCCAAATTCGAGATGATGAGATGAGAAAATAAGGAGATGATTATGCGGGGGGCGTGAGAAGTGAGATGAGATGAGACCCAGCGAGATGAGACGAGGAAGGGAGGAGGAAAATAAAGGAAGGGAAGGAATACGAAAGGAGGAGGGAAAGAAGTAATAAAGAGGAAGGGAAAAATACCGGGAAGTGCATGAACGGAGTGATAATCGTAGAGGAGAAGGGAAGAGAAGATTAGCTGAGAATAATGGTGAATAAATGAGGAGGGAGGAGACGAAATGATAGCAAAGGAGAAGGAAAAGAACTGAAACGAGACGAATAAAGAGGACATAGATACAGAAAGAAGCAAATGACAAACGATAAGGGAACAACAGAACGAAATGAAGGAAAATAATGAGTAGTGAATGAGAAGACAATATTATTCAGCGAAGGAGAAATAGAGGAAAAGATGTAAGACGGAGAAAAAATAAATGAAAGATGAATGAAGAAGGTGGAAGAGTGATTAGAAAATACCAAAATGCAATAGGAAAAATAACACGAAAACTATCACGAAATATAAAGAAAAGTAAGAAGTAGGTGGAACAGGGACCAGACAGAGAGAGAGGAGAGACATAGAAAACGGAACAGGTGGAGAGCGAAAGGAGGATAAAAGAACGATATTAAAAAAATAATAATAATAAGGTGTGCCACATTAAAAAGACTGAAAAAATATATATAAACGGTATAGTTGAAAATCGAATACGAAAACTTGATAATCAGAACACTCCTATAATATCATGTTTAAATGAAAAAAAAATGATGTAAGTAAAATAGTAAAGTCGAGACGAATAAACGTAGATATATATATTTCTTTTCTTGTAGGTAGAAAAGAAGCTGATCTTGTCCTTTCTACTTACCTACTTATTTCTCTCTTAAGCCTCTCTTCATCCCTCCATTTTCCTCCCTCCCTTCCTCTCCCCCTCCATGAACCCATCCTCCCTGCCTCCCTCCTTAATCCCAGCCCAATTCTCCTTTCCTCCTCTCTCTCTCCTCTGCCTCTCTCCTCTCCCTTCCATCCCATCCTATTTCTCTCAGTTTTCCATTGAAGAAGACACTAATTTTCTCTTCCTTTGATGCAAAATTTTTCCCCTCCTTTGTAATTTCCACATGAAGCAATTAGCGACCTTGTTTCATGGTTATATTATATTTGTTTTGGCTCTTTAATTATGTTTCTCCTCTGCCTTTTGTGTTTTAAGTGTTTCTCTCTCTCTCTCTCTCTCTCTCTCTCTCTCTCTCTCTCTCTCTCTCTCTCTCTCTCTCTCTCTCTCTCTCTCTCTCTCTCGTTTCACCTGTTTGCCGTAGTTTTACCTGTAATGATATTTTTTTCTTGCAATCCATATTTTTTTTCCCTTCCTCCTCCTCCTCCTCCTCCTCCTCCCTTCTCGCTTTTATGATATTTATTCAATTTTCTCTTCCCTCATTCTCCCCCTCTCACCTGAATTTCGTGTTTACCTGTCCCCTTAACTTCACCTGTAAACATTATTTTTTTCTGCACTTTTTTTTACCTCTCTATACCTTTTTCCTGTCCACCTTTATCCCTATCACCCTTTACTCTTTTTTTGTTTTTTCCTCTCCTTCCACCACCCCGTCATTCTTTCCGCATTCTTTCATTTTTCCTCTTTTAATCTCGCACCTCCATCTCACCTCTATTTTCCTCTTCCCCTCTTCTTCCATTTTTCAACTCTATTGCTCTCATTTTTACCTCCATATTTTTACTGCAGTCATCTTTCTTTTCCCAACTTCGGCATTTCTCACCATCCTTCCCTTCCCTTCCCCTCCGTTTCCTTTGGTTCTCTTTCCTTCCCTTCTCTTCCCTCTCCTCGTCTTCTCCTCCCTTTCCTACCCTTTCCATCCCCTCCCTTTCATTCCTTTTCCTTTCCTCCCTGTCCTTATCCTTCCCTTACCCTTCCCTTCCCTTCCCTTCCCTTCCCTTTCCCTTCCTTTACCTTCCCTTTCTTTCCCTTCCCTTCCCTTCCCTTCCCTTCCATTTCTCTCCCATTCCGTCCCTTCCCCTTCCCGTCCCTTCCCTTTCTTTTCGTTCCCTTCCCTTCCATTTCCTATACCCTTCCCCTCCCTTCCCCTCCCTTCCCTTCCCTTCCCATTCCATTCCATCCCCTCTATTTCCCTACCTTCCCTTCCCTTCCCTTCGCTTCCCTACCTCCTCACTCATCACCTTACGCCAACGCTAAAGCAAAGTAGAAAATCCACTTCTGTTGTATTTTTAGCCCATGGTTCCTCGCAGCTGGCGGGAGGAAGGAGGGGAAAGAGAGGAGAGTAGAAACGAGGAAGAGGAGGAGGAGGAGAGAAAATTTGTGGTGTGTTGCCTTGTGTTGCTTTAAGTTGGAGGAGCTCATGACACGCTCTCGCTTCTTTTTTGTTTTGTTTTTCTTGTAATTTTTAAAAGCTCAGGAAGGAGAGGAAATTGCACTCAAAACCTCATTTCTGCCTTCTTGCCTAACTCGTCCTGCGCCGCTGCTTTTTTTTTCTTTTTTTTGTCCTAGTCGTTTGTGTTAATGGTCTGTTTTCTCCTCTTCCGACTCGTCCTTCTTAATCTATGTCCCATCAACACCCTCATTTAGCATTGTTTTCTTTTCTTTTCCCTTTTTCCTTCGTTTCCTTTTCTTGTTGGTGTTTGTCTTGGGCTTAATTCTTTCCTTCGTCCTCTCTTTCTTTTTCTGTCTCCTCCTTCTCTTCCTCTTTATCATCCTATTTATCGTTGTCTTCGCAGTTTTAGTTTTTTTTATACCTTTCTTTGTGTTCGTCCTTTTCATTAATCTCTTCATCGCCTGTCATTTGTTTTCCATATTTTTTTCTCATTTTCATCATTTTTATCGTCTTTTACATCACCATTGTCTTCATCACCCTTGTCCTCTTTTTCATCTCTCTTGTCCTCCTTATCTTCTTTGTTACCTGTCTCATTGTCCTTTTCCTCATCATCATTGTCTTCTCTTATTTACCGCCTCATTGTCCTCTTCAGCTTTATCGTCATCCATATCTTCGTTCTTCTTCAATTCTCGTTTTCCTCATTTTCCTTGTACTCTTTTTCAATCGTTCTCCTTTAATTCCTTCTCTTCTTTGTTTTCCTCATTGTCCTTCCATTGTTTTCACCACGTCTTCCTCAATGTCCTAGTTTTTTTCCTCATCCTCGTCCTTGTCCTCTTTCATCCTCTGTCCTCGCTCTGCCATCTCTTCGTCCCTGTCCTCGCCCTCCATCCATTTCGCTGACCCACTGTTCAACTTTTCCAGGATTTCAACATTTATTTTCGTTCGGCTTTTTCTCTTTTTCCATCAGCGGCTTGTTTCCATCAGCACTTTTGCAGCTTTCGTTTTCATTTGTCTTCATCGCTCCTCGTTTTTTTTTCCATTAAATTATCGGCGAAGGTTATATATATTTTTTTCGTTTTCCCCCTATATCCATTTTCGTTATTTGTTTGTTTTATTCCTGCTTTGTCTGACCCTCCCGCTTTCATCAATATATTTTTTCCCATTTTCTTTTGTTTTTGTTTTTGGTTTTGTGTATTTCTCCTTTTCATTTCTTTCTATTTTTTTCTGTTTGTCACTCATTGTTTCCCTCCCTGTGTTATTTTTTTGACGTGTTTTCTTTTTGCCCTCTTTATCATCTTATTTTTGTATCTCCCTTTCTTTCACTCCTCCATACATCAGCATTTGAACCTTCCTTATATTCTTCTTTATCCTCTTTTTATATGTATCATTCTTTATCTATTCCCTGTTCCTTAGTTATACTCTTTCTGTCCCTTAACCCTCCATATTTCTCCTTTTCTTCCATCTACTTCTCATTCCCCACGTCAGTCTCTCATTTCACCACTCTCTTCTCATCTTTCTCTTTACCTATCATTCTTTATCTATTCCCTGCTCCCTAACCTTCTCCTGTCTCTTCTTTAACCTACCTTGTTTTTCCTCTTTTCCATCCACTTTTCATCGTTCTCCTCGTCACCCATTCTATTATAATATTATTCCCCATTCGTCCACCCAATTATCCATCAGTAGCAACAAATCAAATTAACATCCATTTATTCCACCTGTATTTGCACCCACTCCCCTCATTACGACCTTTACCTGTGCGGCCGTCTCATTAACGCGGGAGCAGGTGGAGGGGGCGCCGGGCATGGAAAAGTCCCGTGAATTGTGTAATCAAGCGAGAATAGGAGGAGGAGGAGGAGGAGGAGGAGGAGGAGGAGGAGGAGGAGGAGGAGGAGGAGGAGGAGGAGGAGGTTAGGGTTGAGAGTTTAAGGGAAGGCAGCAAAAGATAGAAAGTGGAGGGACGGAGGAATGGAGGAAAGGGAAGAGGGAGGAGGAGGAGGGGATGGCTAACACTGAAGAAGAGTTATTGTTATGGGAGGGAGAGGGAGATGAATGGATGGAGGAGGAGGAGGAGGAGGAGGAGGAGGAGGAGGAGGAGGAGGAGGAAAAAGGGAGGAAGAGGACACACGCAGAGACGAAGGAACAAAGAAGTATGTAGACAACGAGAAAAGGTGTGTGTGTGTGTGTGTGTGTGTGTGTGTGTGTGTGTGTGTGTGTGTGTGTGTGTTGACTAAGTTGTCCCAGTAATTGGTGGACGGCGTGATGAAACTGGCAGACTTTGTGTTGACAGAGGAGGAGGAAGAGGAGGACGAGGAATTGGGAGGAGGAGGAGGATGGAAATGAAGGATTGAGAACCGCGGACTCAGTAAAGTGGAGTAGAGTGGAGTGGCAGCAGTGATGAAAGAGGATGGAGGATGGAGTCTGGGAGTGGAGTCAGAGTTGGAGATGAAACAATAATGGAAACGTGAACCTCGAGCCGCTGACTGCCTCCTAACTCTCACTCTCGCGGCCGCAGATAAAAGACGTATTTCAGAGCGCAATACATAACGCGCGCCAAGTTAAAAGTGTAGGAAGTAAACACCATAAATAATCCGAAATATATTGCTCTGGCGGGAGACCAAGGGATGAGGAGGATGGAGAAGGAGGTTACGGAGGGACAGGGATAAGGGCGGTAAGACATGGAGGAGAAGGGAACAAAAAAGTGCAGGAAAAATAGTGATGAAGATTTGAAGTGAGGAAGAACGAGGAGAAGAAAGAGGAGGAGGAGCGGAAAAAAAATGAAAGGGAAGGAGGAGGAGGAGGAGAAGGATGATAAAGGACAAAAGGTATAGGAGTGCAGATGAGAGTGAAAGTGAGTAAGAGGAGAGCAGGGCAGGTAGAGGCCATAGAAGGGAGAGCAGGTGAATGGGATACGAGGGTGGGCATATGAGAGAAGGCAGGTAGGTAGGTGACATGGACAGGTGAGAAGGATGGAAAGGTACCTGAAGGGGCGGACAAGTAAAGGCAGATTAGGCAGGTAACATCAGGTGAGGGAGAAAGGCAGGTAAGGAGAGAGATGAAGAGGCTCAAAACTTAAGCAAAATTCTCCTTATGACTTCTTACATTTTTTTGACAGTATTGGAGGCAGCTCAAGGACAAAAAAATATCAACATAAAATAATACAAAACGCTACTCCGGCAAACGAAAAAAGAACAAGAGGCCAAAAGAGAGGTGGTCAATCCTGGGTGGAGAGGTGTCTTGATACTCGCCGTTAAAAGAATTCAAGTCGTAGGCAGGAGGAAATACAGACGAATCTACACATTACCAGCATTTATATAGACATTTTTCTACCTATTACTCTCACTCCTTCACCGTAACAAAAGTAAGGTATGATTACACAGAACATTAGAGAAGATAATAATTATACATGATCAAAGGTTCTTCAGGAGTATATAAGCGTCGGAACATTAAGGAGAAAAATGAGTATAGATTATCGAATGTCCTACAGGTGTAATTAAGGTGATGGGAGTGCCAAGATAGTACAGGTAGGGAGCAATACACCAGTGCCAGCGTTCTCTTACCTGTGGAGGCGTGAGGGCTGGGCGGGGAGGGGAGGGGAGGGAAGAGTAAGTCCGGGGAAATATATGGCTCGAGGGAGATTAACTTAGGATTAGTGTGCCTTCAAAGTGGTCTTAGGGCAACGAGGCGGCGTTTAGAGGGGTGAGTAGAGGTATGAAGGAGGAGGAGGAATAGGATATGAAGAAGAAGACCAGGAATAAGAACAAGAGCAGTAACATGAACAAGAACATAAACAAGAGGAAGAAGAGGATGAGGAGTAGATGAAGTAAAAAAAAACAGGAGCAGAAGGAGGAAGAGGAAGAGGAGACGGAAGAGAGATTTTGTGGGAATGAGATTAAAATATTTTGCCAAAGGGACTTATTTTTTTGCGTACGTAGGTGAGTGAGTGTGTGTGTGTGTGTGTGTGTGTGTGTGTGTGTGTGTATACGTGTGCATACTTGCGTGCGTGTGTGCGTGTGCCTTCGTTTCCCAAAATAATTAAAATTTCCCGCGAACAAACTCCCACCAAACGAACCCACTTTACATGCTCTTCTCTTTTTTTTTTTATATATATTCTCCTGGAATAAAAAAAAAATGTTTACCGGGAAATTTTGTTGTTGCCTTTAATGACGGAACAATATCGTTAATGTCGTTAGCAACTTGTATTTTAATTATCCTTCAATGTTACTCTTGTGATGTTGTTTGATGTCTGATTAAACGCTCTCTCTCGCGCGCGCGTACACACACACACACACACACACACACACACACACACACACACACACACACACACACACAAGACTCATCAATCATCGTATTTCTCAGATTTATTTCTCATTTTTCACCTTTTTTCCTGTCTCCTCTTCCTTCTCCCCTCCTCCTCATTCTAACCTCCCCCTCCTCCTCCTCCTCCTCCTCCTCTTAAGCTGTCAGGTAGGGAAGAGGAATGCATCAAGAGGAATGGAGGAAGGAAGGAAGGCATGAAAGCAAGAGGCAAGTTATAGGTTGGAAGTAAAGTTGGAGAAAGAGAATAAAGAAGTGAGGAAGTAGAAGAGGAGGAGGAGGAGGAGGAGGAGGAGGAGGAGGTGGAAAAGAGGAGGTGATTTAGCAAAGTGCGAGCGAGGTGTGTTGAGTTTACCTGTTCTCACCTGGACGGAAGAAGAGGAGGAGGAGGAGGAGAAGGACGAGAAGTGGATGGTTGCAAATAAAAGAAAAAAAAAGAAAGAAAAGGAAACCCAGTCCGAAGAAAAATTGAAGCGATAATTGGCTTTAAAGACCTCTTCCTCTTTAGCTGGAACGAAATTAAGTGGCCAAGGAACAAAACCGCGAAATTAAATAAAAGAAAGAAAATGGAAATTAAAGTTTATGACAGGCTGGGAGAGAAAAATACAGGGAAGGAACGAGAAACTTTAAAGGGAGAGGAAATAAAGGGAGTAAAAGAAGGGAGAAAAGGAAGAGGAGGCGGAGGAGAGGCAGAAGAAATGAGGGGAAGAACTACGAGGAGCAAAAATGGAGAAAGGAAGAAGACGAGGAGTAAAGGGAGTGGAAATGTGGGAGAAGAAATAAGAAGAGTAAAAGCAGGGAGAAAAAAAAGAAAAAGAGGAAGAGGAGGAGTACATGGAGAGGAAATAGGGGGAAGAACTAAGAGGAATAGGAGAAGAGAGAAAAGGAAGAGGAAGAGGAGAAGTAAAGGGAGAGGAAATAGGATGAAGGAACTAAGGCATAAGAGAAGGGAGAAAAGAAAGAGGAGGATTAGGAGGAAGAGGAAGAGGAAGAGGAGGAGGAGGTCTCTCAGCAGGCATTATAATCACCAGCCACTTTCTCCTTCATAGTTAGTTTCACCGAAGGACACAAAGAGAGAGAGAGAGAGAGAGTACAAGCTAGACGAAATCATGTTCACTAACTCAAACTTCCTCCCTTCCTCCCTTTACTCTCTCCCTCCTTCCCTCCATTCTTCGTCTCCTTCCTTCCTTCTCTCTCTCTCCTTCTTAACGTCCTTCCCCTCTTCCCTCCCCTTTTTGTATTTTTTTATCTTTTTTTTTCTTTCTCTCCTCCCTCATTTCGTCTTCGCATCTCTCCCTTCCTCCCTTCCTTGCTTCTTTTCTTTTTCTCCTGCCTTCCTATGCCTTTCTTCACGTCTTTTACTCCCTCCCTCTCTTCCTTTCTTTCTTCCTTCTTTATCTCTTCGTTTCCTTCCTGCTCAATTTCCCATACCGTCCCTCATTCCCTCTCTTTTTCCTCCTCTTCTCCATCTCTCCCATTTTGTCCTCCATTTTCCTACCCATGTCATCTTCCTTTGCCTACTAAACGCCATTTCCTCGCATCTCATCTCGTGATCTCTTATTATCTCGGGTTATCTCTCCATTTCCTCCGCCTCTTTCTCCTCCTCCATCCTCATCCTCAGCAGTCAGACATTTTACACTAGTTGGTCTATTTTTTTTCAACGTGTTAATGATTTTTCTTGTCTTGCTTCGTGTTACTTATTCTCTACTCTGTTATTCCCCTCCTCTTTTTCTGCTTTCTCCTCCTCCTCCTTTTCTTCATTCTCCTCATTTTCTTTCCTCTAATTTCTCCTAACTCACAATTCTTTCCCTCTCTATTTCTTTCTCGCTAACCATCCATACCTTCTCTCATTTCTCCTCCCTCCATCCGTACCCGCAGCTCCTCCTCCTCCTCCTCCTCCTCTCGATATCCCTCCTACGCCAGATTCCTCGTCCTCCTCTTCTTCCTGCCCATTATGACAATATGCGACATTTGAAACAGATGGGACTGCCCGCGGAGGGAGGAGGAATAGGAAGAGGAGGAGGAGGAGGAGGAGGAGGAGGAGGAGGAGAGAAAGAGGAAGAGTCTTGTTGTTCTGGGTTTCCTACTGGCGAGTGTGTCGGAAATATTACTTTAGGGAATGTGTTTCTGTTGTCCGCTCCCTGTACTCTCTCTCTCTCTCTCTCTCTCTCTCTCTCTCTCTCTCTCTCTCTCTCTCTCTCTCTCTCTCTCTCTCTCTCTCTCTCTCTCTCTCTCTCTCTCTCTCTCAGTCGTAATTTTTTTTTCATCTGGATAACTGATATTTTTTTTGCTTGCTGTCACACATTTTACGCCGTGTGTGTGTGTGTGTGTGTGTGTGTGTGTGTGTGTGCGTGTGTGCGTGTTCTTCCTGGCACGACCCCACACAATTGGATTATTGAACGAATGGCTTTTTTTCCGGAATTTTGGCTTGTAGCGTCTCTCTCTCTCTCTCTCTCTCTCTCTCTCTCTCTCTCTCTCTCTCTCTCTCTCTCTCTCTCTCTCTCTCTCGCTCTTATCTCTCCTCCTCCTCTTCCTCCTTGTTAGTTGATTGGCCCTGTGGCTGTGTGCTTCGGGAGAGTATTTTGTGTTGCTGTGTTCCTTTACCTGATATTTGTATTGTCTTGTGTTGAGTGGCTTGAGGTCCTTTGATGTGCTTCCGTTGAGCTGCGTCGTGGTGGTGGTGGTGGTGATGGTGATGCTGCTGCTGCTGCTGATGATGATGATGATGATGATGATGATGGCAGCATGTGAAATCTGGTGTTGCATTCCCGTAGAGTGTTGCAAGAAAATAGGAAAAGAAAGATGCTGAGATGGCGCTAATGATGGTGGAAGAGATAAAAAGCGAGCTAACGAGAGGACGATATAAAAATGAAAGGATAGGCATAAGGAAGCATTTGCCGTAAAAAGGAAGAGAGAGGAATGGCAAGAAGAGAGAAATCAGCGTAAATGGAGGAGAGAGAAATATTTTGGAAGAAAGAAGAGGAAGAAAGCGATGGAAAAGGAGAGAAGGGGTGAAGAAAGGGGATTAAGAGAGAGGTATGAAAAGAAGAGGGAAATAACGTAAAATAAGAAGAATCAATACAGTGGAGGAGGAAAGAGGAAGAAAGTGATGGAAAAGAAGGAGGGAAGACGTGTAGAAAGACGAATAAATGAAGGGGAAGAGCAGGAGGAGACAAAAAGAAGTAATAGGAAAGAAAGAAAATGCCGAGAAAGGAAAGAGAATGGAGTGTAAAAGATGGAAGATTAATGCTGGAAGAGGAAACGGGAGGAAAGTGATGGGGAAGAAGGGGTGAAGAGTGGGGATTAAACGAAGGGGAATGGTGAGTTTTAGGGTCCAGCCCACGCATTGAAATTAGTGGCGCAGTGATGTCATTAATCAAGGAAATGTTGAAGGGAGGGAGGAGGGAAGGAAGGGAGGGAAGGAAAAAGGAAAATGGGAAGGAGGGAAGGAAATTGGGAGCTATAGTGAGGAAGGGAATGTAGGTAGGTAGGGAGGGAGGGAAGGGGGGAAAGCTGGAATGGAGGGAAGAATGGAAGGGAGGAAGGAGGGAGGGTTGGTAGGTAACGTTGAGGACGGTAAGGAAGGACTAGGTGGTGGAGGTGTAAGGGAGAGGTAAGAGAGGAGGGAAGAGAAGAAAAGGAGAGAGGGAGAGAGAGGGAAAGGGTAGATACCGAAGCCTAGTAGACAGAAAGGGGAAAAAAAACAGGAAGGGAGAGAAGAGAAGAAATAGGGGAGAGGGATAAAGGGTGATAAATATAAAAATGGAAGGGAATGGAAGGGAAGATAACATTGTAAGGTGGAAAAATGAAAGATGAATGAATGGGGAAGGGATGGGAAGGAGAAGAGGGAAGAGGAGGAATGGTGATGAAGGGAAGGGAAGGAAGGGAAGGTAAAGGAAGGGAAGGAGAGAGAAGAAATGGCGATGAAGGAAGGGAGGGGATGGGAAGGGAAATTAGATGTTGCGGAAAAGACGAGGAAGGGGACGTCTCTAATGCAATAAAAAGCTACTACTTCTACTACTACTACTACTACTACTACTACTACTACTACCACTTGGAACATAAATTCATACATATATTCCTTACATTTATACACTTTTTCACTTTGACATTTCTTCCCATCCTTCTTCCACTTTATTTTTCCTCCATTTTCACTTTCTTCCTGTATTCGTCTTCGTTTCAACTCCTTTCCTCTCTCTCCCACTCTCTCCTTCCCTCCCTCCTTCCTTCCTTTCCTCCTTTGCTCCTTCCTCTTCCCTGATTAACTGCGGTTCTTCCTTCCTCCTTTCCTTCCTTCCTTTTGCCTTTCCTCCGACGACAAATTTCTTCTTTTACAACTTTATTTCTCTCCCTCACCCCCTCCCTCTCTCCCTCCCTCATCCTCCTCTCCCTCCCACGTTCGCTCTCCCCTTACTTTTTGTCTCCTCCTCCTCCTCCTCCTCCTCCTCTCTCTCTCTCTCTCTCTCTCTCTCTCTCTCTCTCTCTCTCTCTCTCTCTCTCTCTCTCTCTCTCTCTCTCTCTTTTCTAAGCCTGTTATGGTTTTCTCGCTTCATTACACACTCGCGAGGCATTCTCTTCTTTCTCTTCTTCCTCTTCTTCCTCCTCCATATCCGAAGAAGAAGAAGTAAAAGAAGAAGAAGAGGAGGTACCATTTTGTATTCGTCCATTTCTTTTTTCCTCTTTTTTTGTTTCATATACGGCAAAATTCTGAGCTATTTTTCCAGAGATTTTTTTTGTTATTTCCTTGTTTTTCTCTTTCGCTTCCTTATCTCCCCTCTTCGCTATCTGCTCCCTTCCTTCCTCTCTCCCTCTCTCTCTTTCTCCCCTCCAGTCTTCCCTCCTAACGCCCCTCTTTCATCCTCCCCTTATCTCTTCCTTTCCGATCTCCACTTTTCCTCCTCCTCCTCCACCTTTCCATCTTTCTTCTTCACCATTCCTGTTCCTTGCCCCTCTGTCCTCTTTTTTCCCTCCCTCTTGTCCCTTCCTTTTCCTTCTCCTCCTCCTTTTTTTTCGTTTTCCCCTCATGTCCCCTCTTTTTTCCGCGCTCCTGGTTCTTCCCCTCCTCCTCCTCCTCCTCCTCCTCCTCCTCCTCCTCCTCTTCCTCCCTCGTGGGCAGAGAGGACAGCTCGAGACACGTCCACTGGCAGCTATTGGATCTAAGGTTCCTCCGTAGGCCCAAGGAAGAGGAGGAGGAGGAGGAGGAAGAGGAAGAGGAAGAGGAAGAAGAGGAGGAGGAGAAGGTCGAGTGAGGCGTGAGGGGAACGGGAGAGTTGCTAGGTTGCGAGAGTGATACGGAAGAGGAAACATGGAAACATGGAAACGCAGGCAACAGAAAGCCTATTGGCTCATTACGAGGTTGCCCGTTCTGGTGATTTAATCTGCTCGACAGCCTGGGGCCTGGGGAGCAGATGGCTTACCTCGATATTGAGGAGCAGATGAAAGCGCCTCGATATTGAGGAGCAGATGAAAGCAACTCAATATTCAGTTTACTCCCGACGCAGCGAAGTGACGGTCGATTCTATATTTGAAGGAGTTGATAGTATTCGCATTTACTACTTCTGAGGGAAGATTGTTCCAGTGACGGATGACTCGGTTTGAAAAGAAACTCCTTCCGATGTCTGTGTTACATCGACTAGACTGAATGGGTAAACCGTTATTTCTAGTTCTTAGGTTGGTTTGCAATTCAAAGAAATTGGAGTAATCGACGTTATTGAATTTTTTTAGATACTTGAAGACTTGAATCATATCTCCTCGTAGGCGTCTTTTCTCCAATGTAAAGAGATTGAGTCTCTTGAGTAGTTACTAGTTCGGTTGAGCACTTAAGGTTTGTATCATTTTCGTGGCGCGTCGTTGAATCCTTTCCAGTAAATCAATGTCCTTTCTGTAATTAGGAGACCAGAACTGTACTGCATACTCGAGGTGCGGTCTTACCATGGAATTATACAAGGATAGCATCACGTCTGGCGTTTTACACTCGAAGTTCCTCGCTATGAACCCGAGCATAGTGTTGGCTTTGTTGTATGCTTTTTACAGTGATTCGCGTGTTTCAGGTCACTGCTGATAGTGACTCAAGATCCTTTTCCTCCTGCATCGCTTGCAGAGGTCTCCCATTCATGATGTATGTGGTTACTATTTCTGGACCCAATGTGCATGACTTTGCATTTGTCAACATTAAAG
Organism: Eriocheir sinensis; assembly: GCF_024679095.1. Lineage (NCBI taxonomy): Eukaryota > Metazoa > Arthropoda > Malacostraca > Decapoda > Varunidae > Eriocheir > Eriocheir sinensis. The sequence goes on along the minus strand of NC_066517.1, from coordinate 13,633,624 downwards.
GACATTTGCCATTTTCCGACCATTCGATAATGTGATTGAGGTCTTTCTGAATGATTTCGCAGTCGGTCTTTGTGAGGCCTTTCCCCACCTTAGTGTCATCAGCAAATTTCGATATTGTGGATTTCAGTCCTGATTCGAGGTCGTTGATATATATGATGAAGAGAATGGGTCCCAGCACTGACCCTTGAGGCACTCCACTAGTGACTGGAAGCCAATCGGAAGGCTGTCCGTTGAGTAGTACTCGTTGTTTTCTGTCGGTGAGCCAATCTCTTATCCACGCGATCAGATTGGCTCCAATGCCCGCCGAGTGCAGTTTCTTAAGGAGTCGCTCGTGCGGTACCTTGTCGAAGGCTTTCTGAAAGTCCAGGTATATAACATCACTGGGGATGTGGGCATCCCAGTTCTTATATATGCCTTGGAAGAAGTCTAATAGATTCGTTAGGCAGGAGCGCTTGTTTCTGAAGCCATGCTGGGTGTCGGAGATTACATTATTGTCTTCTAGAAACTTAACAAGTTTGTCTCTAATAATCTTTTCGAGTATTTTTCCTGCCACTGATGTCAAACTTATGGGCCTGTAGTTTAATGCAACGCTTTTGTCTCCTTTTTGAAAATTGGTGTTACGTTCGCCATCTTCCAGTCTTCCGGGACCTTTTCAATTGAACAGACTGGTTGAATATGTTAGTGAGTGGCTGAAGTATTTGTTGTTTAAGCTCTTTTAATAACCGCGGGGACAAACCGTCAGGTCCTGTTGACTTGTTCGTGTCGAGTTTATCCAAATACTCTTTCACTTCTTGGTCGCATATTGAGTCAATTTTCATGGGCGTGATTCCCCTCGGCGGGTCAGGGTTCTCTGGCATGGTTTCGATGTTCTCGACTGTGAATACGGATGCGAAGTTACTGTTGAGGATTCTGGCCATCTGTTTACTGTCCTGAGTTGCAGCTCCAGTCTCGTCTGTCAGGGGACCAATATTGGACTTTACTTTCTTTTTCGATCTGATGTATGTGAAGAATTTTTTTGAGTTTGTCTTGATGTCACGCGCTATTTGTTTTTCGTAGTTGCGTTTACTACTCCGAATAAGGGTGCGACAAGCTCTGAGGCTGTTGTGGTACTGAGTACGGGCTTCGGCCGTGTCATTCTCTTTCATTAGGTTATAATTCCTTTTTTTTAAGTTTACCGCCCTTTTTATTTCTCTGGTCATCCACGGTGGATCTACGGCACCATTTACTCGCCTGGGTTTCGTCGGCACTGTAGCCTTTTCTACTCCCAAAAGCTTATCTTTGAAGTTGTTCCACACGTTGTCGATTGTATTGTCGGTTAGGTGAAGTTGGTCCCAGGTCGCGGAGGAAGCAGCTCACAGGCTAGGTTGAAATTTGGTTTTTTGTAGTCTGGTATCACTGACGGATTGTCTACGAGTTTGTGACTTATGTTGACATTGAAACGGATTAAGTGGTGAGGAGGAGGAGGAGGAGGAGGAGGAGGAGGAGGAGGAGGAAGGATTAATGGTTGCTATGGTAAGGGAATAACATATGAAAGAGTAGTAGTTGTTATCGTTGTTGTTGTTGTTGCTGTCATTGGGTTGCTCAGAGAAGAGAGTTGAGTTCGGGGTTTGGCAGTGGAATATTTGTAAGGCATATGAGGCGTGTAAGGGGAAGGGGAGACAAGGAAGGGGGAGGGGAGGTGTGTAAGGGGAAGGGGAGACAAGGAAGGGGGAGGGGAGGTGTGTAAGGGGAAGGGGAGACAAGGAAGGGGGAGGGGAGGTGTGTAAGGGGAAGGGGAGACAAGGAAGGGGGAGGGGAGGTGTGTAAGGGGAAGGGGAGACAAGGAAGGGGGAGGGGAGGTGTGTAAGGGGAAGGGGAGACAAGGAAGGGGGAGGGGAAGTGTGTAAGGGGAAGGTTGTTAGGGTATTATAATTGAAGTGAAAGGGAAGAGAAGAATAGAGAAAGCGTAGCAGGGAGAAGGAAAGGGAGAGGGAAAAGAGGAGATACGGAAATGAAAAAGGAATGGGTGGCGTCGAGGAGGGTGACAGGGGACTCAAGGACATAACATGGGCTTTGATACTCTATATATGACATCAGAAAAGGTGTTTTGTCGAGGATAATAGTAAAAGTTGAAGGTAGTTTTGTTGTCATGGGTGTGAAAGATGTTGCAGAGACAAAGAGGGAATGGAAGTGTCCAGGATGATGACAGGGGGATTGAAGGACAGTATAGGGTGTTGGATCCTCCATATGTGCCATCAGAAAAGGTGTTCTAGAGGATAATAGCTAATGTTTAAGGTAGTTTTATGGGCATGGGTATGGATGGCGAGACTGTGAAATATAGGCAGAACGAGACGAATAATAAAGAAAACCTAAACAAAGAGAAGACAAACCGGCAAGGCAAGAAGAAAAATGAACCCTGGAAAAGTAGGACGGGAGTAAAAGATTGGGACAAAGAATAATGGACAGACGAAGAAGAAATGGAGGAGAAGGCGAAGGAGACGAGTGAAGCTAAATTGGTCTTTGTCTCTTTTCCTGAGGACCGTCTTTGTCTCTTGTGTTCCTGCATTTAGAGGACGTTATTAAGGGTGTTGAGTAGCAGAGAAAATAGCTAAATATATCTTGTTAGTAAAGCCATAAGTAGATAAGACAATAAGAGGGAATAACAAAGAAAGGAAAGAAATAAGGAACAAGGAGAGTAGAGAAAGAAGGAAGAGTACGGGGACAGCATGAAGGAAGAAAGGAGAGATGTGAAAGGATGGAGGTAAGAAATACGTACGTGAAAGACGAAAACTATCACGAAAAATAAAGATTGGATGAAAGGAAGAAATATGTGCGAAAGAGAAGAGGAGTCACAAGTCACAGATGAACAGGTTTGGAACAGGTCTTGAAAACGGTCTGATAGGTAAATGGGGGAGATAGAAAGGAACAAGCATCATTAACAGGTGAAAAAAGGGGTGGAAAGGTTATTGGAAGAATATTGACACTGTTAAACGAAGCATGGGTGTTGATGATGTGTGAATTGGGATAATTCGAAAAGTGCAGATGGAAAAGATACGAAAATGGAGCTAAAAAGAGTTCGTTGACAAGGGAGAGAGTGACAGATGTGTGGAAAGGCTGAAACATGGTAATGGCACTATAAAAAAAGGAGATCAAAGAAACTCGTTGACAGGGGTAAAAGTAAGGGTGACAGAAGAGGGGAAGGAGTAAAATATATTCTGATAAGGGAACTGACAGGGGTGAAGATGGCAAGTGGAAATAATTCAAGAAAAAAAGGTAAAAGGAACTCGATGACAAGGGTAAATAGAAAGATGGAAAAAGGAGCATGTTGACAGGGGTAAGAATAGGGGTAGGAATGACAGGGGTGAAGGTGGCAGGTGGAAATCATATACAAACGGAAGTAAGTGGAAATCATTGACAGGGGTAAAAGAAAGAAGGCGAAAGAAGCACGTTGACAGGGGTAAGGGTAACAATGGGGAAAGGGTAAAATATGTTCTGGTAAGGAGTTGACAGGGGTGAGGGTGGCAGGTGGAAATGAGGCAGGAAAGGGTTGAAATGTGCCCTTGAAATGGTACTGACAATGTGACAGGTGGAAAGCGGCAGGTGAGCTGGACAGGTACACCAATTACACACCTCACCTGAGCACTCATATGAATTAGCACACACACACACACACACACACACACACACACACACACACATGGATTTTTTTCGTCCGTGTTTGAGGCTTCCCATGTGTGTGTGTGTGTGTGTGTGTGTGTGTGTGTGTGGACGCTTTACACAGGAAAGCCCAAACGTTTAATACCTGAGGGTTAAACAAACAGAAAAAAATATTTGCTCCTCCCGTTTCTTTTTATTTTTTTGTAGGTAAAGTGACGCCATTTTTGGGGGCGAAGTGTATTTTTTTTTTGTTTCTTTTATGTCGGTTTTATCTTCCCTTTTAATCCGCGTGTTTGCTTAATACTTAAAAAAAACATTACGCCACTTTTCTTCCTGTTATTTTTTTTATCTCGACTTACTCTAATGCTTTCTTTCTTTCTCCTTTCATATGCTGTTTTTTTATATTTTCTTCTTTATCTTTTCCCATTCATCATCACCTGTTTGCTCAATGCCTCTAAAATTACCATAGTTTTCCTGTTTTTTTTTTTTGTTTTTTTACTTCTATGATTAAATGTAATGGTTCCCCCTTTTCCCCTTTCCGTTTTCTTTGTCTGATTTCGTTATGGCCACCCTTTAAAAATGTACACTACTTACTTTCATTATCTTTCATTTATTTTATGGTGTAATTTAATCCCTTCCCTTTTTCCACTCTTTTCAGTATTCCTTTTTTTTACCCTGAATTGCGTTTTCTCTTCTTTCTTTTTTTCTTCTTTTGCTCTGTTTCTCCGTTTAACTGTTTTCGTATTCCCCATATTTTATTTTTTATTTTTTCTGGTCTAGTTTAACCCCTTTCCATTTTCCTTATTTTTTTTCCATGTTCCTCTTTTTTTTTGTTGTTTACCCTGAGTTGCGTTTTCTTTCTCCATTAATCTTTCCTTTATTTTTGTTTGCCCTTTTAACCGTTAACGCATTTCCTATTATTTTTTTTTTTTTATTCTTATGATCTAATTTTATCCCTTTCAATTTTCCTCCTTTTTTTCATATTCTTCTATTGTTTTTTTGTTTTTTTTACCCTGTGTAGCGTTTTCTTTCTCCATTAATCTTTCCCTTTGTTTTGTTTCTCCTTTTAACAGTTTAACGCATTCTCTTGAGGAAGGAAATACATTCTTCCCCGGCGATTTATTTCCACATTTAGTGTTGTGGAGTTTTAACTGTTCCTTCCGCTGGTTTATGTGCCTTCTCTTGGGAAACTCGAGAGAGGGGCGAGGGGTTATATTGCTCTCCTCCTCCTCCTCCTCCTCCTCCTCCTCCTCCTCTTCCTCCTCTTCTTCCTCTTCCTCTTCCTCATTCTTCTTCTCTTCCTCCTCCTCCGTGTTGTCCTTTTAAAACTCCGCATTCTTCACTTCCTCCACTCTCAGCTTCTACTCCACCTTTTCCCTCACTAACTTCTCCTCTTCCTCCTCCTCCTCCTCCTCCTCCTCCTCCTCCTCCTCTATCGTTCTCAGTGCTTTCTCCCTCACTCTCTCCCCATCTTCCCTCCATCTATCAAGCTGACATCTTCCTTTTATGCTACACTGGCTCTCTCTCTCTCTCTCTCTCTCTCTCTCTCTCTCTCTCTCTCTCTCTCTCTCTCTCTCTCTCTCTCTCTCTCTCTCTCTCTCTCTCTCTCTCTCTCTCTCTCTCTCTCTCTCTCTCTCTCTCTCTCTCTCTCTCTCTCTCTCTCTTCCCCCCCCCCATGATTGTATGCCACGAAGGTCATTAGGAGCATCGTTTCCCCTCACTTAATGCTCCCCTCTTTCCTTCCTCCCTCCCTCCCTCCCTTCTTCCCTCCCTTAATCTGCCGTACCTCTCGTCCCTCCCTCTCTTCCTTCTTCTCTATTGTGTCGCGTCTTTTCTAGCTTCGTTCTTTTCGCTCTCCATCTTCTCCTCCTCTTTATTTTTAGTTTCTCTTTGTCCTCTGTACTTTCCCTTCTTCTCTCTCTTCCTCTTACTCCTCCTTACGTCTCCTTTCTTTCTTTTTGCTTTCTTTATCTTTCCTAATCATCTTTTCGGTCTCTTCTTATTTTCTTAGCTCCTCTTTGTCCAGTTTCATCCTCCTCCATCCTTTCTTCTCTCCTTCTTTCTTCCTTTTCTCCCTCCCTCTTCAGATTCTCTCTATTCCTTCCTTGATCCAATTTTCCTCACTTCCCCTCCTTCCTCGCTAACTTCGTCTCCTTCACTCCCTCTCTTTTATCTCATTTCTTTTCCCTCTTCCCTCCTCCAGCTCTGTCCCTCCTCCTCCTCCTCCTCCTCCTCCTCTTCCTCCTCTTTCCTCTCCCTTGCCAACCTGTTTCCCCTCATACACCCTCACTTGTTTTCCCTCTCCCCTTGTCTTCTTCCTCCCTTCTCCCTCTCCTATTTTTCCTCCACGTTTTTTTCCTTTTCCTCTTGCCTCCCCTTCTCCTTTCTGTCACGTTCTCCTCCATTTTTGTTTTTTCTCCTTATTTTTTTTTATTCGTTCCATATTCCTTCTCCAGCTCTTCCTCTCTCTCTTTCTTCCCCATTTTCCCCTTCCTCATCTCTCTTCATCCTGGCTTACCAATCGTTTCCTCCCCTTCTTCCTTCCTTCTTTGTCTCCCCTTTCCTCCCTTTCCCCTCTCTTCTTTCTCTTCCATTTCTTCTTTTCCTCTCTTCCTCCTTCTGTTTCCCTTCTCCCCTTTCTCTTCCATATCTTCTTTTCGTCTTTACTTCCCTCCCTCCCTTTCTTCCCTCTTTCTTTCCTCTTTCATTTCAAGTTCGCCGTCTCTACCTCCCTTCCCGTACCTCCTCTCTCTCTCTCTCTCTCTCTCCCTCTTCCATTCTTTTTTTCGCCTCTTCCTCCCTCCCTATCCCCTCTTTCCTGCATCCCTGGAACAGATATATCGTTACTAATGACATGGATTGATGGCAAGAGGGGATGTGAGGGGAAGGGAGGGAGGGAGAAGGGAGAGGAAGAGAGGGAGGGAGACAGGGGAGAAGGAACGAAGGAGAGAGGGTGAGTGTTGAGAGGAGAAATTGGGTGATGGGAGGATGAGGGGAGACTGAGGGAAGGGATGGAGAAGGGAGAGAAAAAGGGAGGAAACGAAGAAGGGAGGGTTAGGGTGATTTGGGGATGTTCGGTTTAAGGGAGGAACCATAAAGGAAGATAAAAGAAGGGAGAAAAGTGAAGGGAGATAAAGAAGGGAGGAGTTATGGGAGAAAGGGAGAGAAATAGCTGTAGATTTGTAGGAGGATTGACAAAACTGGCAGATTGGGTCATTGGAAAGATTTATTAAAACTGTCCCAAAGAATAAAAAAAGATAAATTTCCATAAGATTGCAAATGGGACAAGAGGAAAAAAAATATATTAAAGCTGGTTCGATTATTATTTTTCGGGAACTGGAAAATGAATTGAACGAAATCAAGATTGGCAATTCTCATGAACGTAAATCAAGATGGAAGGAAGCGGAAGAGGAGAATGGAGAGGGGGGAGGAGGAGGAGGAGGAGGAAGGTAAGTCGTGAAGGAAATGGCAATGGAGTGGAATGAAAGAAGGGAGGAAATGTAGAGGGGGAAAGTCTGGTGGGAGGAGAAAATCAAGGGAAGAGAAAAGAGATGGAAGAAAAAAGGAGATAAATAAGAAGAAAGAAAAAAAGAAAGAGAGGAAGGAACGAGGGAGGAGGAAAGTCTGGTGGGAGGAGAAAATTAAAGAAGGTAGAAGGAGGAGGAAAAAAGACGGAAAAAGAGAAACGAAGAAAGAAGAAAAGATAAAAAGGAAAAAGGGAAAAGGAGAAAGAAAATAAAAGGAACAATAAACATCTGACGGAAGGAATTAGTAAACGTATCACACAGAGAGAGAGAGAGAGACAGAACCCACAAAGCGACCACTTACACACATCCGCTACGCCGCGCCGACAGTCTTATGTTTTCCATTATTATTTTTTCCCCTCTAACAACATACCGAAACAGCTTGGTCACTCCCCTCTCACTCTCCCCTCACCCCCCCTTTTCCCTCCTTCTCCCCTCCCTCACACTCCCCTCACTTTCCCTTCCCCCCCACTCCCCTACCGCCCTCCTCTCCTTCTCCTTGTCTTCCCTAACTCTCCCTTCACTCCCTTTCCTCCCCCTCTCTCTCCCCTCCTTTACTCCCCTCACTCTTCTCCCTCAGTTCTCTCATTCTTCCCTCCCTCACTCCCCTCATTCCCTCTTCCTCCTCCTCTCACTCCCCTTTTTCTCTCTCCTCTGACTCCCCTCTCTCTCCCCTTCTTTCTTCCTTTGTCTCTCCTCTTATCTGACTATACGGTTTCTTTTATTCCTCTTCCATTCTTTCATTATTCTCTCATTCTTTTTAATTGTCTGCTTTTAACTCGACTTGTGCTCTCCTCCTCCTCTTCCTCTTCTTCCTCCTCCTCTTCCTCTTCTTCTTCCTCCTCCTCCCCTCCTCCTCCTCCTCCCATGCTTCCAGGAATTTATTAAAGTACCTCATCTCTTTTCCTTTATCCGGCTTTGTTTCTTCCTTTCTCTCTTCTTCCGGCCCGTTATTAGCCTTCAACTACTTAAGCTACCCGGACCTGCTAATAAGGCTTTGCTCGTGAATATAATTAATTGATGTTACGAAGAATATTTCATCTTTTTTTTTCACAGGAGCGTTTTCTCTTTGTTGTAATTTTTTTCACATTCTTCATTCTAACTACATCTAAATTTATTCCTATTATTATTGTTATTATCTATTATTATTCTCATCATATTTATCATTATCATCGGCTACTTATATGATCGCAGTATTTTTGTCATTTTCTTCATACACTCTATTCTAATCACATCTAAATTCATATCTCTTATTATTTTTATTTATCTTCTTTAACATTACAATCATCTCTATCAACTTATTTGAGTACATTTTATTTTACCACAACCATCACCACTGAAGCGCCTCTTTTTAATCCTCCTCCTCAATATTCTTAATTTCTTCTTCATTCTTTCCTTTTTCTCCCCCTTATTTATTTCTTCCACTGTTCTTGCTTTCATCTTTTCATCTTCTTGTTTTTCGTTTTCTTTTGCATCCTTTCCACCATTTCTGCTCTACATCTTTTAATCTTTCTGTTTTTCACTTTCACTTTTCGTTCTTCCACCTCCACCTCCACCACCACCACCACCACCAGTACTCATGACAGGTGTACCATGATATTAAATGGAAGGTACACTACTCCTCCACCTCCCCTCTCACCTGTTCACCTCACCTGGTACACTTTCCCTCACCTGGGCGACACGGGCTTAATTAACACCTCACCTTGACGAACAGCCTTGAGAGAACATCTGATAAGAGCTGCACGTATATATATAAAGGGTAAAATGTGCGTGCGTTCGTGTGTGTGTGTGTGTGTGTGTGTGTGTGTGTGTGTGTGTGTGTGTGTGTGTGTGTGTGTGTGTGTTTCAGAGAGAAAAAGACAAATTCATGGATAGATAGATAGACAGATAGATACACAGATAGGTAGATAAATAGAGGAAGAGAAAGATAGAAAGAAAAGACAGACAGACAGATAGATAGATAGATACATAGATAGATAGATAATGTCATTTCTAGATTCCAGTGGTGTACACACACACACACACACACACACACACACACACACACACACACACACGCAAAGATGCAGACATATCAGCAAACTCTCTTAACAACACCCTTTAAAACACAACTGCGCAGTGTATTTTTTTTTCATTCTCTTTTTAATCCTCCTCCATTTTTTCCACATATAACATACCTCTCCTCCATCCTCCCCCTCTCCCCCTCCCCCTCACATAAACACATACTCCCATAATAATTAATACTATCACGGCGGCAAACTTTCTATAATATATTTTTCACCGCCGCC
>NC_066517.1:13536676-13621676 GCF_024679095.1 Eriocheir sinensis | reverse complement strand
TGGGGACGAATAAGAGGAAAAGAAGAATAGAAATATGAGGCGAAGTAATAGACCGCGAAATAAAAGAGATAATTAGAAAGCAAGTGAGAATAAGAAGGAATAATTTTGTGATGAATGAGAGAAAAAGTAAATGGTGTTATGCGTAAAATAAATACTTAAATTACTAAAGATACTAAAATAATACTATAAATACTGAAAAAAATACTAGAAATACTAAAAAAAGCATAATAATCTGAAAACGAAAGAAAATAATGATAATATAAACATGAATAAACTTTTGCAAATATGACAAAATGAATATAAATACTGATAAACGATGAATAAATACCAGAAAAAAAATATAGTAATTCGTAAATGAAAGAAAAAGATAAAGAGAAGTAAGTAATAGAAAACAGACGTTACGTTTCTGTCCTTTTAAGATAAATATAATAATAAGCAAGTAAACGAGAGAGAGAGAGAGAGAGAGAGAGAGAGATGCAGCCTCCAGCCCTCCCAGCCCTCCCAGCCCTCCACCTCTCGTCACTCTCGTATTGATTTTATCTCATCGTGTGACGCCGCGGGTGACGGGTGACGATGTGGCGGATGCGGTGACGGCTGGGTGAGAGGGGGGGCGGGGAGGGGGGGGGAGGGGCGTGGCTGCTAGAGGGGGAGGGGGAGGGTAGGTGATATGTGGGTTGGAAGCTCTGTTGTGATTCTTTTGATTAATTTAGTGTGTGTGTGTATCTTTGTCTGCGTGAGAGAGAGAGAGAGAGTATTGAAAAAAACTCATCCCAATGCTCTCATCACGCGTGTTATCACATCATCACCATTGAGAGGAAAAGCCAGACCCCGAAAAGGAGGAAAAGGAGGAGGAGGAAGAGGAGGAGGAGCGGGAAGAAAAAAAGTTAGAGAATAAAGAAAGGTGGAAAGAAAACTAGAAAGGAAAAAGGAGAAGGAATTTGGAATCGAAGTTTAAGCTGAGAAAAGAGAAGGAATAAAAGAAAACCACGGAGAAATATGAGGAGCGGCAAGAAGAGGAGGAGGAGGAGGAGGAGGAAGAGCGGCAGAGTGACAGTGTTGGTGATTCAGGGTCACGAAGGAAGATATATATGCGTCATTGCTTCGGAGGAGGAGGAGGAGCGGGAAGAGGAGGAGGAGGAGAAGGAGGAGGAGGAGGAGGAGGAGGAGGAGAAAAAGACAAAAAAGGAAAAAGAAGACAGTGAAATGACAGAAGAAAGAGAAATAGCAGGAGAAGGAGGAGGAGGAGGATAAAAGGAGAAGAAATAGAAAGAAGAAAAATGGAAATAGAAGATAGATAAGCAAAAGAAGAAAGAAGAAGAGGAGGAGGAAGAGGAAGAAGGGAAGAAGTAAAAATAGAAGAAGAAGGAGATGGAGGAGGAAGGATATATATAATTAAGAAAACGAAAAAGAAAATGGAAGCCGACGAAAAAATGGAACATGAAAAGAAAATAAGAGGGAGAGAAAGAAAAAAAAAATCCGCGGAGAAAAGTTAAAAAAAAAAGTGGAAGGGAAAATAAGGAGGCAAAAAATGAGGAAAAAGGGAAAAAGAGGAGATTAAAAAATAAGATTGGAATGGGAATGTCTGGAATGAAGAGGATGTTATCGGTAATGAGTGTGGAGGAGTGTGTGGCGGTGGCAGGAATGAGAGGGCAAGGGAAAAAAGAGGAGGAAGAAGAAGAAGAAGGAGAAGGTCAGTGGTGGGAGAGGGAAAAAAAGGAGACGATGAGAATATTGGGAAAAAGGGAGGATGAGAAGACATAAGGAGACGAAGAGCGGTTCCGAAAAAGAGACAGATAGATAGATAGATAGATATAAAAAGAGATAAAGATAGTGAGAGAGGGGCGAGAATGAGGGAAAAAAAGATAGAGGGTGAGAAAGAATAAGAAAACATGGAAGGGTTGTAACTTCAGAAATAGAGATAGACAGATAGATAAGGTACGAAATATAGATAAAGAGACAAAGGATAAGAAAGAGGGGAAATAAAGATAGAGGAAGATAAGGAAAAAGGAGATAAACGGGATATAGAGCGGCTGTAGAATGAGAAATAGAGAAAGATAGGCAGATATAGAGTGTTTGTGTGTGTGTGTAGGGTGAGAGAGAGAGAGAGAGAGAGCGCAAAATTGACTATAGATGACATATAAACCGGTAACGCGAAACATTTTGAATCAGGTGGAGCCAATATGGGAATGCAAACCCGAAATGCGACACAGGGCTTTGAAAACGAAATAAAACGAGAAATGGCATCATAAAAAAGATCCTGTTCAATAAGAGCGGTAATAATGGACACTGAATGAGAGAGAGAGAGAGAGAGAGAGAGAGAGAGAGTAGATTGGTCAGGCATATGCAGGTAGAAATAGAAAAAAATGTATATTCGGATTATGCCGGTGTCCAATCAAATACGCTCCTCGTTAATACTTTGCTTTTTACGCCGATAAAAGTCTAAGTGTCTAATGGATTTTTATTTTTTATTACTTTCTCTTTTATGCACTAGTGTTGCTTTAACTGTATTGTCGTTGGGAACTCTGATGTATTTTCTTGATTTGATTGCCTTCTGCCTGAGTCTCGTAAGCCATTTACCTAAAAGTAATATTCAGAGCATAAAAATTAAAGTGCATGCGATTATAAACTTAGATGTTTTGCTTTTTTCATTATTACTTCTAAAAGATAATGTCGCAAGAGCTATATTCCTACGTTTTCTTCTTGTTTTAATTGTTCTTTACCTGTGCTCTCTAGGATTATCTATATACAGGTGACAATGAGGGCTCAAAAATCAAGGTGTAAGCGATCGTGAGGTGATATAATGCTGCTTTTTATCATTATCTCCAAAATATAACGTGCGTAAGAGCCTTGTTTTCACGTTTTCTTGTGGTTTTACTTGCTTTTTACCTAAGACGTGTATTAAAAAGTAACATTCTAGCCACAAAAATCAAGGTTGCAAGTAATCGTGAGTTATGATATGCTGTTTACTGTCTTATCATTACCTCCAAAATATATATTGTGGGTAAGGTCTTTGTGTTATCATCTAGCGCACCTGACAGGGAAAAGGTGGAGGGAGGGAGTCGGGAAACGTCGTACCTGTCGCCCATTACCGGTGAGAGGCAGGTAATCCGTCACCCGCCCCCCCCACCCCCCACCTCCCGCCCCCGCCCCCGCCAGGTGTCGTTCAGAGTGCCACTTTTTGCTCGAAGCTGCTTTTTGTTTGGCTTTGTTTGCTCTTCTTTTTATTGGTAGGTGTATGTTTTTGCTTGCCCTTTTTTAGTATTTTATTATTTTCAGCTTGTTCTTTTTTTTTACTAATAATGTCGCCTGGTTTTTTTGTTTGTCTTTTTCTTTCTTGTTGATCGAATTATTGTCCTTTTCATTATTTTTTATCTGATTATTTTGTTTTGTTTTTACTGGTAGTGTCGTCTGGTTTTATTTATATTTTCAGTCCTGTTGTTGATCGATATATTGTGCTTTTTTTATTATTTTCTATTGCCCTTCACGATTTTTTAATTAATATTCCTCCCCTAGACATTGTTTCATCTTGTTTTTTTCCTATTGTAAGTGATTTTTCCTCCCTAATCGGTTCCATAACTCATACTTTTTCCTCGTTAAGCTTTTTATTGTTTCGAGTTTTATATCTCTTTTTCTATCATCGCTTATCCGTTATTCGTTCTCCTTTCTTTTATTTTATCGTATTGTTATTATTTTTTTTCACCCTTCCTCGTTTCTCTCCTCCCCTGTTCAACATTCCCATATTTACTTTGTTTTTCGTATACGTTGTAGGTTCTCCCGCCCGTTTATTCTACCTGTTTCCCGTTCTCTGTTCTCTGTTTTGTCTTTCTTTTCCGTATGTCTTACCTCTTTGTCTTGCTCCATTCACCATACTTCTTTTCCTTATCCCAGTTTTCTATCTCTGGCACGTTCATATATGTCTTGTTATTTCTATCATCTTTTTCCTTAGTCCCATTTCATTCCCATATCTTCCCTTTATTTCCTCACCCTTTCCCTAATATCCTTCTCGTCATGTTCCTCTTCCCCTGTATGCATTTTCACTATATTCCTTGTTTTTTTGTTGCACTTCTCATATCCCTCCCTCTTCCATCTCACCCTCTCTCCACCTTCCTCTTGCCCCTGCAGTCTTCCTTCCTCCTCTTCCCGTACATCCTGCATTCCCAAAATATTCCCTCTTTTTCATGCCCTGTTCACATCTTTCTCGAACGCGGTCCTTTACCCCCTTCCCCTTGCCCCTTCCTCTTCCTCCCGTTCCTCCTCTTGCCCCTTCCTCTTCTCCCCCTCCCACTCCTGCCGCCAGCGTGAAGTATTGCCCTTCGGAGGCCCCTTCACGGTCCTTCCTGTCCCTGCTCGCCGCCCTTCCCTCCCTGGCCAGGCGTGGAAAATGTCCCTTCCATACAATGAGTTCATTTGCATTTTCTATCAACAGGCGTCAGTTTGCCACCCTTCGTTTCCTTGCCTTCCCTCACTCACTTCCTCTACCTCCTCGTCCTCTCCCTCTCCTCTTACCCTCTTCACCTCTCCCTCCCTCCCTCCTCCTCCACCTCCTTCAATCTTTCCAGCTTCTCCCTTCTCCTCCTCCTCCTCCTCTGCTCACAACCTCGCCTTCTTTCCATTCCCTCTTATCCTCCTTCTCCTTCACCTCATTTCCTTTCCCTTTTTCCAACTTCTCCCTCCTCCTCCTTTGCCGTGCCCCCATCCTCTCCTTCTCTTCCCTTTCCCTCTTATACTTAAATCCCTCGGCTTCTTCCATCATCTCTTTTTCCCCCTTTTCCTCACGTTTTCCTTCTCATCCTCCTTCTGCTTCCATCCTCTTCTTATATCTCCTTCTACCCTTGATCACCCTTTCGTCAGATCACGCATTTTCCCTCCTGCTTCCTCATGCATGTAGAAGGAGAAAACTTGTGCCTTTTTTGCGTCGAGGATGCAAGTAAATATATTCAAATCTCCCCCGCGAAGCATCAAAGAAAACGCATCCGTCCGCAAAAAAATGGGAAGAGGCCGCCGCTTAGTTATCTCGTAGCCCTCGTTTTCTTTCGCCTGACAACCCCTGGGGCCAAGTATCTCCTGAAGAAAATGGAGATTGGTTGCATAATGAGGGAGCCACAGGATTGGGGGAGGGAGATTGGCTTTGTTGGCTTGACTAAGGAAGAAGATGGAATTAGGGAGATGTGATGAAGAAGGAAGGAAAAGACGTGGGGGAGGATAAATAGGGGGTCGGGGCTGCTATTGGTGGTGATGATGGCGGTGGCGGTGATGTGACAGGAAGGAAATAATGACGGATAAGCTCATTCCCACCCTCTTCTTTGTCTTATATATGATTGACGTTTCTTCCTCTTTACCTTTTCATTTTATTGTTATCGTTATCTGAAATTACTAGATAAGTCGTTCATTATTCGTTCATTATACGTTTATTGTATTTACCTACAGCAATACACATTAAATGAATAAACTTTTGATACGGTATTTAGACGATTCTCAAACAAGTACACAAATGAACAAACACATAAAAATAGAAGGGAAATTTATTAAAGGACACAAATTTTTCAATGATTAAATAATATGAAAGAAAAATATAGTAATTTATCTTATAGCTTCATTAACCATCCTTCCCTCCCTCTTCCTCCCCTTCCATAACCCGCCCTCCCTCCCTCTCCCTCCCCTTCCATAACCCTCCCTCCATTTCAGTCTCTCCCTTCCTTTATCTCCCTACCCTCTTCCCTCCCTCACTCTTCCTTATCTCCCCTCCTTCCTCCTTTCGTTTCTTTTCCCGTCATTTCCTTTCCTTCTTTTCGATCCGGCTTCACTGATATCTCCAATTCTTCCTTTCTTTCCTTTTTTCATCTCCTCCTTCTTTGACGCCACGCATCACATCCGTCTCCTAGCAATGGAAGGAGGAGGTGGATGAATAGGAGGAGGAGGAAGAGGAGGAGGAGGAAGAGAGCGAATGACCTCTATTTCGTATTATATAAAACCACAATATTTAGTTTTTATTTTATTTTAGTTTTAATCTTTTCATCATTAAGTTGTATATGTATTGCAAAGGACAGATATGAAAGGTAAACACTGCCTTTCTATCTCTATCCATCTATCCTTATATATCTCTCAGTCTATCTATCTATATATCTATCTATCTATGTCTCCATCCATCCGCGGCACCAAATTGAGGGGCTGACATATGCTTCCTCGTAACTTGTATGTCCTCGTTTGCTGCTGAATTTAACCTTCCAGGAATCCGTGCGCGTTTGATACCCTTTTGCCATTTCCAGTTCATGTCGATGGCACGTTTTTTTCCTTTACTTTGATTTTTCTTTTTGCCGCGTCTCTTGAAGTTAGCGAGAAAGAGGCGACAGAAAACGCATTAAGCTTTCAAGACTCGTAAGTTAGGTAGCCGAGTTGAGTTTCTGACAAAGTGCAAAGCTGATTTTATGATTCTGAGAGGGTGTTTGAGAGAGAGAGAGAGAGAGAGAGAGAGAGAGAGAGAGAGAGAGAGAGAAGAGGAAAAGTGAATATTTGACAGAATCTTTGGAATCGGACTGGAAGCAAACAAGAAGGAATCGTCGTGTTGGTTTATCTCCGTGTGTGTGTGTGTGTATGTGTGTGTGTGCGTGTGTGTGTGTGTGTGTGTGTGTGTGTGTGTGTGTGTGCGTGTGCGTGCGCGTGTGCTTGTCCCTCTCTCGCCCAATATTTGAACACATTTATCCCTCTATTGCCTTATTTTCTTCCTGTCTTCTTCCTCCATTTGCTTTCCTTTATCTTATTTTTCCGTCTGTTTTCTCTTCAATCCTTAGAGCCCGAAGAATCACCTTATTCGTCTAGGCGCCAGAGTTAAGGAAGGGGAGAAATGGAGGAGGAGGAGGAGGAAGAGGAGAAGGAGGAGGAGGAGAAGGAGCAAGAGAAGGAGGAGGAGGGACGAGAATGAGGACTGAGGTGTAAGTAAAAGTGACCATAATAGAAGAACCTAAAACATAATGATTTAAACGAAAAAAGAAATAAACAGATAAATGACAGGTGGTTTCCATTTTGCCACTGAAGGAAGGGAAGAAGGGGGAGGAGGAAAAATAGGAACAGAAGGAAGAAAAGGAGGAGGAGGAAAAAGAACAAAAGGAGAAAAAGGAATAGAAACATCACCAAGAGGAAAATAGAGGAAAACAACGTCTTAGTAAGAAAGAAGGGAGAGAAAACATGGAAATTCTACCCGCGATGAAGAGGGGATTCTGGGAAGAGATGGAGGGACGAGGAAGGGTTATTGGGAGGAGGAAAGGTTGGAGGGAACTTTGAGATTGGTGGAGGAGATAGGAGAAGCGTGTGGGCATTAAGGATCAGTTTAGTATACCCGGAAGGAGGAGGAGGAGAAGGAGGAGGAAAGGAAACGTAAGGCAAAGAAAGAAATCAAGTGGAGAAACAACGAAAGAAGGAAAAAAAGAAAGAAAAAAAGAAAGAAAGAAAGAAAGGGAAAAGTATAAGTGGAAGGACGATAAGGAGAAAAGTGGAAAGGAAAAATATGTTAATGATTCCAAGAAGAGAAGAGTGGACGAGAGAGAGAGAATAAAACTAGCGGATCAATTTGCTGATGTCAGTTGCCTCGCGCGTGTGTGTAAGTGAACGGCGCTCTCCAGAGGATTGAATGGCACACACACACACACACACACACACACACACACACACACAAACACAAACGCTTCTAAATTACTCGTTTGTCAATTTGCAAGAAGAAAAAAATAATGATCTCTCTCCATAAATATATATTAAAAAAATCATTCACTATTAATCATCAAAGCTAAAAATAATAAGATAACCAAAACTCTATAATTTATAACGAAACGAATCACTTTAATTTGGTGGAAAGGGACTCCAGAAAATAAATGGGAAATGGGAATAAAGGAAATGGTTGCCTGGTAGGTTCAGTGTGTGTGTGTGTGTGTGTGTGTGTGTGTGTGTGTGTGTGTGTGTGTGCCGTTTTAATAAGACATGTAAATGCGTCGTGTTTAATTCTGAGTTTGAATTTAGGATAATTAAACGAATCAAGAACTCAAGGACGATTTGTAGTGAAGCTAATTGGAAGAGAGAGAGAGAGAATGTCTATTTCTGCTTGCCACACACAAAAGCAACTCACGTCTTTGTTTATTGTTTATGAGATGAAACCCCCAAGATATTTGTTACCCAGATTCCTGAACGCTCTCATATCTCTCTCTCTCTTTCATCTCTCTCTCTCTCTCTCTCTCTCTCTCTCTCTCTCTCTCTCTCTCTGTGTGTGTGTGTGTGTGTGTGTGTGTGTGTGTGTTTATTTTTATTTGCCTTTAGCTACATTTTTTTTTTTTTTACTTTATTTCTATCTTTTATTTCTTTATTTTTTTCTCATTTTCTCTTATCTTCACCTTCGTTCATCCTTCCTCTATTTTTTTCTCATTATTTCATAGCTTCCCTTTCGTTCCTTCTTCTTTCGCTCATCTTCTATGTACGCATTTACTACAAACATCTAAGACTTTTCTACTCTACAAAACACCAGCTCTAGTATTTGTTATATTTTGATTTTACCCTCAAAGGCTCTTCACTTTTAAGCTACTCTGCAAAACGGACAATATATTTCTCATTACCTCCTCCACCACCACCACCACATCCACACCAATGAATATTCCCCTAAAAAAATATATCATCCCCTTTCTTCCAACTTAGCAAAAAAAAAAAAAAAAAAAAAGTAGACACCGCTAATTAATTAAAATTCAGAGAGCGTCAGCGTCGGTCGGTCACCCGGAGGAGCTTACTTCAAAACCCCTTCCCGTGACGGCGTGAATTTCATTAAACTCTAATTACGGGTTGAATTGCCTGCCTCCGTTTTGCTGTAGAGGCTCAAGTTTCCGGCTGAAGGATAAGGAGGAGGAGGAGGAGGAGGAGGAGGAGGAGGAGGAGGAGGAGGAGGTTTGTGTGTGGTTCCTAAAGACATTTGGGAACTTGTGTCCATCCTATCTTCCTCTTGATCCTCCTCCTCTTCCTCCTCCTCCTCAGTGTCATCCTCAGCCTTCTCCTCCTCCTCATCATCATTGTCTTCCTCAGCTTCCTCCTCCTTCTCTTCCTCTTCCTCCGCCTTTCATGTTCTCCTTCCTTCCGCTTTCCATGTTTTCCTTTCCCTCGTCTCATTTCGCCCACCCTCTCATTATGCTGTTTTCCTCCTCCGCTTTTTCTTCCTCTTCCTCTTCCTCCCCCCGTCTTCTTTGTTATTTGTATCGTTTATTGCCAAAAGTGTCACCAAGTAATCTTCCTCCTCTTCCTTCTCATCCCACTCCATTTATCTTCCTCTTTCTCCTCCTCCTAATCCCTCTCCTCCTCTTACTTGTCCCTCTCGTATACATCTTCTTTATCCTGCTTTTTCCTCTCATCTATTTTCTTCCCGGATGCCTTGTTCTTTTTTTATCTTCAGTACGAGTTTATTTGTGTATCTCTAAAGTGTTTGTTGTATTTGCTTTTTGTTCACCCAAGTTTTATTTCTCTGTTTGCGAAGTTGTCTTGAATTCGAGTGCAAACGCCTCTCCATTCTTTCTTTCTTTTTGCTGCCTTTCTTCTTTTCTTATTTCTCCCTCCCGTCCTCGCCTCTCCTCGGCATTAGTCTCCCGCGTGCTGTATCTTTCATCTTATGTTTCTTCATCTTCGTGTGAGTGGCCGGGGCGGGAGTCACTCAACAGCATCCCTGGGCATCTTGAGTGTTCCAGAGTTATCCAAAATTTCTGAAGGCCGTGTTTCCTTTTAAGTTTGTGGCTTGTTAGAATATAGGACAAGAGAGATCGTAAACCTGCACTGGTGTTCATAATCTTCTGGTTACCTCTTCACCTATATTTTGCCTCTATTTTTTATATATATATATATTTTTCACTTTCCTTATTAACTGCATTTGTATTCACATTCTTCTTATTACCTCTTCACCTTTATTTTTTTCATCTATTTTCACGTGTATTTCTTGTTTTCCTTATTTTCTTAATAACACAGGCGCCTTCACTAATAGTTTTAATATTTGTTGGAATCTAGAATAGGCCTTTACCATTTCTTTTAAGTTAGTGGCTTGTTGGAATTTAGAACAAGCCTTTACTATTATTTTATGTTAGTAGGTTGTTAGAACGTAGAACGGACTTTTACTATGCTCTTTGTTTAGTGTACAATATTAATGCATTTGATAAACTAGTTTTGTGTTGGTTTAACGAGGCAAATAAAACAACTTCCCGGAATGTAATAGATAGCTCGTTGTTTCATCTCTGAAGGCAACAAAAGCGGAAGGGTTGGAAAGGCACGCAAAAAGAAAGCATAAAACTACGGATAATGCATTTCTCTGTGTTCGCCTTTCAAGTTAAGGCAAAAATAAACTAATTAGTCCGTGGTTGTTAAGCCGTTTGATGTAAGAAAGAGTCGTAAAGAGCGAGTGTTTTGGTTTTAATGTTAAGGTACGAGCTGCAGAGGTTTGCATGCCGCCCACCAGGTAACGTCTGCACCACCTGTCCGCCGCGCACCGTTAATGGCACCTCACCTGCCACGCACCTGTCCCACCGGCTGATTAATTACTTTCACTGTTATACTATTATTATTTTCTTCTCACAACTGTTTACGTTTTTCAAAATTTTTACTAACTGAAAGGTTTTAGAATAATGGAATTCGGTACATAAGGAGTTGAATAGCGACTCTCAATCCCCTACAAATCCCAACCCTCTATCGCTACCCTAAACACCTCAAAATCCTCGATGAAAATATACTAAAAAAACCATCGCTGTCCAAAAGTGGCGAGAAGAGTTAATATTTTTGGTCGTTACTACTACTACTACTACTACTACTACCACTACTGCTACTACCAACAACACCAACAACATGTACTAACTAAACTACAGATGGATTTAATTTTCTCTCACTTTTATTTTCTTGTCCAAATTTGTAGCGAAAAAAATGTTATGTGATTTTCCCGCTCTTGCTTCCTTTATGCTCCGCGCTCGCACACGCACGCACACGTCAGCTCGCCATGCAGCCCGGTGGTTCACAAAGCACGCCAGAGAAAGAGTGGCCATGTTTTTTTTTTCTTTTTTCGGTAGTTGAATTTTTCTTATAATTCAATTTGCTACATTTCTTTCCTTCTCCGTTATTTTTCCCCTCGACTTCCTTTTCATATTTCTTTTCCTAACTCATTTCTTTATTTTTCTTTTTACTTTTTTCGTCTTAAATTTTCTCGATAACTCAATTTGCAACATTTCTTTCCTTCTCTTCTATATTCCTCTTTCTCGACTCCTTCTTTCTATTCGTCTTTCTCCTCCACTTAAGTTTTTCTGCTTTCTTTTATCGTTTTCATTCTTGTTTTTTTTGTTTTTTCGTCAGTTTAATTCTCTATAATTCAGTTTGTAACATTTCTTTTCTTCTTTTCTTTCTTCCTCGTCTTCCTTCTTGTATGTGTCTTTCTCCTCCACTTAATTTTGTTTCCTTTGTTTTATTGTTTTTATTTTCCTTTTTTTCCTTTTTAGTCAGTTTATTTTACGTAATTCTGTTGACAATATTTCTTTCCTGCTCTTCTATATTTATCTTCTTCGTCTTCCTCCTCATATTCTTCTTCCTCTTCCACTTGAATTTTTCCACTTTGTCCTATAGTTTTTATTCTTTTGTTTTCCTTTCTTCCTTTTCCTCTACTACTTTCCATCCATTTCCTTTCTTATTTCTCCGGTTCTCTTATTCCTTCTACTCTTCTTCCTCCTCTTTTTCCTTCTCCTGCATTGCATCCACTGTCTTCTCTCCCTTCTCTCCTCCTTAGTCGTCTCATTTTATAGCTCCTCTTCCCCTTCACGTTCCTCCTGCATCTCCTCCCCTTCCTCATCCTCCCCCAAGTAAGTTAAGCCCTAAATTCGTGTTACTTAAGGTATCTTTAGACTTTATGTATCAACTTCGTATATTGTGAGGATAATCCCGGTATCTGAGAGGGAGAGAAAGTGAGAGAGGGAGAGAGATGGAGAGGGAGAGGGAGAGAGAGAGGGAGAGGGACAGAGAGAGAGAGATTAACCAACTGTTGAGTGAGGTAACATAATTTCTTTTTGTACATCACTCATACTTCCCCCCCTCTCTCTTTTTCTTTCCCTTTCTTCCATTACTCGCAAATTTATCAACTGTTGAGTGAGGGACATTTAATTTCCACACATCACTCATATTTCCCCTCTCTCTCTCTTTCTTGCTTTCTCTTTCTCCCATTACTCGCAAATTTATCAACTTTTCCCTTTTCTCTCTCTCTCTCTCTCTCTCTCTCTCTCTCTCTCTCTCTCTCTCTCTCTCTCTCTCTCTCTCTCTCTCTCTCTCTCTCTCTCTCTCTCTCTCTCTCTCTCTCTCTCTCTCTCTCTCTCTCTCTCTCTCTCTCTGCCCGTCTTTCTCTTTCTTCCCCTTTCTTCCATTACTCGCGAATTTATCAACTTTTGCCTTGTCTCTCTTTCTCTACCCCGTTCTCATTTTCTTTCCCTTCTTCCATTACTCGCGAATTCATCAACTTTTCCCCTGTCTCCCTCTCTCTCTACCTTTCTCCATCAACCTTCGTCCAGCCTCTCCGCATCACGTTATTGTGTGTCTCTTGCCCCAAAAAGGTTAATCTCTTTAGTCTACAATATTCGTGGATCGGTATTAACTTCGTGCACTGTTTAATATTGCGCTCCGTGGACCAAAAAGCTCGCCCTCCTATTTTCCATGCACGGGGTAGCTTGTGGGGCTTTTTTGCGGCCCGGGTTATTTTTCATTTCAATTTAATATTACGGAAGATTGGCTCCCCTGATCCCAAAATTTGTTTCCTAATAAGAATTTTCGGAGAGAGAGAGAGAGAATCTAATTTTGGTTTAAAGTATATGGATTTCCACAGGTATTAAGAAACAGATAGAGAAAGAGAGACGAAGAGAAAGAGAAAGAAAGAAGTATATATAAGATAAGGGACATCGCTATATTTTTATATCAACAAAACTACGAATTATTAAGCATCGGGCAGTAAAAAAAACACGTTAGTAATATTACGTAAGAATTATCAGTACGTTCTAGATCCATGTTTTCGTTTCAGGACGATGTAAATTGTCCGTGATAAGGTATTTTAAGTTGTTTTCGTTGTGTTTAAAGAGTCGGCGAGGAAAACAATTTTATCGTTCAATGAATGCATAATGTTCTTAATAGCCATTCTATTTTCAGTGGCTATATCGACATTTGCGTGTGTGTGTTTGTCTGTGTGTGTCTGTGTGTGTTTAATGGGGGGAAGGGAAGCTAAAGGGAGTTTTGTGGGTGGGGGGAGAGGAAGGGGAAGAGGGATTTGTGTATGTGTGTGTGTGTGTGTGTGTGTGTGTGTGTGTGTGTGTGTGTGTGTGTGTGTGTGTGTGTGTGTGTGTGTGTGTGTGTGTGTGTGTGTGTGTGTGTGTGTGTGTGTAGTTTAATGTGTTTTGGCGCCCCTGTGTTTTGTGAAGTTGTTTTGTTAGCGGAGGAGTGTTTGTACCTGACGCTCGGGCCTTCCTCACACACCTGGCCGCCTTACACACACACACACACACACACACACACACACACACACACACGCACACACCAAAGCTCGAGCAGCCAACCAGTGGAAATACATTTTTATCTCTTATTAAAAGTGTGTGTTTACCAAGGTCCTGTTGTTTTAGGGATTTTTCGTTTCCCTGACTACTTGGCTGCAACACACACACACACACACACACACACACACAGACACACACACACACACACACACACACACACACACACACACACACACACACACACACACACACACACACACACACACAAATGAGAAAGAACACAAGTAAAATCGTACCCACTCATTTCACGGTTTCTTTCACATTTTATGTTTTTCAGAATATTTTTACCAGGTTTTATTAAGTCACGTCAGCTGTTGTCTTCGCTCCGCTGACATGTGACACTAATTACCTGCTCTGTGAGACACCTGGGCATTATGGTACTAATGAGGACGAGGTTATGACGGAAAGGTGTTTGCAAAAGGACTACATGATCTAAATACCCTCAATTCCTTTGAAAATAATAAATGTTTGCATGAAACCACATGAAAACCTACTGATAAAGATGAGTTAGTTTATGAAGTGGAAAGAGAAGACTGAGGTGAAGTTGTGGTGTTGTTTGTTTTGACTTCCAAGGTGATGATGATGATGAGGCAGGTGCGAGGAGGTGACAGGTGAGCGAGCGAGCATCACCTGCGAAGACTTGCGAGAGGATGCTGCTGCCCTCATTAAGGAAAACGAAAGTTAGTGAAAGTTAGCCGAGGAGAGGAGTCAGCGGAGGGTAGTTAGGTGGTTGGTGGAGGAACGGATCAAGGCCGCGAGAAAATTAGGAAAAGTGTGAAAAAAGTGACTAAACCAAGAAAGTGGAGAAAAATGGGATGAAAGTGAGTGAGTGCGGTAAAGAAAAGGAATGGAAAATGAAAGATGAAGGTTATTCCAAAGACTTGAGAATAAGAACCTAAAAATCTGTCAGTGAGAGTGGATGAGTGAATCTAATGAAAGCAAATAAGAGGAAGTGCTAACGTCCAACACTGAAAGGAAAAAGTAAGTTAAAAAAAATACTAGTTGAAAGAAAGAAATCCATGAATGCCAATCAGGAAGGAAAACACGTTACCTGTCAGAGGATAACTCTTTGAGGCACCTGAAAGCGAATCACCTGTAAGAAAAAGATTGTGTATTAAGGCCTGTGAGAGGGAAAGTGAGTAAGCCAAAGGTGTAGAGAAAAGGAGAAGGATAAAACAGAAAAGGAAAACGAGAGGGAGATTAAAGAAAAAGGTGGAGAAAAGAGGAAAAGGAGAGGAAAGTAAGCCTGAGAAGTGAAGTGGCGCAAATCAAGAGGAGGAGAAGGAGGACGCAGAAGAGATACAAGAGGAGGAGGAGGAGGAGGAGGTAGACGAGGAAGAGGAGGAGGAGGGCGCCCATCCTCACGCGGACGATGGGTATCACGTGAGGAAAGATGGGCAACAAACACTCGAGCGGGAAGTGTCAGTGTCCGAAGAATGTTAAGAAGAACAAGCACCACCACCACCACCACCACAACACCCACCACCACCACCAGGACGGCCAGCAGGGGGGTGGGGGCGGTGGGGTTGGGGGAGGTGGTGGTGGGGGTGGAGGGGGAGGTGTGGGGGGCCAGTGTGGGGGTAAGCAGGGCCTCAGCAGTCAGCCAGAACGTCAGCAGAAGCACCACACGTCAGCACACACCAACGTGGTACACTGTCAGACGGGGTGAGTTTTTTTTAACATATTTTCAGCATTTTCTAGACGATTTATGTGAAGTGTATTGGAGAGCCTCTAATGCACTCCCTTTTCCTTCCATTCATTAAGTTTTCGTGTGTTTCTATTGTCTCATGTATTCTCTTTATTATCCTTTATTTCTTCTACCTGATTTTAATTAAGGCCAGGTAAGAGTTTAACAAAGAAACGCCATCAACATCTTTTGGTAAGTTTTAAGACTCATCAGAATATCTTTACTTGTCTTCTGTACGCACGGTTGAGGTTCAGGAGGTTGACGTTCACGAAGGGTCAACTAACAACATCTTTCCGTAAGGTTTATGGCTCATCAACATGTCATTGCCTGTCTTCTATACGCACGGTTGAGGTTCAGGAAGGGTCAGCTAACAAGATGACAAGATACCTCAATCCATACAAAGATGCTGTTCCGGGGATGAAAAGGAGAGGCTCGGGGATCACCAGCCTCCTCGAAGTTTGTGGAGACGAGCCAAAAACACGCGAGAGGAAAGGAAGGGAAGGGAAGGGACGGGAAAGGGGAGGGAGGAAGGGCATGAAAAGACACCACCTGCCCTCTTCCCTTCACTCTTCTTCTTCCTCTTTCTCTTCCTTGTTTTTGTTTTCTTTGTTTTATTCTGCCCCTTCTTTTCTCTTCCTCTTAAGACATCACCTGCTCTTTAACCTCCTTCTTTCTCTTCCTAGTCGTCGTTGTTTTTGTTTTATTCTGCCTCTTCCTTTTCCTTCCTCTTCCTCTTCTTTCCCTTTTCTTATCTGTTGTCTTCAGTCTCCTTATATATATCTTCTTTTTCTTTCTATTCTTTTATGTAAGTTGCCTGTTTTCCTTCTCCTACACTTTCCTCTTCTTTTCTTCTTCTTCCTCTTCTTTTTCTTTGTTATATGTTGTCTTCTGTATTCTCAAATATCTTTTTTTCCTTCCTATTCTTTGTATTAGTTGCCTGTTTTCTTCCTCCTACGCCTTCCTCTTCTTTTCTTCCTCCTCTTCCGTTTCTTTGTTATGTGTTGTTTTCTTCTTCCTACACCTTCCTCTTCTTTTCTTCTTCCTCTTCCGTGTCATTGTTGCATATCTTATCCTTCATCTTAGCGTGTCTCTGTTACATAAATCCTGTGCTTGTATTCCTAGTTATATTTTTCCTCCGTCATATTTTGTTTACCATTTTCAGTTGTCAGATTTTCCTCTCTTTATCATCATTTGTCTCCTCCCCCCTCTTCCTCCTTCCCCTCCTCCTTCTCCTCCTCCTCATCCTCCTCTTGAGCCAGCTGGTAACCTCGTTATGAGCCAACCGGGTGTCTGTTACCTTCTCGTCCCATGTTTCTCCTCCCTTTCCTTGTTTGATCAAAGGAGGAAGAAAAAGGAGGAGGAGGAGGTGGAGGAGGAGGAACAGGAGGAGGAGGAGGAGGAAGAAAAGCTGATGAAAACCCAAAATAGACGCACTAATGTTGTTTATGGATGAAAGAACCTTACCTTTAATTAACGAAAGACTAATTACCTTGCGTTCTTTCTCCCCCAGGTACGTTGAGACTCTTCAGGTGACGCGGCGGGACGGTAAAGTATAGCACTGTCTTCTCCCCTCACCTCGTATATTCACCTCTAGAGCTTTCCATCCGATGAATTTCTCCTTAAAATAAAACAAAAAAGACAAACTCGAGTATTCTGCCAAATTGCATCGTTCAAACTTTTACAAATACATAAGTAGGTAAATGCAATCTCCCTCTCGCTCTCTCTTGTGTTGATTTGGGGCCATTAAGTGATTGATTATTACTTTTCTCACTTCGTTTGTTAATTTCCTTTGAGCGGGCGAAAGTCTGACACACGCGTAAATGGATGGTGAAGACTTTTTATCCTCCTCCTTGTAATGGGAAAAAGGAGAAGAAAAATAACAGCAACAGGAGGGGTAGTGGTGGGAAGCGGAGGTGTTTAGCTTTGATCCCATTTTCATTGAGCGGCGGCATCATTTTCTTCCTTGTTTATCGGCAGGGGTGACTCGCTTGGTATTTGTTTGTAATTGAAGGGGAGACTCGGCCGATATTTAGTTTATTAATTGTTCGGGACGAGAGGCCAAGAGGGTGTTTGCTTTTCATTTAGGGGGAAGCCTCGACCCATCTTTCCCCTTTTTTTCATTTAGTTTAAGTGGACGCTCTGTTGATTAGTCGTCTGTATGCGTATGAAGAGTGGAATATTGGTTCGAGAGAAGGGAGGGGAATGCCTTAATTTGTCACCTTAGTTGTCATATCTATCGCTTCTTGTATTGATAGGATGAATAACAGAAGGAGGAAGTTGTGTGTGAGGAAAGGAAAATACACAACGGATAAGATAAAAGTTAGGAACCCATAGGAAAGACGAATAGAGAAGGGAGAAATGAGAAGAAAAAATAGAGGAAAAGGAGGAGGAGGAGGAGGAGGAACAAGGAGTGAAACGTAGATGTGTATTTTAGGAGTGTGGAATAGGTTGGACGTTTGAAAATAGAGCAATAATTGGGAAAGTTTTTGATGTGATGGTAAGGGGTGAATGATAGACCCTTCCAATTATCTTCAGTCTCCCCTGCTTCCATTTTCTGTACGTAAGCAATGAAAACAAATCCATTATGTCCTGTTTCCCTCTTCTTCCTCCCCACTAAAGCACATATTTGCTTGACTCCCCTTTTCCTCCCTTCTTTCCTTCTCCCTTCCTCTCTCATTTTTTTTACTCCCTTTCTTCCTCCCCCTTTACTCCTCCATTAGTTAGCGGTAAACAATTATATTATCGTTTTGTGTTCTTCTATCTCGCATCCAGTCTCCTTACCTTTCCCTCCCCTCCCTCCCTCATTTACCTTACCCCTGTACCTCTTCCCCACTCCCTTCTTTCCCTCCCTTTTCTACCCTTCTTCATGCTCCCTCTCTATGCCTCCCTTAACCATCTGTCTCTTTCCTCCCTCCGTAATCCTTTTCCCTCCCTTTCCCGTCCTTATCCTGAACATCCAATCTTTTCTATGCTCCCTATCCGTTTCAATGGTCTCTTATACCTCACGACCTCCTCCCTTTGTCTCCCTTCTTCCCCTCCCCTCGTTCCTTTCCTCCCCCCTCCCCTTTCCTTCCATTTCTTACTCCCTTTTCACCTACCTCTATTCCTCCATTCACTTCCCTCCTCCTCCTTCCTTCCTTCTCTCATTCCCTCCTCACCTTCCTCCCTCTCTTCACCTTCCTCCTCCCCCTTTTCTCGTTCTCTCTCTCCCTGGCTCCGTGGACCGATCAGCGTTCATCCCTTGTTTACCGAACGTTCTGAGCTCCCCCTCCTCCTCACCCCCCTGCCCTCCCTGCCTCTGTCTTTGCTCGCGTCCAACACTGATGTTCCGCTCTGCCTCTTAGCTCCAGACATCTCTCATCTCTACCTCTCCGTCTCTTGTGTCTTTGTTCTCCCTGCCTGCTATGTCTATTTCCACTTCCTTGTTATCTACGTTATCTCCCAGTCTTTTCTCAATCCTCCCTTCCTGCTCTCTATCTTCACTTCTTAGTCATCTTTTACTCTCTCCCTCTCCTATCTCCTTTTCCTCTCTGTTTATTCAATCTATCTCCTTTTCTTACCCTGTCCCTTACTATTCTTTCCTTTCCAATACCTTCCTTTTCTCTCTATCTCCACTTCCAACTCTGCCCCTCACTATGTTCCCCTTCCCTACCTTCTCTCTCTCTATCTCCACTCCCTCACCTGCCTCCAACTCTTCTCCCCTTCCCTATCTTCTCTATCTCCCCTTCCTACCCTGCCTCTCACGATTTTCCCTTCCCTACTCGCCTCCTTCCCTTTTATCTCTTTTCCTCTTCCAGACTTCCTCCCTTTTCCTTCTTTCCCTTTCTCCCTAACTTCTTCCCATCTTCTTCCATCGCAGCATCCCTCCTCGACCTCATTTTCTTGTCTTCCTCCCTTCCCGTTCGTGTTTGCTCCCTTTGTTATGCCGAGAAAGAGGAAAAGAAGAGAAGAAAAAGTTATCCTGAGAAACTATAGCCAACCACAGCCTCCTTTTCTTCCCTTCCTACTCCTCCTCCACCTCCTCCTCCTCTTCCCTAGTGCCGTTAGCAGCTGTCCCTTATCCGCCGTTAACAAGGATGAAGAGGGGATGAGTCAGCAGGACGAAGCCGCGAAATGAAGTACTCGGATCCGATTTTGGAAGCTTCGATCCCTTGTTTTTGGAACGACTTGGAGGAAAGAGAGGGTTTGGAGAGAGGAAGGAGGGAGTGTAGGAAGAGTAGATGGAGGTGGAGGATGAAGAGATTTTGGAGATGACTGATATGAGGAGGGGGGGGGAGGAGGAGGAGGAAAGGAGAATAATGAAAGTTAAGGAATGGGAGAGGAAGGAAGAACAGGAAGAACAGAAAGAAGTGGAGGACAAAGAGGAGACGGAAATCACTAGAAGGAGGAGGTGAAGAGGAGTGGGAAAGGAGAATAATGAAAGTTAAAAAATGATAAGGCAAAATATAAGAGTAGGAAGAATAGGAACGGGTAGAGAAACGAAGGAAGGAAGGAAAACATTGTAAAAAAAAATATGTGAAAGGGTAAATAAAAGAAAACTCAGGAATATGAAAGCGTACAATAGATAAGAATAGATTGGAGAAGCGGGAAATGGAGAGGAGGCATAACAGGAGGTGGGGAAAGTGGTGAGAAAGGAAAGAAAAATATATGGAACGGATAAAAAGTTGGAAGCTCAAAAGGAGAGGAGAATAGAGAAGGGAGAAAGGGGAAGGAAAGAATAGAGGAGGAGGAGGAGGAGGAGGTTAGGTTAGGTTAGGTTAGGGGAGGAAGAGGAAGAGGAGGAGGAGGAGGAGGAGGAGGAAGAGGAAGTACCACAAAAGGCAAACTGTGTAGCAAGGAAGATAAGGAAGAGAAAATGTAGTTAATAATAATAATAATAATAATAATAATAATAATAATAATAATAATAATAATAATAATAATAATAATAATAATAATAATAATAATGAAAAGCGGAAGAAACTTAAAAAAAAATATAGAAACGCCAATATTTCTCATTTATCTTTTCTTTGTATTCCTGTCAAGTCTTCACACCTTTATCAAACTCCCTTTTTTCTCCCTTTTGAATCCCTCCATTTATGTATTCTCCCTTTGTGACTCCCTTTATCACCCTCGTAACTCTTCCCCTTATCTCCCTGACAACGCACCCTCCCCTCGTAACCTAGTAACACTCCCCTTGCTACCTAATATGGGGTCTGTTTTTGTCTCCCTTTCTCTCCCTTCCCCTTTATTCCATGTCCTTACTCTCTTCCCTTTATTCCCTTTTCTGTCACTGTCCCCTCTCCTCCTTTTTTTTATGTTTCTTCCATCTTTCTTACACCCCTTTTGCTCTTACTTCCCTCTATTACCCTTTATTCCATGTTCTTATCCCTTCCCTTTACTCCTTTTGCTTTTTCTCTTTCTTCTTACTCCTCTCCAATTTCACATTCTCCATCCCTATCATCACCTACTCTTCCTACCCATCAATTACTCCACATTCTATCCAGTTTTCTCTCTCCCTTGACTCTATCCCTTTATTCCACTTACTCCCTTTGACATCCCCATTTTTTCCCTCCCCGTCCATTCTTCTCAATACTCATTCCCTGTTTTTCTCTCCTTCATCTATTAAAGCATTGTCAATTCCTTCGTCTCTTCTTTCTAGGAGTATTGTTCCTTGTTAGTACTCTCATTCTATTGCTCCTTGTCGTTTTTCTTCATTCATTCCAATTCTTCCATCTTATTCCAACACTCTCCATTCTTCTCATTCCTCCCTCCCTTTCATTCATTCAAGAGCCTCATCTCCCCATTCATCAGCTTCTACTCTTGTTCTGTTTCACTCACGCCTATTCTCCCATTTTATTTCCCCATTCTGTTTTACCCATGCTTATTCTCCTGTCTTATTCCTCCATTCCCCTCTGACTCACCACTCACCCCTTTGAAGCCACGTGGAACTGCTTGTGTTTGTGTGTGTGTTTTACGGGAGGTTGTGGCGTTACGAGGCGAGGCGCGAGGTTATGGCTCTTTGGGGCCTCGCGTTTACGGCCTCATCCATTCATATTGAGCCCCAGCGCCAACCTGGAGCCACACGCGACGCTCCTTCCTTCTTTCCCTCCCTCACTGAGCCACACAATAGATCCCCCTGCTCCGTCATCCCTCACTTTTCCTTCTGTACCTTTACCCTTTCACACGTCTTACTCTCTTTTTTTCTCCTCCTTTTCCACCTGTTCAGTATCTTGGTCCCGTCTCTTCTTTCCCCTTCCCTCTTCTATTCCTTCGTTCCTCATCCCCTTCCCCTTTCATCCCCTTCCTTTCCATCAGTTCATCATCCTAGTCTGATCTTTTCCTCCCCTCCCCTAGTTGTATTCCTTCCGTTCTCCCTTCCGTTCTCCCCTACGTTTCCTCTCCTCCCTGTATATCCTTCATTTCAGCATCCTAGTCCGATCTTTTCCTCCCTTCACCCACTTCATCCCCCCTCCTCCCTTCTCTCCCCTTCTCTCTCCCCTACGTTTCCTCCCCGCTCAGTATATACAGCAGCTTAGTTCCACAGTCAAGGTTAGTCCAGTTTAAGTCTTATCGCAAGCTCTCCCTGACCGCCCTTGTTCCTCCTCTTCTCTCTCTTCCCTCCTCGTCCCCTCTCCTCCTCCTCCTCCTCCTCCTTCTCCTCCTCCTCCTCTTCCCTCCACTCCCTCATCCCATCCTCTTCCTCCTGGTAATGGGGGTTTTCTGTACGTGATGGGGTCGTGGTGGTGGTCATCGTGTTTTACTTTGTTTTTTACTATTTTTTTTACTGTTCTTTTACTTTTCTTTTTTCTGTTACTTGGTTTCGATTGGAGTTGACTTGCAGTATTTTTTTTTTTGTTGGTGTTGTGGTTTTGCTGGTGTTTGTATTGGTCTAAGGTTTTGGGAGTTTAGTCTTTGCTGATTTAGGGTTATTCTAGTATTTATTCTCCTCTTCCTCCTCCTCTTCCTTCTTTTCCTCCTCCTCTTCCTTCTTTTCCTCCTCCTTTTTCCTTCTTTTAATCATCCTTTCCCTTATTTTCCTCCTCTTCTTCCCTTATTCCCTCTTCCTCTTCACTCTTTTTCCTCCTCCTCTTCCTGCTTTTCCTCCTCCTCTTCTTTATCTTTCCTTTTTCCTCCTCTTCTTCCTTCTTTTCCTCCTCCTCTTCCTCCTCCTCCACCTCCTTCTTCTTCTTACCTCCTCCTCCTCCTCCTCCTCTTCCTCCTCCTCCTCCTCCATTGTCCTCCTGCCCACGTTGCTCTGCCATTTCCTGTTTCCTCCTCCACTTCTCTGGTTTCCATTCCTATTAGAGAGAGAGAGAGAGAGAGAGAGAGAGAGAGAGAGAGAGAGAGAGAGAGAGAGAAACCCCTGATTAATGCTGTCATGTCTTGTCTTTGCTCCTAATTGCTCTTCTTTAATGAGTGCAGTTTGTGATTTTGTTTTCTTTTTTCTTTGTTTTTTTTCTTCGCACCCTCCTATTATCTTTTTCTCTTTTTTTTATTTCCTAACCCTTCCAATCTGAATCTCGTGTTCCCCCTTCATTTGCTTTTTTTCCTCTTCTCTCTTTCTCTCTTCCCCACGGTCACTTTCACACCTGGCCATAAAGGTAATGATTAAAAAGAATGCGAATCAGAATAATGAAAATAAAAACACTAATAGAGGAAATTAATTACACAACGGCGACCGAGAAACGATACAGCCAGCCATAACGTTAGGAAAAAGCGACATTGCCATAATAATTCTCAGCCACATTTATTATTCCTTTTTTTTATTCTAGCGAGACGAAAAGATACTCAGTCGTTGGTTTCCAGTAAAATCTCGACCGTCGCTGTAGAAAAAATCGGGAAATGGTTCTCCGATAAAAAAAGGAAGGGAAGGGAAGGGGAGAGAAAAGAGAGGCCGAGGGAGGGAGAGGGGACGAAAAAGAATAGAGGGAACAGATTGGAGGGAAGAGAGAAAGGGGAGATGGGGGGCGGGGGTTGAAAGGGAAAAAAGAATAGGGGAGACGAAGGGGAGGGAAGAGGAAAGAATAAAAATAGTTACGAAGGGAAGCTGGAAAATGTAGAGAATAAGAAAGGAGAAAGGGTTGAGAGGAGAGAAAGAAGAAGGGGCAGTGAAAATGGAAGAAAAGGATTAATGGAGACAGGATGGAAGAAAGAGGAAGGAGAGAAAGGGGAAAGAAGAGAGAGAAGAAGAAAAAGAAAAGAGGATACAAGTTTGAGAGAAGTGGACGGAGAAAAGGGAGAAGGAGACAAGGGAAAGGGGAGAGAAAGAGAGAGAATATAGGTTTGAGAGAAGAGGGAGAAGGAAAGAGGAGAAATGAGGCAAGAGAAATGAGAGACATAGGAGAGAGAATACAAGTTTGAGAGAAGTGGAAAGATATGGAGGAGAAAGGAAACAAAATAGATGAGAGAAAAAAAGAGTAATGAGAGATGAAAGAAAGAAAAACAAAATGGATGAGAGAAAAAAAGAATATTGAGACATGAAAAAAAGAAAAAGAGAACTTAGATAAAAAAAAAGGAGAAAGAAGAGAAGAGGGAACCTGTTACGGAAATGGGATGCAAAAGTTGGAAGCATAGCATTGTGTTGGCCCGAGGACCTGTAATTATTCCCAGCCTCTCCTGATGGACGGAAGGCAAGACGGAGGGAGGGGGGCATTGTCTGCTTGCCTCTGCGTCCGTCTGTCTGTGCGTTTGTGTCTTTGTCGATCCGTTTGTCTTCTCATCTCCTTTTGTTCCCCTCATGATTGTCACTTTTCTCTTTGTGTGTCTTGCTTTTAGGGGCCTTTTAGCCAGTCCAAGGTTTTTTTTACAGCAAAGGAAACAGCTCAAGGGCAAAAAGAAAGGAAACAATGATGAAAAAAACCCCGCTACTCACTGCTCCTATGAAAAAAGCGTTCAGAGGAGTGGCCGAAGGAGAGGTCAATTTCGGGAGGAGAGGTGTCTTGATACTCTCCTCGGTGTATTTCGTTATCATTGAATATGTACAAAAAGATCAGTTTCAGTCTTACGGTTTTGCTGTTTTATCGCTGCTTTTGAATAAGTAATGTGTATTTTTATCAGTGTCGTAAGTTATCACTAAATTTGTATAGAAAAGAGGAGTTTTAGTCTTAGGGATTTGTCGTTTTATGGCTGTCTTTGAATTGGTAATATGTTTGTTGTGTGTGTGTATGTTTTTCCATATTTCTTTTATTTATGTTTATTTTTACCAGAGTATTCGTGTACCACTAAATTTGTAAAGAAAAGAGAAGCTTTAGTCTAAGGGATTTGCTGTTTTAAGGCTGTCTTGGAGTTAATCACGAGTTTTTTGTGTGTGTTTCTAGTATGTTAAATTTGGATAGAAAAGAGCGGTTATTGTCTAAGGGATTTATTGTATGTTCTTTCTGTGCTTGCATCTTAAATTTGTATAGAAAAGAGAAGTTTTAGTCTAAGGGATTTGTTGTTTTACGGCTGTCTTTTAATTAGTCATGTCTTTTGTGTGTGTTTGCGTGTCTTTCCATATTCCTGCGATATCTAAAGAGCGATTGCGTGTCCTTCCTGTCCATCTGTCTCTTTTGATTCTGTCCAAGTCACTCGCACGAGCCAAGAGTTAAGAGGAGAGGCAACACGACGGCCCAAGACGTATCCTCAATGTCACACTTCAGCCACTCACAAACCCCAAACTCGACGTTTCAATCTTTGCAACGAGATAACCCTGGAAGAGACGCTGAAGAGGTGGCGAAGAAGAGGAGGAGAAGGATGATGGTAAAAGGAGAGGACAAAGAAGGAGGAGGAAGATGAGGAGGAGGAGGAGGAGGACGAGGACTCAAGAATATAACAAAAATAAATACTAAAAGGGTACACGAGGAGGAGAAAATGATGCATTGTTTGAGGAAGAGAAAAAAGGAAGACGGGAATAGAGAGAGAGAGAGAGAGAGAGAGAGAGAGAGAGAGACCGTAACATATTGAGAACCATTAAATACCGCTGAAATAGGAACGTTTGTGTATCATTCTCTTTGCTTTTCACATTGCATCGTTCACGCAAGAAGAGAGAGGGGAGGCGAGGATCCGAAACCGCTTCACTTGCTCACTCCCCGGGATCCAACACTGCTTCGGTTCACTGTTTCAATACGCTTTCTGCTTCTATTATCCCGAACTGGTGTGAATCTTCCAATTGCGTCGGAAAGGAGCGCGAGATGGAGTTGGAAGCGACGGTATTGAAGCTTTTGTGCTCGTCTTTGCATATTGGCCGAGTCTGTTTGGACGTAGAGGCGTTTTTTTTTGCTTCTTGTTTCTTTTATTTCTTGTGTTTGCTTTGCATCGTTTGGGTTTATTTATGAATGATCAAGGAGAGGAAATGGACGAGATGCAATGTTTGGTTTGGGTGATGCGAGTTGGTTTAGGAGAGTAAACATTAGAGAGAGAGAGTGCTACATATGTTGATAATGAAATGCGGTGCCCAGAACCCGTCGAGTTTTACATGATCCTCAAATTTCTTTTTCATTTCAGTTTTATATTTTATTCTCGACTGGATTCTTTTTCTCTCTCTCTTACACACACACACACACACACACACACACACACACACACACACACACACACGTCAGCAACAGCTATGTCGAACATCTGTCCATAACTGAGTTTTTTCTTGTACCACTCTCTCTCTCTCTCTCTCTCTCTCTCTCTCTCTCTCTCTCTCTCTCTCTCTCTCTCTCTCTCTCTCTCTCTCTCTCTCTCTCTCTCTCTCTCTCTCTCTCTCTCTCTCTCTCTCTCTCACACACACACACACACACACACACACACACACACACACACCATTTAGACAGGAGGAAGAAGTGTCTGCTCGGAGCCTCACTAACACATTTTTGGGGCTTTGTGTTGCATTTAGCTCACTGTCAGTTAATTAGGGAGACTCAGGCGGAGATTTACGAACATTTTCTCCTCTTTTTCTCTCTTATTTTACTCTCTCTCTCTCTCTCTCTCTCTCTCTCTCTCTCTCTCTCTCTCTCTCTCTCTCTCTCTCTCTCTCTCTCTCTCTCTCTCTCTCTCTCTCTCTCTCTCTCTCTCTCTCTAACTCGTTCCAATATCACAGTTGTGGGGAGTTGGACGTCACCGCTTTGATTTCAATTTCGTGGAGTTTGTTCAGCCCAAGAGAGAGAGAGAAAGAGAGAGAGGGAGAGAGAGAGAGAGGGAGAGGGGGTATAAGAAATGGATGAGGCTGAGGGAGTGAACGAGTGAGTCGAAAGGGAAAGGAGTGAGTGAACGTGTGAGTGCGTGTGAGTGGGTGTGCGGGTGTGTGGTTTGGGCGATTTTTAAGGTTCTATTAGAGTTGAAGTCGTCTTTTGGGATTTCTATCTGCATGTAAAGGCTTCTGAAGGCCGCGGGGGGATAGAAACCGATGAGGGTTTGTCCTTTGATCCCGAGTTGAAAGAGATGACTGAAATGAATAACTAAAAGGGGAGAATTTGCTTCCAGAGAAGTGTAAAAGCATTGTTCCAGGAATGTTGAAAAAGGGAGGAATGAGTAGAGTTCGAGGTATATGTGTGTTCGCTAAAAATAGTTCTTGGATCGTCAAATGCAGAAAAATAAATCAAATGCTGTTATGTAGAATTTATCATTGTTTTGGAAATAAAAAAAGAATTAAAAGAAGGGAATACTTCACTGATTTTTACTTATTAAAGAAAGTACATATAAGCCCGGTAATACTAAAAAAAATGTTGAAAGTTTGTGAGTTACTCATATTGTAGAGAACCAGTAAAAAGAGAATGGTGTAAGGGACAAGCGAGCAATTAGTGGTGTACATCTAGCCAGAATTGCTCTTGGTAAAATAGTTTGAAAATGAAATGCAAAAATGAAGAGGAAAATATTTAGCCGTGTAGAGAGACCAGTCTGAAGTGTGTGGGTTGAGGAAGCGCCGCTGAAATAAAGAGATGAAAAGCGATGGTAAAATGTTGAGCTGAAATCACTTGTTTGGACATAAAGCAAGAATACTCATGATGGACTTCAGTGTGGAAAATATAGACGATAAAATATAACTAACTGAATGGCATGGGCTTTTTATATATCCTAAAAAAAACATATGAATCTGGGAAGTATAACAGACACAAAGTATAAACATCGTAGGACTTTTCACCTCTACTTCCCCCCCTAAAAAATATATAGTAAAAGAAAATAGAAAGGAAAAACAAAACTTAAAGATGGAGGTCGGGGATTACGTCAACTTGGGTCCTGTAAGGCGATCCAACCCTCTTGCTTTGAACCTTTTCAGAGACTTATGGGCGACTGGAACCTCCCTCAACGCCACTCTGAGACGTTCCTTTTGCAATTCCTTCTTTCCCATAAATCATTTTAGGTCATTTTTTATCTTTCTTTTACATGTTTAATCTCATTTTCATACATTTCTAGTCCCATTTTCATACATCTTCCTTTGTATTTCCATTTTATTTTCTATTTATAAATTCTTTTTCTTCTTATCTAATAGTTTCCAGATTATGAGAATGTGTTCCTTTACTTTATCGTTTCCTTGTTGTGCAAAAATTCAGTCTCTCTTACTCCAACTTTTATTCACGAGTATTATAGAGATGTCTAGCACCCTAACATCTTTACATCCTCGTCGTCCTAAACCTTATGAATACCTTCGCTCTCTCTGTTCACTTTATGGGTGCTCATTTTCCCTTATTCCCATGACGTCTTTCCTTCTTTTCCATATTTCCTGATTTCCTCTTTTTCTCCTCTTTTTTTACTTTCTGGTTCCCCTTCCCTTCGATCTCATTCTCAGGTCATCAACTCCCAATCCCGTACAAAGGTTAATTGAAAGTTGTCTGGCCTTTTTATCCCTTTGTTTATGGTCTTTTTCACGTCTCCCTGTACCCTCTCACCCTCCATGTCCTTCTTCTTCCTCCCTGACCCTCTCCACGCTCTGCAATCTTCATTTTTCCTTTTATTCCTTCATTCCATCACCCGTTATTATCACTCTCG
The DNA here is from genome assembly GCF_024679095.1 of Eriocheir sinensis. Lineage (NCBI taxonomy): Eukaryota > Metazoa > Arthropoda > Malacostraca > Decapoda > Varunidae > Eriocheir > Eriocheir sinensis. The sequence goes on along the minus strand of NC_066517.1, from coordinate 13,593,485 downwards.
GGTATCATATGTCATTTTCCATGCAGTATTTCTCTCGTACATTTTTCCCTCGCCCGATATTATCTCCTTTCATCTCTCTCCTCTCCCTCTCTTCAATGTTCTTGTCCTCTCCTCTCCCCTGATTCTCCCCTCATTCCTAACATATCATTCCATCCCCTCGGCGAAATATTTGACCCTTGCATCCCCTCTTTGACCTACCCTTCCCTCCCTGTCCTCCTCCTCTTCCTCCACATACTCCCAGACCTGTTCTTCCTCCTCCTCCTCTTCGTACCTGGCTATTAATGAACGCTGCGCACCTGGTTGTGTTAGTTTTTACCTGTGGATGGGGAGACCTAATTACCTGTGCCTTTGATGACCTCCTTTCCCCTTTGCTAATAGTCAGTTTTCCTCCCTGCGATTACAAAGAGGTTTAGAGGTTTTTTCAACGCCCTCCTCCTTCTCCTTCTCTATTATCTTCGCTACTCTCGTGCTCTCCCTCTGCCTCTCTCATTTATGTTTCCCTTTTCTCCGTAACTGTTCTTGTCTTTCCTTTCCTCCTCCTTTCTTATATTTCCCCTTCTTATGTCTCCTTAAATCTGTCTCTCATTATTTCCTTGTCTCTCCTTTCCTTGTCTTTTCATATAATTTCCCGTTTGACATTTTTCTGTTTCGTATTCTTCCCATTTTCTTCCTTTTCTATCTAGTTGTGTTTCCTTAGTGCACTTCATCTTCCTTTTTACTTCATTTATCTCTCTCAGGAAATAAAATGAGGGAAAAATAATGTACCAAAAAATAAGGAAAAAGTCTAGGAAAGAAAACTGCCGGAACGGAGATGAATATTGAAATGGCGTCTCTCGCGAGGATGAATACCATAGGCCTCTTCACTTTGCTCGAGGAAGATGGAAGGAGAATAAGAAATGACAGCTTTTATTTACTCTTTGTCGTAGCTTTTCCCTCCCTGTCTCCTTTCACGGCTCTGATGCGAACCATTTTTCTCGTGTCTGTCCCTTTCTCATCCCTCACCCCGCCGTTTCCTTCTCTGGTGTGATTTGGAGAGTCTTTTTCTCATCCTCATTCTCTTCTCCCTCCTCCCCTACCTTCTTTCTCCTCCTCTACCTTCTTCCTCCTCCTTCCCTTCTTCCCCTCCTCCTCCTTCTACTCCTCCTCCTTCGCCCCTCTGGAAGTCTATATTATTTCTCCATCTGGGGTCATTCAACTTGCTCATTTTTGTCATTCATTCTTTTGTGTTTTCTTACCATTCCGCATGATTTCTACTTACCCAAAATTGTTCTCTATTTATTATCCGTTCCCGCTCCTTTTCCAGCTGTTCTTTTTCAGATTTTTTTAACATCTATTCCTGTTCCTCTCACTTATTTTGAATTCCGTATGTCTTCTCTTGTTCCAACTGTACTGTTTCGTCTACTTTTTATTGCTATTATATTTTCATCTCATCTCTCCTATTATATTTTGCTCTATTATATGCTTTTCAATTCTTCTTTTACTATTGCTATTTCAACAACAACAGCAAAAATAACAACAAAAAGGTTAATCATATACCCACATTTGTATTATCGATAACTTTCTCACCCCATGAAAGAATATCAAAATTTTTTCTTAAGTATTTCTCCAGCATTTTTCTCATATAGAACTTTCACTAATATTTTTTTTCCTCGCATTTTCTTCTCGGTAGAAATGTTCGGGATGTTCTTAGCACCTTTTTTCTTTTTTTTCTTCTTTCCGGTAAAACTTTGGTAGATAACTTTTTGTATCTCTTCCTCTGTGTTTATTTATTTTTTTCCTTATGCTTTCTTGACTTTTTTTTTTTGTTGATATCTTTATGAATATTATTTTTACTTTTTCTTTTTTCTTCCCTTTTCTTCACCTGGTCCTTCTTCCCACTTAACCTTTCTTGATTTTTTGGTATATATTTTTAATGTTATTTTTCCCTTTTCCATTCTCCCTTTCTTAGTCTTCACCTGGTTTTCCTTCCCTTTTACTTTTCTTGATTTTTGTGGTTCATATCTCCATGTATCTTATTTTAATTTTTCCCTTCCTCCTTTCTCTTCTTTACCTGCTTTTTCTTCCTTCTCACCTTAATTATTTTTCCCCTTTTACGTCTCACTTCACCACATTATTTTCGGAAGGTATATATATGGGTGCAATTTTCACTTATTTCCCTTCCTTTTTTCCTTTCTCTTCCTCACCTGTTTTCCCTTCCCTCTTACCTTAATTACCTTCCCCTCTTTACGTTCCTGTTCAGCATATTATTTTTTTTCGCTCCCGTTCCACATTCCTTTCCTCGTTCGCGCCTCCATTCCATTACGTTTATGAAGCCTCGGCGCGCGCCCCATTACTCCTTACAGCTGCCTATCATGCCATTAGCCCCATTAAGAAGCCGTGAGCCCTTCATTCCTCGCACGAGCCCCGCAGAGCCCTTGGCAAACCTGATGCATTGCTGGCCTTACTTCATCTCCTTCCTGCTCCTCCTCTTCCTACTATTCCTCCTCCTGCTTCTGCTTCTGTTCTTCTACCTTCTCCTTCTTTACTCCTCCTACTCTTAGCTCATTCTCTTACTCCTTGGTTTTGTTCTCTCTTGCTACCCTCTCCAGCTCCTACTCTTCTCCCTTCTCCTTCTTCTAAAACATCCTCTTACTTCTTGTTTTTGTTCTTTCTTCCTTCTTCTCCTACTTCTCCTGCGTCTTCTCCTTCTCCATCTCCTTCCCCTCCTTTTCCTCCTTCTAACTCGTCTTATTTTTTTGCATTTCTTCTCCCTTTCTTCCTTCTCCTTCTTAACCTCCTTTTCTTCCTCTCCCTTCCTTGGTCTAGTAGTTTTTTTTTTCCCTCGTCGTCCTCTTCCTTGTCCTCTTTCTCTTCCTTGTTGTTGTCACCGTCGTCCTCGTTCTCTGGCTTTTCCTCCTCCTCTTCCTCCTCCTCCTCCTCCTCCTCCTCCTCCTCCTCCTCCTCCTCCTCCTCCTCCTCTTCCACATGTTCCGTTGACGTCATTCTCTCTCTCTCTCTCTCTCTCTCTCTCTCTCTCTCTCTCTCTCTCTCTCTCTCTCTCTCTCTCTCTCTCTCTCTCTCTCTCTCTCTCTCTCTCTCTCTCTCTCTCTCTCTCTCTCTCTCTCTCTCTCTCTCTCTCTCTCTCTCTCTCTCTCTCTCTCTCTCTCTCTCTCTCTCTCTCTCTCTCTCGTTCTCGCTCTCGCTCTCGCTCTCGCCTCATCTGTCTTCCTCTCGCCCTCCCTCCCGACCTTGTCCTCTCTATTATCGTCTCCCATTCCGTTCTCGACCTCCAGTTTCTCATCCTGCTTTCTCTCTCCTTTGTGGCCTCGTTTTCCGATTGCCTTCCTTCCCTCCTTCCATCCTTCCTTCTGTTGATCGTCCATTGTATGTTCCTTTTCATCCTTTCTTCGTTTTTTTTCTTTCCTTTCGTTCTTCCCCCTGTTCTTCATTCCTCCTTTCCATATCTTCTTCTTTTGTTCTTTCTTGCGTTCTGTTCTTCCTTTTCTCTCCTTCCTTCCTTTCGTTCTTCTATGCTTCCTGCCGTCATCAAATATTCCCTTTCTTCCTTCCTTCCTTTCTTCTCTCCGTCATTCCTACTGTTCTTCCTTCCTTTCTTTCTTCCATTCTTCCTTGGACCATTATGTATATACTCCCTTTCATCTTTTCTTTCATCTCCTCTTTCCCTCTGTTCTCCTTTCCTTTCTTATTTCCATCCGTCTGTTCTTCCATCTTTCCTTCTTCCTGTATTTCCTTTTCTTTATCCTTCCTTTGTCTTTTTTTTCCACCTTTCCTTAATTCCTTCCATCGGTTCTTCTACCCTTCCTTCCTCTCTCATTTCCTTTCTCCCGTCCTTCTTTCCTTCCTTTCATCTCTATATTTCTTCGTCTTTTCAATATTTTTTCTCTCTTGTTTCGTTTTTTCCTTTGCCTTCGGTGTTTCCTTCTCCTAAATCATTCCCGGCTCGTTATTTCATTTTCTTGGCACTTTTTTTCTTCATGTTTTTCTTTGTTCTTTTTTTTGGTGTGTTGAATTTTTTAGTTAACACAATGTCCCACCCCGCCTTCTCCTTTTTCCTTCATGCCTTCCTTTCAGCCTCCTCCTCCTCCTCCTCCTCCTCCTCCTTCCTGTTTTGCCTCTTTTTATTTACTCCTCCTTCCTGCTTTTCTCTTTTCTCTTTCAAGCATCCGGGCGTTTTTTCCTCATCTCTCTTTTTTTTATTTTCTTAATTTTCCACCTCTTATTCCTACCTCTTCAGCCTCCTCCTCCTCCTCTTCTTATTCCTCCTCTTTTTCTTCCTGCTTCTCTTCCTCCTCCTCCTCCTCCTTGCTCTTCTCTTTCTCTCCAGCATCTCCTCTTTTTACCTCATCTCTCTTCTTCATTTTCTTATTTTGCCTCTTAATCCTTCCTCTTCAGCTTCATCCTCCTCTGCCTTTTGCTCTTCCTCTTCTTCCTCCTCCTCTTACTCCTCTTGCTTCCCGTCCTCCTCCTCTTTCTCCTCCTCTTCCTGCTCCTCCTCCTCCTGACTATGGTTTGATGCCGCCTAGGAAGTAATTACACCACAATTGTCAGCGGCTTTGGCAATGCAGGTTGATTTAGTTGTGATTGGGCTTGTTACTGCGGCGGCGATGGTGGTGGTGGTGGTGGTGGTGTTGCTTGTAGTAGTGGTGATGGTGGTGGTGAAGGCGCTTTGGTTATTGTATTTGCTCCCAATATAACGCTCGTAGGTAGGTTGTATTTGTTTTTTGTTTTTTTCCTTCCTGTGGGTATTGGTAATATTTTAGTTGTTGTTTTGGTTGTTGTATATTTTGTGTTTATTGATGGTCGTAATGGCTGCATAATATTAGTAATTTTTTGTTATATTACTTGTCATTATAGTTATTTCTGGTAAGGCTGATTTAAATAGTGATGGTGGTGATGGTGGTAGTGGTGAGGGTAAGGTTGGTGGTGGTGTTGGCAATAATGGTAGATATAATGGTGTTAACGGGAAGCATGTATACCTCGTTTCTATGGGAATGGTCTCGTTTTATGGTGTACGGTAGTTATGGGCCTCGTTTTCAGGGGATATATATAACCGACAATTGAGTTATGAATAATTGTTGCCGTTCAGTTTATGGTTACAAATGTTGAGATCCGTTACGTTCAGTACTGTGCGGCCGTGTCGGTGATGGTGGTGGAGTGGGCGGGCATGGTTGGTAGTGGTGGTGGCTGCTTAATGATCATTCTGGCACTTGTTTCTCAGGGAATGGGTGTTACTATTCGGCTTTAATGTTCATAATGACGCCATCAAGTCCAACTTACCTCCTGCTCCTTCCCTGCGTCCTCCCTCTTCCTGCTTTCCCTCTGGTTCCACTTCCTCTCTGAAACTCTTCTTTATCAGACACTACTTTTCTTCCTTCTTTTCAATTCCGGTTTCCCTTCTTGCATTTCTTCTCTCTTCATTCTATCTGTATTTTCTTTCTTGTTTTGTTATCACTGCTTACTTCCTGCTTCTTCCCTGCTTCCTCCCTCTTCCTCTTTTCACTCTTATTCCTTTTCCTTCTTGCATTTCGTTTCTCCTTTTTCATCAAACACAAGAGTAACTTTCTTCTTTATTTCAATTTCAACTTTCTTCTTTGCATCTCTTCTTTCTTTCATTCTATGTGTTATTTTTCTTCTTTTACATTCACCGTTTCTACTTTTTTCCCCTCTTTTATACCCCTTTTTCTTCTTCATCTCGCTTTTCTTTCCCTCCTTTTCTCTCCCTTTTTTCATTCCATCTATCTCCTCCTCCTCCTTTCCCTTCTACGTCTTTGCTCTTCACAGCGTTTTCCCTTCGTTCCCTTCTCTCTTTTATCTCGTTTTTCTCTCCCTCCTTATTCACCCTTCTCTCATCCCATCTATCTCCTCCTTTCCTTTCCCTTGTACGTCTTTGTTCCTCATATCCTTTTCCCTTCGCCTCTGTTCTTTCCTCCCGTCTACCCTCTCTATTCCTCCTTCTTTTCTCATTCCATCCATATATTCTTCCTTTCACCTTTACGTCCTTATCCTTCACATCCTTTTCCCTTCGCCTCTGTTCTTTCCTCCCGTCTACCCTCTCTATTCCTCCCTCTTTTCTCGTTCCATCTATTCTTCCTTTCACCTTCACCTCCTTTTCCCTTCCCCTCCGTTCTTCCCTCCCGTCTTCCCTCTTTCTCCCCTCCCTTTTCCTCTCCCTAAGCAGCTGTTCAATATAACTTTCGTAATTTAGCTCCTAACTTTACCTGTTCGTTTGTTTACCTCAGGTCAATGACGAAGGGAACATGTGTGTGTGTGTGTGTGTGTATGTGTGTGTGTGTGTGTGTGTGTGTGTGTGTGTGTGTGTGTGTGTGTGTGTGTGTGTGTGCCGTCAACTTCACCTGCATGTTCGCTTTCTAAAATGATTAAAATCCTTCTCTTTATTACCAAAGGTTTTTGTTATGAATTTTACTTTTGTGTTTTCTTATTTCTGCTGTTGGTGTTATGTGCGAAGTCTTCTACACAAATATCATGAATTTATTATATTTACTAGTTTTATTTTTTTTCATCGCCTCTGGACTCGTCAATTCAATTCACCATTCAATTAATCTTTCTCGAGCGTGTGCGAGAGTCAGATATGAATGGCCGCTAATTAATTAAACATGAGCTGGTATTAATTACGGCGCAGGCAGGTGTTGTTGTCCCCAGTGACACCTATTCCTCATATTCACCTTTTAAATGAGTGCAGATGTACGGCGTCCCCGCCCAGCCAGGTGTGATTTAGCCGCCATAAAGACCGGCCGCACTAACACATATCTCGACACCTTTTGCACAATTTCTCTTTTTTTTCCCTTGGGCTGTGCCCTTTAATGTAGAAAAAAATTAAAGCGTCCATGTTTGCTACGTATATCTCCATTATTATCATTATCAACAGTTTAATGAAGATTTGTTTAGTACCATGCCTTTATAACATATGAGGCACTTGATAATGTTTATTTTTCAGTTAGCTAATTTTTGTTTAGAAATATAAAACTATCAAACAATAAATATGAAGTGGCGCTTTTAGAATAGGTATTTCCGGTACTTCCGACTACAACTAAATACCCCACTATGTAGTAATTTATATTAGGACGACGAGAACGAGAACGAGGAGGTAAAATGGAGAGAAAAAAAGGAGAAAAGAGAAAATGCAAGGAGGAGTAAAAGGCTTAACTTTGCATTTTAGTAAGTATCAAAAGTATAACTGTTTAACATCAAATAGTTAGTGTTCATCGAGTAAGCCTTTTGTTACTGCCAACTTTAATCTGGCGAAAAAAAGGATATATATATATATATATATATATATATATATATATATATATATATATATATATATATATATATATAAATATATATATATATATATATATATATATATCTATATATGTACACACATATATATATATATATATATATATATATATATATATATATATATATATATATATATATATATATATATATATATATACACATATATATATATAAGAGGAAGTTTAGAGTCGTTGCCGCTTCAGGTTATTTTGTCCTTTTGAATAGTTTTCGTAAAGTTACCGTGAGTTTCCTGCAGGTAAAGTGTCCGAAAGTTACGAGAAGTTACACGCAGCTGATGGCATTTTGAAATTTACCGAGACGCTCGTTAAGTATGTTTGGGGGTTCACATTTTCCTCCGGTATCATTTTATCGTAAGCTTTTAGAAATATAATCGTTTTAGAAATACAAACGTTTGGGCCTTACTCTGTGTATCTCTTCTGCCTCGTAAAATTCTATGTAAAACAAATTGCTCCACTGCTCTCTTGAAACTAGCGATGTGTTTCTTTGTGTATCACCAGTGCATGGAAGTCGTGGTGAAGAAGAAGGGGAGACGAGAAAGTTGTGTATGGGTGCGATGTGTGTCATGGAGCGGTTATGTGTGATGTGTGTTATGGAGCGGTTATAGAGGTAGAAGGAGTGAAAAGGACAGGTGGAAAAGGATAATGGGGTTTCTTGGGAGGGTGTGAGAGGTGGCAGACGTGAAGAGAAGTTAATGACTAGAGAGAAGGTGGAAAAAGTTAAGCTGAGGTGTGGGGGGCAAGTGAAAGGGACTAAAAAGTGTAAAATTCGATGTTTGAAAGGGAGATGAGGGGTGAGGAAGAGACGATTCAGGAGGGATGTGCAGACTGTACTGTGAGAGGTGCAAAAGGTGATAGAAGTGAAAGAGGGTGGCGCTTAACTGACTTTTTTGTTTGTTTTTATTGCCCTCGAGCTGCTTCCATTGCTGTAGAGAAGAAAAAATTGAGGACGTGATATGTTTGGCAAGAGGTAGAGGAAGGGAGAGTAGGGGGGGGGGGGGTGAGAAGGGTAGTCTTAGGGTGCAGGAGGTGGAGTATCACGTGACATTAGAGGAAATCTTTTTGTTTTTTCTTTCTTTTTTATATACGCGTTTGGGGCAAGTAGTGGCCTCGAGGAAACGTTAAAGTGCTCCGAAACGTGACCGAGTGACAGACTAAGTTTCGGCGAGAGAGAGAGAGAGAGAGAGAGAGTTTTTTGTTTGTTTGTCTGTTATGTGTTTGCCAGGAAAAGAAGAAAGTGAAGCGGTGAAGATCTAAAAGAGAAGAATGTGATTTGCAGATACGAAAGCGAGAGAGGAATAAAACCGATGAAGGGAGAAATAAATAAAACAAATACAAATGATGGAAATAAAGAAGAAGAGAAGGGAGGTTGAGTGATGAGTGCAAAAGGGGAAAGAAAAGGGAAAGAGCATAATAAAACAAAAGAATGACGATGAGGGAGTGAGATAACGATGCTGATTCTGATAATAATAATGATGACGATGTGTGTGTGTGTGTGTGTGTGTGTGTGTGTGTGTGTGTGTGTGTGTGTGTGTGTGTGTGTGTGTGTGTGTGTGCGGAGAGGGTACGTGATCGAGAATGAAATGTATGCGATCACGAAGATGGAGGAGACGAGATAGCGTGAAGAAGAGGCGATCAGTGGCCGGGAAATGATGACTGATGAAGGTGTGAATGTGAGCCGCGAGCGTGATGATGCCTTGATGATGCGCGAACATGACTCCGCGATAATGACTTTCCCGAAGACTGAGGAAAAGTGAAAATGACGCCACGAAAAATTTAAGTCACCAAAGAGGATGATAAATAATGATGGGGTTTTTATATTGAAGATTACCAAGGACATAAATTTCCTTAGAGAATATTTACCGACGGGGGACGAAAACGACATGTGCGAGCGAGGGATTCTGGTAAGGGATGATGAGTTACGAAAAGTTTGGTTCTTCTTCCTCGCTCCTCTTCGCGGGAGAGAGAGAGTTGATCGATCATGAAGTGTTGGCTGTGGTGGCAGAATCTTGACCTCTCTCTCCCTCTCCCTCTCCCTTTCTCTTACTTCCTTACACTCTCCCTCTTCGTCTCACTCTCTCACCCTCTCTCCTCGCACTCCCTCTCCTTTCTGCTTTTTCATCTTAATTCCTCTCCTCCCTCTTCCTCTCTCCGTCCCTCTCTCTCCCTATCACTCTCTCTCCCTTCGTCTCACTCTTTCCCCCTCTCTCCTTCGCCCTCTCTCTCTCCCTCCGTTTCTTACTACGTTTCTCTCCCTACAGCGTCTTCTCCCTCTCTCTCCCCCTTTTACTCTCTCGCTCTCTCTCCTTCCCTCCGTTTCCCTCTTCTCTCCTCTCCTCCCCGCCTCTTCATCTTCATTCGTCTCCTCACGCTTTTCATTCTTTCATGTCCGGGCTCGTTCTCTGTCTCTTTTATTCATGTTTTGACACTCACTCTTTCTCCCCCTCCTCCTCTTCCTCCGGTTTTTCATTTTTCAACTTCTCCTCTTCCTCCTCCTCCTGCTCCTCCTTCATCATGTTTATCCCTTGCACAAACTAACGATCTTTGTTTTGACTTTCATGCACGCCTTTCAATTTCCATATATGTATAATCAAGCCTTTGTCTCCCTCTGTCTATCTATCAATCTATCTGTCTATCTATCTATCCCACCCTTATTAGATTTCATTACTTTTACTTACCTTTTAAAATATTTCTAGTTCCCCCTATCTGTGTATTTATCTCTATCTATCTATCAATCTATCTATCTTTCTCAATCTCCCCTTCTCCGATTTCTTTAATTTCACTGATCCCTTTAAATATTTTTAGTTCTCACCTTTACCTTTGCCTCCGCCTCACCTGTGACTTCCGCTTACCTGCCCGCTGATTCGCCTCCACTTGCAGGCCTCCACACCTCTCCAGACTCAAGCGCTCACCTGCACTCAACCACCTCGTTAACCTGCTGCCTTCTTCTCCTCTCCTTCCGTCTCTCTTTTTTTTGCCTCTCATTTTCTATTTTCTTCGTCTTCCTCTTCGTTCGTTTTTTAGTTAGTTTTTTTCTTGTCTCTGGTTTTCCGTTATTTCTTTCCCTGTGTCTATCTCTCTCTCTCTCTCTCTCTCTCTCTCTCTCTCTCTCTCTCTCTCTCTCTCTCTCTCTCTCTCTCTCTCTCTCTCTCTCTCTCTCTCTCTCTCTCTCTCTCTCTCTCTCTCTCTCTCTCTCTCTCTCTCTCTCTCTCTCTCTCTCTCTCTCTCTCTCTCTCTCTCTCTCTCTCTCTCTCTCTCTCTCTCTCTCTCTCTCTCTCTCTCTCTCTCTCTCTCTCTCTCTCTCTCTCTCTCTCTCTCTCTCTCTCTCTCTCTCTCTCTCTCGTTTCTTCTCTTTCCCTCTTCTCTTCATCTCCTTCGAGGATTCCCTTCGAGGATTTCTCATTGCTTTGATGTTTTTGCCGATTATTCCCTCCCTTCTTGCCTTCCTTTACCCTCCCTTCCTCTTCTCCCTCTTCCTTCCTTCGCTCTCTTCTCCTTCTCCTTCTCTCTCCCCCTTCTCTTTTACCTCTTACGCTAAATGCCTTCGTTATAAAAGTTGTGAACGTCCTTTTAATCGCCATCGTCTTTTATGCTCCTACTCATTTTTCTGTCGATATTTTTTTACGTCTTTTTGGGGGGCAGAAGAGAAGTAAATATATATACCGGTTGTTATTTATTTTCTGCTCTCGCTTTTGTAATTTTTTTTTTTTTTTTTTTTTTTTTTAATATTGGCTTGCCTCTCGAAGTTAGTCTTTTTTTACGTGTTTTTCCCATATTAGTTTTACAGTACAATGCTCCCCTATATATTATTTGCAATCATGAAATTCTGCCCCTTTTTAATTATTTTTATTATATTTTCACCAGATGCAGAATTTCCTTCGTTTTTTCGTTATCGTTTTTACTTCTTTCCGTCATTACTTTTCCTATCTGTTTTGCAATCGTCAAAAATATCCAAAACTTTCTACTGCATTTTAGATTTCTTATGCGCATTACTCTTTCGCTATAACATCCATTCTTTTACATTCCCAATCTTTGCTCCTCACAGTTTCACTTTTTACCTGATTTTTTGTCCCTTTTCATCACTGCCATTCACTGTATTTCCCATTTTTTTTTCTATTCATAATTTTTCATCGTCGGTTTCATATCTCTAGTTTTGTATTTATTTTGTCCCTTTCCATTGTTTTTATTCACCATGTTTTCCTAGTTTATTTTTTTCGTTCATATTTTCATCGTTGGTTTCAGATTCCTCGCTAGTATTGTATTTATTTTATCCCTTTTCATTACTTTTATTCACCATATTTTTCTAGTTTATTTTTTTCGTTCATATTTTCATCGTTGGTTACAGATTCCTCACTAGTTTTGTATTCACTTCCTCATGTCTGCTGTCCATACCTTCCCTGGTCCAAGTTTTTGTTTATGGTATTTTCGCTCCTATTTTCTTCACCAGTTACAAATCCCTCACTAGTTTTGTATTTCTTTATTTCCATGTCTGCTGTCCTTGCTTTGCCGGGGTCCAAGGTCTTGTTTATGGTGTTTTCTCTCCGTTCCTTTCTCTCTGCACGCGTTCCCGGCAATATTTTCTCCCCTTTCAGCCTCGTCCTTGTAGTCTATTTTTCCCTCCGTTGTTGTTGGCCTTCGGATTATTTCTAGGCTTTCTTATCCAACTTGCATTCACCTATTTTTACTTTCTGCTTGTTTGTCTGTCTAGTTATATATGTCTGTCTGCCTTCCTGTCTTTCTCTCTTCTCTCTTCATCTCTAGGTATTGCATCTCATATCCTTGTTATTTGATTCCAACAAAGAAATGGGATAATTGGATGAGATGCGCCCTGGAGTAAGTCAGTAAGTCAGTCAGGCAGGCAGTCAGTGAAGTAACCAGTCAACGAAATAGTCAGTCAGTCAGTAAAGTAATTAGTTATTGAGTGAATTAGTGAGTCAGTTTCTTAGGAGCATTTCTTAAATATTTCAACCTCCAATCACACACGTTTACAAAGGCTTTCGTAGGAGTTATGGGGCTTTCTCTGGGTAGTGTTATGACCCCGGTGGTAGATTGACGAAGCTTCTGTACCATCAACGTGCGAAAAAAGGAAGGTAATCAGTCAGTCAGTTTCTTAGAGCAACATTCTTAAACATTTCAGCCCCCAAGCACACACATTTCGTAAAGCTTTCGTAGGAGTTGTGGGCCTTTCTCTGGGTGCTGTTATGACCCTGGTGGTAGACTGACGAAGCTTTTGTACCATGAACTTGCGAAAAAACTTATGAAACCCTCATAATCTCTTGTGAGGCCCTTGGAAATAGTTGATGTGAGAGGGGAATGTGTCTGAGAGAACCGATCTTAATCATTTGGGAAGCGGTCCATCAGTCAGTCAGGGGAGGGTCATCAGATAGCCCCGACTCACCGTGCAGTTAAATGTATGCAGATCCAAAGAGATTGAGGTGCGCCTTTTATCAGAGTCGAGAAAAAATCCCTTAATCCATCTCCTGTTTCCCTTGGCTCTGTTCCCTCATTTCCTCTCCTGCTTTATCTCTCTCCCTTTCTCCTTCCTTCTTCTTCGACCTCCTGCTGTTGCTTCATTTCCTCTCCTTCCTTACCTTTCCTTTTCCTCTTCTTCCTCCTCCTCCTCCTCCTACTACTACTACTACTACTACTACTACTACTACTACTACTACTACTACTACTACTACTACTACTACTACTACTACTACTACTACTACTACTAACTCTCTCCCGTTCTCCTCCTTCCTTTCCACCTCCTGCTGTTCCTTCATATCCTTTTCGGCCCATCCTTTTCTTTTCTCCATCCTCCTCCTTCTCTTCCTCCTCCTCTTCCTGACCATCTATATTCCTTACTCCTCATCCCTTTCTCTTTTCATATCCGTCTTTCTCCTCAGTCCCCTCAATCCTTCATTTCCTCTCCTTCCTTTTCTTTCCTTTTCCTAATTCTCTTCTTTCGCCTCCTCTTCTTGACCGTCCTTCCTTAACCATCTACTCTATATTCCTTCCTCCTTATCCCTCTCCCCGGTCATATCCGTCTCCCTCCTTAGTCGCTTGAATCCTCTCTCCCCTTCTCTCACCCTCCTCGTTCTCCTCCTTCCCCTCTCTCCTCCTCCGCCTCCTTCCCTCCCTGCTTTTCATGCCAGGGATAATACCGGGGACTGAGAAGGCAATATATACCATCACTCAAGTTAGGCGGGCCATAATGGAGCTGCAGGTAGTCGAGGAGGAGTTAAATTGAGGAAACACCAGATAGAGAGGATAGCTAAATGGGTGGGGGGACGGGGGTGGGGGGATGTAATACGATCTAGAATGGAGTTGAATCGAGGCGCTGAATGAGGAGCGGATGTTGTTATGTGGGTCTAGAGGTTAATAAGTCAGTTGGTTAATGGATTGGACTTGCTGTTTGTGTATGTGTGTTGGGAGGAGGAGGAGGAGGGAGGCTGTGTGTGTGTGTGTGTGTGTGTGTGTGTGTGTGTGTGTGTGTGTGTGTGTGTTCATCTTTGTGTCCATGGTTCCTCTAGTTCTCTTAATTGTTTGCTTGTTTCGAGGCCTGTTTACTCTCTCTTTCTCGCTCTCTCCCTCGTCTCCCTCACCTCCCCTCCTACCCACCTGCCTGCCTACCTGTCTGTTTTCCTCCGTTTCTCATTGCCTTTCTCTCGTTTCTTCTTGTTTTCATCCTTTCATGGTTTCCTCGCTGTGTGTGTGTGTGTGTGTGTGTATGTGTGTGTGTGTGTGTGTGTGTGTGTGTGTGTGTGTGTGTGTGTGTGTGTGTGTGTGTGTGTGTGTGTGTGTGTGTGTGTGTGTGTGTGTGTGTGTGTGTGTGTTCTCTCATTGCTCTTTTCTCTTACTCGTTATTTTTCTGGATTTTTCTTTTCTATTCATATTACGTTTTCATGTCCTAAGTAACTTTTTTTATAGTAACCCTCATTAGTTTCCTTCCGTTATTGTTTTTTTCTTCATTCGTCTGTTTATATAAGAAATTTCACAATAGTTTTATAATATTCCATCGTCGTTTTTTTTATCTGCCTTGACATTTTTTATCCAGTTTTCAGTCGCCTCTTCAATATTTTTTTTATGTCACGTGGAGCGAAAAGTAACGCAATTAGATCCGAAGTATGTAAAAAAAATGTAAATTCAATTATGGAAATCACCTTCGCTTCTGGGCTCTGATTGCCTTCACTGTCGCAAGAATGACAACGATAATGGCTCAGAATTTTTCACTTTATTTTAGAATTTGTACATATATTTTTGTCTTTGTGCATATTCCTTTTCTTCCTTTGCGCACCTGTCAACCCTTTCTCTCCTCCTCCCCTCCCTCCCTCCCTCCCCTCTTTTTTTCTGTTCCTTACTTCCCTTCCTTTCCTTTCCCCTCTCTCCGTTCCTTCCTTTGTCAAGTGATTCTTTCCTTCTTCCCTCCCTCCTTTCATTCTTACTTCCATTCCTTCCTTACTTCCATTCTCCCTCCCTTTCATTTCCTTCTTTCATCTTTAGTTTTCTTTCTTTTTAACTTGCTAACTCCCTCCCTCGTTCTCTTCTCCTCCCCTCCATCCTTCCATTCTGTCTTACCTACATATCTTTCCTCCTCCCTTTCCTCCCCTTCTCCTTCCATTCCTGCATCCTTAATTTTCTTATTTCTTACCTTGCTAACTCCCTCCCTCCTTCCCTTCCTACTGCCCTTCCTTCCCTTCTTTCACCCTTCCTTCCCGTTTTCCCTCCCTCCCTTACCCTTCTTCTTCCTCATAAGTCTTCCCTTTCATCCCATTATTCATTCTATGCTTCACGATTTTCATTTCCTTCCACTTCCCTCTTCTATTTTGCATACTCTCTCTCTCTCTCTCTCTCTCTCTCTCTCTCTCTCTCTCTCTCTCTCTCTCTCTCTCTCTCTCATTAATTTGAGAGAGAGAGAGAGAGAGAGAGAGAGAGAGAGAGAGAGAGACCTAGCTTTTGATTTGTGATATTGGAAAATGAGAGCAAAATAAAGAAAACTTATGGCGATGGTTATATTTTTTGTCTAGTTTTATTGTAGTTAGATTATTTATTTTTTGGTAGCTATTGATTATCCATTGTCGATAGTGAGAGAGATGGAATTTGATGGTGATTGAGTTTTTTTATTACCTTTTTTTTGGTGAGTTTGGAGTCACATGTGAAGAGGAAAAAATGTAACTGCCTCTACTACCACAACCATCACTACTACTACTACTACTACCATCACTACTACTACTACTTCTACTATAGTCTGTTTCATTTCATCTGTCCACCAACAAAGATGGAATGTGATAGATGTGGCACCTGCGTATTCTAGTTTGTGAATATGTGAAAATCAACTGTTGTGATAGACATTCAAGCTCATTTTTCAATAATATATTTGAAAGTTTATGTATACAAAAAACAACTCAGTCATTTGCATCGATAATTTAACATACAAGCACACAAAAAGACAAGGCTGTATCAAATAACTTAGTCACATCATACTCGAACGATCCATGTTTTTTTTCAAATTCATTGATTGATAGCTCATTTCAGGTATATTAAAAGACATCTGGCCCTGCAAGTGCATATAAAGGATATCTTAATAATTTACTGCATGTAAATAATGATTAATAATCGAAATAACATGAAATAGTATAAGCACTGTTGAATGCGATGGTAGGCTATTTAGAAAACTAGGCTTGCCATGCTGTTTACCTGCAACACATCAAAATTCCTTATGTATAGAACTCTTGCAGAGTCGGATATCACTTTATGTACCTGAATGAGGTGAAATATGGATATCTGAAAGGCTATGGATCGTTCGAGTATGATCAGACTATACTATTTGATATACAAATTGTTCTTCCGTGTGCTTATATTGTAGATTATCGATGCAAATCAGCACGTTTGCGGTTCATATAAAAAAACTTGAGGTGTTTTAGTATACACAAACATTCAAATATATCACTGAAAATATAAGGTTTATCTTCACGCAATCATGAACTAACAATGCGCAGGTGCCACATCTACTTTCGCGAGTGGACAGACGGAATGAAACGGACTATACAACGACTGCCTCCACCACTCACCGTCATTGCTTCTCTCTCTCTCTCTCTCTCTCTCTCTCTCTCTCTCTCTCTCTCTCTCTCTCTCTCTCTCTCTCTCTCTCTCTCTCCACCCCCACCCCTCTGGCCTATAACGTATTGCTCTTCCGGGGCGATACGAATTATTTCCCACGTGTACAGAGCTGACGTTGTAGCTAACTTACCTGCCCTTTCACCCGCACACAGATACGCAACACACACACACACACACACACACACACACACACACACACACACACATACAGGTCTGACGGTATACCTAACTTACCCTGTCCCGTGACCCCTGAACCCTCCATACCACCCTCACGTACACACACACATATAGATTTTTCTTACATCAAGGGAGGCAGCTGAAGGGCAAGCAAAAAGCAAAGGCAGGAACAAAAAAAACAAAACAATAAACTCTGCCTTGACAAAAGAAAAAATATTATCGAGAGGACAGGCCGGAAGAGAGGTCAATTTCAATGCTTCACAGAGACACGGATAGATTAGCGTATTGATCACGCGTTCTAATAAATCAACTTCACACGCTACAACAAATGAAAGATTCGTCGTTGAAATATGCACTGTCGGAAAAGTATTACTAGTCCCAATCCGTTAAATGACAGACGCATTAGAATTCAATTGCGTAAAAACAATTTCGACGTACCTACCTATCTACCTACCTACCTACCTATCTACCTGTACACACACACACACACCTACCCCACCCCACACACACACACCTACCCCACCCCACACACACACACCTATACGAACAACCCACATATACCCCCCCCAAAAAAAAAAAAAAAAAAAAACATGACAGCGATGAAATAGTGTTAGTGATATAGGAAATTTCATTATGCAAACGACTTTATTATTATTTTCCATCGTCCCTCCTGCGTCGTATTTCACCTGCGCGTGTTAATTGCCGCCGTGCCGATGGCCAGGTGATTAAATGCCTCGTTTTAGCAGCTCATTGCGACCCTCCGCCCAGGTGAGAAATGGCGAACGAGAGCGAGGTGCGAGTATTACCTGTATTGTGTATGTCCCACGCCAGGTGTTCATACTAATCAGGTGTAAATATGCCAGGTGTGATCAGGTATATAGGTACAATTCTTCAATCCTTCGTTTGATCATAGTTATCCTTGTTCCCTCACACTGTCACCATCTTTCTCTTTCATCCTTGTCCTCATACTTACCCTCATCCTCCTTGTTTAAATGTACTCGTTATGAATAATGTTTAAATGTCAGGTGGGAAGCAAGGTCACGTGTATTGCTGTCGCCGAACGCTGCTAAAATCCTGAAAATATTTACTCGCTCATAGCTCCACAGATTTGTTAGGATTAGTCTTGAAATATCAGATACGTACGGAATGGTAGCATAAAGTTATTTCTCATGTATATAAAAAATGGAGGGAATTAGTGTGTTGTATATTGTCACCAAGCCTCTGTATGTTATCAAAATCTCTTAATTCTCTGATTGGATATAATTTAGTCTGTTTGCTACGGTTGATCTTCATATGTCAGATACAGAAGCGTAGATTAGAAGTATTTCGCGTGTAGTTTACAAAAGAGGGAGTGAAAAGGTGTTTGTTGTATTGCCATGGAGATCAATAGGTTAATAAAATCCCTAAATTCTTTTGATTGATAATAGTTTAGTGTGTTCGTTACAGTTAATCTTGATATGTCATGTAGATAAGCGTTGATTAAAAGTATTTCGCGTGTAGTAAATAAAAAAGAAATGGAGTGGAAAGATGTTTGTTGTATTGCCCTTAAGCTCAGTACGTTAATTATTTCACTGTTCGTATAGTTTAGTGTATTGTTATGAGTAAATTAGAAATATCATGTAGATAATCACTGGTTAAAACTATTCCGGTGTATGAAAAATGTAGGATATAGCTGTGTGATGTAGTCTTATCAATCCCAGTATGTTATAAAAAATCCGTTTATTCTTTGATTGGCCATAATTTAGTGTGTTTGTTACGATTAAGCTTGAAATGTTTGGTAGAAAACTGGTTAAATCTATTTCCGAGGTATATATAGAAATTGTAGTAAATGTGGGTTTCATGTATCCTCATTAAGCTCAGCACGTTTAGTTATTGCTTGAGCCGTCATTGTTGAGTGTTTTTGTTTTTCTTTCGATTGAGCTTGAAATGTTAGGTAGAGACTCACTGTTTGAAAATATTTCCCTTGATTAAAAGATGAAGTAAATATGTGTATGGTGTATTAATTCGTTGACTGGTAATATTTTAGTATGTTTGTTATGGCTAAGCTCGAAATGTCAGGTAGAGAAACACGGGTTAAAAGTATCCGGCGTATAAAAATTCCTGGTCCAGCGGGATGAAGTCCATTTGCCGTCAGTCCACTTAAACTGGCAGGTAGCTACGCGTGCTCTGATTAAAGGTGAGTGTTTCGCTAAATGTTCGAGTCTCGTGAATCTGCTGCGACTTCTGTGTAAACATTGGCGTGCACGGACCAGGTGCGCTGTTTGTTTAGTGAATTAGGAAACAGGTGAGTTAGATTTACCTGCGAATACGAATATACCCCGAAACGTTAACTGGAATACAGGGGATACAGGTGAGGCTAGAGGTAGATAGATAGAGAACGGAAAGAATTAGCAGGAAAATTGATCATAAAAAAGCTTAGAGATATAGTAAGTAGATTTACCTGAGAATACAAATCGGTCAGAAACGTTAATTGGAATACAGGAAATACACAGGTAAAGGTAGATACATACTGGACGGGAAGAATTAGCAGGAGAATTGAATATGAAGGAGCTTTGAGGCGAAGGAAGGAGACAAGAAAGGATGAAGGGAAGGGTAGAAGATATTGGAAGAGAATAATTAGCACAGGAAGGGAATGCAAGGATGCCGTGAAGCGGATGAGAGAAACAAGAAGAGATGCTGAGATGAAAGCAGAGTGAGAGAAGGAGAGGGAAAGGGACGGAGGCAGAAAGAGAAACACGGTATGAGTGGAAAACAGGAGAGGGAGGAAGGAAATATTTACAATGGAGGGGAAAATAAAACAAAGGACTAGAGAAAGGGTCGAGAGAGAGAGAGAGAGAGAGAGAGAGAGAGAGGGAGAGGGAGAGGAAGAGAACAAGTAAGAAAAAAAATACAATAGCTGAGTGGAAACTTTAAGATATAATGAAATAAACTGAAATAATGGAAGAAAAAGAAAGAAAAAAATGACGAGGTGCGGGATAAGAAAAAGATAACCACCATTGTCTTTCCCGCAGTAACGTCGATGCTCCTATAGAAGTCTAGCCTGACAGTAGTTCTTATTGCTTCCAAGACAAATGGAGGAGGCGAGATATATGGAGGAAACTACTCCCGTTCTCTCTACGTCTAGGTGGAGAAAGTGAGATAAGGTAGAGAGAAAAAAATTGTAGAAAAATAGATAACAATTTGTGGGAGGCTTGAAGGATGAGAGGAACAGACATAACCTAGAATGTAGAATATAAATGAAGGGAGATAGTTTGAGGAAGAAGAAAAGTGGAAGTGAAGGAGGGCAGTGCAGAAGAGGAATTTTGTGAAAGACGTGAATGAAGAGCGATGGAGGTGGAGAGAGAGAGAGAGAGAGAGAGAGAGAGAGAGAGAGAGAGAGAGAGAGAGAGAGAGAGAGAGAGAGAGAGAGAGAGAGAGAGAGAGAGAGAGAGAGAGAGAGGAATGGGTGTGATTCATGGAAGCAAAAGAAAGAAAAAAAAAGCAAAAGGAGGAGGAGGAGGAGGAGGAGGAGGAGGAGGAACCAGGGATATAACGTGATGGATGAAGGGAAGAATGAAGGAGGAGAGAAAAGAGGAGGAGGAGGGGGTAGGAAGAAGAAGGAGGAGGAGGGGTAGGTAATTCATGAAGCAAGAGAAGAAAAGAAATGGAAGGAAAAGGTGAGAGTAGGAAGATGGCTTAATATATGGAGGGAGGAATGACGGAGGAAGGAGACAGGGAATGAAAGAGGTGGATGGAGGACGGGAGTGAGAGACGAAGGGAGGATGTGGAAGGGAAGGAAAACGGTTGGGGCTAAAATTCTGTGGAAGTGTTTTTGGTACAACGTTGGCAATTTATCTGAATCCAGGGAGGGTGTGGCCAGGGCGGGTTTGGGATGGGTGGGACGGGGTCTGGATGTGTGTGGGAAGGGTGTGGGTGTGCATGGGTGAACGGGAAGGAATGGGAACTAGATGAAATGGGTGTGTGGACGTGTGGGAAGGGCGTGGGTGTGCATGGGTAAACGAGGAGGAATTGGAACTAGATGAAATGGGTGTTTGGATGTGTGGAAAAGGTGTGGGTGTGAAATGGATGACTTGGGAGGAATGGGAAGTAGTTGAATGGGTGTTTGGATATGTGGACAGGGTGTGCGTGTGAAATCGATGAATTAAGAGGAATGGGAAGTAATTTGAAAGGGTGTTTGAGTGTGTGTGTGTGTGTGTGTGTGTGTGTGTGTGTGTGTGTGTGTGTGTGTGTGTGTGTGTGTGTGTGTGTGTGTGTGTGTGTGTGCGTTCATTAGTGCTCTTGTTCTATGTATGTTGTTTTTTTTGTGCGTGTATTCATTGTTTCTTGCTAATTACCTTTGTTGCATGTTTTCCCTTTTGTTATTCCTATTTTTTTTCTTTTTTTTCATTTTTCTCATCTCATCAATAGCTTTCAACTCCTCGGTTTTGTTTACCTTCGAAGTTTCCTCATTAACCTGCTGCCTCCTTCATCCACCTCATTCCTTATTCCTTAAATCATCCACTTCCTTCTTCATAACCTTTCCATCGCGTTAGCAGCGGGGATCATGTTTCTTAATGGTCCCTCCAAGCGAGAAAATTTTTAAAAAATCACCACTCACACAAACCATTTCATAATGTATATCAAAACTTTTGTGATCAGACTATGTATCATCTATATTGGGGGGTTATATCATGGAACAAATTTGGCCCGTCGCTGCTACACGGTAAAGCCACAAATTTGGCCCGTCGCTGCTACACGGTAAAGCCACAAATTTGGCCCGTCGCTGCTACCGGGTTAAATCATCCACTTCTTTCTTCATAACCTTTCCATTGTTCCTCGTGTCCAATGTTTTCCTGTTTTTTTTCAATCATTCTTTCCCTTCTTCATTGTTTCCTTTCATTTCAAAGTCTTCACAATCAAATTTAAAAGACATACCAGTAGATATATAAAGTAAGTAAACTGCTATGCATATGTTTACTTTGTAGTCATCAAAATAGTAAGAAAAAAATTGGAAATGGAAAGAAATGAAAAAAATTAAGATTGGAACCCAGCACAGCTATCCTTATCTTCCCTTTTTGTCCCCTTCCCTCCCCACAATCCCCAACCCTACGCTTCCCCTTGTCCTCCCCGCGCCCACAATCCGCAGGTAGCAGTAAATGTTAAATCCTCATTAAAATTCTCGCTACAGGTTCCCAAAAAGCCCGACGCCTCGCCAAAAAACGGAATTTCGAAAGGTTAAAAGAAAAATGCTGAGCGGAATTTTGCAGTTTTCAATTTGAGGCGCCATTAGAGAGAGAGAGAGAGAGAGAGAGAGAGAGAGAGAGAGAGAGAGAGAGAGAGAGAGAGAGAGAGAGAGAGAGAGAGAGAGAGAGCGTTTTCATTAGCTTCGTTTCATAAACTGCTCTTTTTTTTGGTATTATTTGTCAGTGTAATGAATTTACTTTTCAAAGGCGTCGAATTACGAAAAGAAACTGATAAAAAAAAATCTGATAAGTATATTTTTTTTTAACTCTCTTTTTTATATTATTTGGAAGCTCTTGAAGGATAATGACTGAAAAATAAATGACTAAGAAAAATATTAATTGAAAACTTTTGAAATATGAGAGAGAGAGAGAGAGAGAGAGAGAGAGAGAGAGAGAGAGAGAGAGAGAGAGAAGGGTTAACATAAGAACTTGCAATTGAACAAACTTTTTAATGAGAAGACGAAACCATTTTTAAAACGGAAAATTATTTAAGGTTTCTCCTAAAAAAAGTTTGCGATAAAAATTTGAGTATTAAGTTTGTGAAGACTAATTGCCGAGGATGAAGGGAGTCATTAATTTGTCTTAATGACGCAATACGTTATACTAGATTTAACGAATAATCACAGGAGTAAAAATAATAGTAAATGTAATGTAGTAAAACAATATATATACAAACTATAATTCTGATAATGAAAATAATAATAATGACTACTATAGTAAAAATGAAAAAAATATCACCTTAATAAAAATGTTGATACTACTACTACTACTACTACTACTACTACTACTACTACTACTACTACCACTATTTCTACTACTACTACTACTATGCTCTGAATTTTAGTTTGGAACGCAGAGGTAAAAAAAAAAAAAAAACGCAAGTGACCCTTCCCGGACACACGACGCATTGTTTACGTGTTTTATACAAATTTTCCAACCCGCGGGAAAAAAATAATAATTGTCTATTTGTACGTGTAAAAAAATAACCAACAGGACAGCTCTTGTTTGTGTCTC
Source organism: Eriocheir sinensis (assembly GCF_024679095.1). Lineage (NCBI taxonomy): Eukaryota > Metazoa > Arthropoda > Malacostraca > Decapoda > Varunidae > Eriocheir > Eriocheir sinensis. The sequence goes on along the minus strand of NC_066517.1, from coordinate 13,570,645 downwards.
CTCTTTTTGATCTGCCATTCACTCGTTAAAAAAATACAGTTGACGTAGCAAAAAATTCAATTGAGTTTATATTGTCCCGTTTAAAAGGAATAAAACATAGAGGACACTGGAAAAATCGAGGAAACTAACGAAAGGTGGGGAGAGAAGATACACGTTCGAGAGATATTTCAAGGAGGGACGTGACGGAGAGAGAAGGGAAAAGGAGTTCTGGAGGAAAGCTATCACGGACCGAGTACTTTACGTCGGGAAATTTAAAGGGCAGATTTTCGAGAGAAGAAAACCAATTTACCACCACCCACCCCACTCCCCACTCCCCCCACTCCCCCACTGCCCCCTCCATCACCCCACGAACCCCAGCAACGGCGCAGACGCAGTATAACAAGAATCTTTCTCGCAAAAACAGACCAACACTCGAGGGACTGGACGGGACAGCGGTGGAGAATTATAACACTGAGCTGGCCGCGGATTGGAGTTGTGTGTATGTCTGTGTGTGTGTGTGTGTGTGTGTGTGTGAGAGAGAGAGAGAGAGAGAGAGAGAGAGAGAGAGAGAGAGAGAGAGAGAGAGAGAGAGAGAGAGAGAGAGAGAGAGAGAGAGAGAGAGAGAGAGAGAGAGAGAGAGAGAGAGAGAGAGAGAGAAACAAAGAAGTCGTCAGCTGTCTAGATCGTTTGTAAGATGGTTGTCGGGAAAACTCCGCGCCGTAATTAATCTTCAAGGTGTAAAAACGTCCGTGCCTTGAAGTGGAGTAATCAGGCCAGACACACAGGGAGGCTTGCGGGCAGGTGACTAAATAATAACACAGGTTTAATACATACATAATACCAATACATATGAATAAATGAGGAGTTGAATAAGCTATAACGATGTCCCTTTTAACTATGCATAACTGAAAGATTTATATAGATATACGTTGGTTAGTTAGCATGTGGATTCCTGTCTTTTACTCGTCATGGAATATTTCAGACGCATAAACTACACATTATAAAAAGTCTACATATGTCAAGACCCGAAATATAACCTCTCTTCTGACCTCTTGTGCCGGTTAGCATGTGAATTCCTGTCTTTTACCCGTTGTGGACTCTTTCAGACGCACAAACTACACATTATAAAGAGTCTACATATGGGAAGACCAGAAATATGACATCTCTTTTGGTCTCTCGTTCTGTTTTCTTTTGTTAGAGCAGCGCGGAGTGACCGTTTTTATTGCCTTTTATGTTTTTTGCCTTTGAGCAGTCTCCCCTTGCTATGAAAAAACGAAACGTAGCATAATAAAAGCGTGACTCTTCTGTAGTAGGTCACTCTGGTACTTACCGTTACACAGGAGGCAGGTGAGGCAATGTTTTATTCAGCAGCGAGATAACCTACACACTTAAGTAAGGAAATTAGGTATGCAGATGTGTGCGTGAGAGAGAGAGAGAGAGAGAGAGAGAGAGAGAGAGAGAGAGAGAGAGAGAGAGAGAGAGAGAGAGAGAGAGAGAGAGAGAGAGAGAGAGAGAGAGAGAGAGAGAGAGAGAGAGAGAGAGAGAGCAATACAAACAATTCGGAAGGCAGAGGAGGAGAGAGAATGGTGAATTGAATAAGAATTAACGAAGCAGAGGGAGAAGAGAATGCGTTGTAGGGGAAATGGAGGAGAAGAGAAGGAATGAGAGAAACACTGAGGAAACGAGGAGGAAAGCGATTAGAGAAAGGGCTGGAACGAGGAGGAGGAAAAGGAGGACAATGAAGGAGGAAAGGAAAAAGAAAGATAAAGAGGAAAAGGAGCACAGTGTGAGTATAGAGTATGAGAAAAAAAGGTAGAGGAAATGGAGGAAAATGTAGGAGGAAAAGGAAGAACAGAAAATGAGGATAAGAAAAGAAAGATGAAGAGGAAAAGGAGCACAATGAAGGAGGAGAAAGAAAGAACGGAAACTACGTATTATAAAAAGAGATGAAGAGGAAAGAACCACAGCGAATGAAATAAAAGGAAAAAAAACGGAAATGAGGATCAGAAAAGATGATCTGGGAAAGTCATGAAACTGAAAACTAGAGGGTCAAAGAGACTTAGGAAAAGCAGAAGGAGAAGTTGGATGAGAAAAAAAAGGGAGACAAAAGACGGGAAAAAGATGGAAAGGAAAACTGCGGCTCAAAGAATAGTCAGAGATGAATAGGAGGAGAAAGAGGAGAAGGAGGAGGAGAAGAAGAAGAGAAAAAGGAAATAAAGTGCCAAGAAGGAAGGAGATGAAAAGGAAAACTTGTGGCTGAAAGAATAGAAAAAAAAAATTTAAAGGAAAGACAGAGAAAAGAATGAAAGGCCTGGCAAGGATAACAATGGACTGAAGGAAGAGAATCAGGAAGAGGAGGAGGAAGAGGAGGAGGAGGAATTGAGCCTTGGAAGAGGAAGAGAAACTGCAGGGGGAACAGAAAGGAGAGGAAAAGGAGGAGGAGGAGGAGGAGGAGGAGGAGGAGGAGGAGGAGGAGGAGGAGGAGCAGGAACAGGAGTGCTTATTTAGTATGAGCGTTAGACAGTAAGTATAGGCAAGTTAACTAAATTCAAGGAGGAAGAGCAGTGGACCTTTGAGACAGGGACTTGAGCGGGGACTTCGGTTCGGGGAGTCGCTGGAGTCGCTGGAGCAAGGCAAGTCTGTGTCGGGAGCTAAGTAATGGTTCTTCCGCAAGAGTTAAATGCAGAAGCTAAAATACGAAGCGAATAAATACACGGGAGTTTACCCTGAGTACGCTGAGAGCCTCGGAAATAGTGGCTCGAAGATTTTGTTGTGTTAGAGTCGCGAGGGAATGAAATAGGAGAGAATACGAACGTGGACTGAGTGAGGGAAATTATGTTTGGTATAATAAAGAAAGAAAGCAAAAGTGGAAATTTTGTCAAGTGGAAAGATAAACGCTTGAAGGAAATATTACCTAGAAACAAAAAGAAAAGAAATAGAAAGAAATACCGGAATAATATATCGTGGAAATGAAAAGAAAGAGGAAAATTCTGTCAAGGCAAGATAAAAGATTGAGGAAAACATTGGCTAGGAAAGGAAAAGATGAAAAAACGTGTCTAAATGGAAAGGAATAACACAAAAAAAGCATAAAAAGGGGAAAACTTTGTCAAGGAAAGAGGAAAGTTTGAAGAAAATATTAGCTAGAAAAAGGAAAAGATGGAAAATATTGTCTAAATGAGAATGAATAGAATAAAGACCCCCCAAAAATAATGGAAATGAAACTGTCGAGAAATAAAAAATGAAGAAACTGCTTAAAAGGAAAGGAATGGAAATGGAAAAAATAGCAAGTAATAAAATTGTAAGAAGAAAAGAAAACGAGGCTGAGCAAAATTTAAATGGGAAAGAAAACCAAAAGTAAAAAGGCTCCGTAAAAGGAAAACCTAATCGCGTGATGCATCGTAAGAAAGGAGAGGGAAAGAGACAAAGAAAGAGACGCTAAGTAAAACGGATTTCCAAAGGTGATCTTGTAGCATTGTCGAGTCGCCGTGTGACCCGCCTGATAAATTCCCAGCATGTGACCTGCCTTCCCATTCTCCTCCTCCTCCTCCTCCTCCTCCTGCTGCTTTCTCCTCCTCCTTCTCCTCCTCGTCATCCTCCTCCTCCTCCTCCTCCTGCTGCTCTTTCTCCTCCTCCTACTCCCTCTTCTCCTCTTTTCCCTCCTCCTCCCTCATCTCCTCTACTCCTATTTCCCTTTCTCTTCCACTTCCTCCTTCTCTTCCTCGTCATCCATCTCGTCCATTCCCCTCCAATTCTTCTCCTCCATCTCCTCTTTTCTTCATTTTCTCCTTCTCTTTCTCTTCTTCCTCCAACTCCTTGCTCTTTCTCTTTCTTCTCTTAAACCTCCTCTTTTTCTTTCTTCTCTTCCACCTCGTCCTCTTTCTCTTTCTTCTTTTCCACCTCCTCTAGCTATTCCTCTTTCTCATTCTTCTCTTCTTCCTCCTCCATCTCCTCCTTGGCTTCCTCCTCCTCCATCTTTACCTTCTCTTTCTCCTCCTCCTCATTCTATCCCTTCTCTCTCTCCTCCTCTTTCTCCTCCTACTCCTTCTCTAGACAGTCAGACGCAGGAAACGAGGTAAGGGAGGAGGTGCAGGGCCGCGAGTGACGTGTGAAGACCCTGATGGAAACGGGCGAGGCAGGTGCGTGGCGGCGGCAGGTGAGGGGAGAGCGGAACGAGCTGACTGAGGGGAGCCAGCGAGGTGGTGATGGCGGTGGTGGCGGCGGTGATTGTGATGGCTGTGTTAGTGGTGGTGGTGGTGGTGAAGGTTTTGTTTTCTGTTTGATTTCTTGTGTTTTGTGCCGTTTTTTTTTTTTTTTCTTCCTCCTTTTTGTATTGTAAGATGAAACTTTTGGCATAACTGTTTGGTGAAGCGTTTTAATATGTATGCTTAACGAACGCACAAAAACTTACAAACTAACTAACTAACTAACTATGGTCCTGGCTTTGGTAAAATTTTGGCTTTTTTGATTTTTTTTCGTTTTCTATCGGCATTTTTTCCTTTTTTTTTAATTATATTCTGAGAAAATAATTAAATACCTTAAGCTATATTGTGTTTAACGAATATATATGAAAACTAAACTAAAGAAAACATATCAAAACAAATCACTAAAACAAAACCAAATCTCATGACTCCAAAAACGGTAATCAAATCCCGTAGACTTCCTCCCAACCATAAATAACCGAGATGAGAGAGAAAGAAAGGCGATCGACTGGGTGAAGAGAGACTAGAATCCAACTCCCTCCGTGATAATATACACCGGCGTGAGTTATGGTGTCGGATCCTCTTTAAATATTCAAGACCGGCATCGTGTTAGGATCAGGACGGTTACGGGGAATATGGAACAGAGAGGGAGAGTGTGTACGAGTGGTTGATCGCTGGTGAGGGATTTGAGGGAAAGGGGAAGAGAGGGGGAAATAAGAATGGGAATGATGAGGGTAATAGGGAGGGAAATAGTGAAGTTTGTATTTTGCCTATGAGTTTAAAGGAGGAAAAGGTGATGAAAGAAAAGGGAAAAAACACTGGGACAAGGAAAGGGAGGGAAAATATGAATGGGGATGATGATTGGGGTCTTAGAAGGGGGGAATGTAGAGGAATAAAGGGGAACGTGTTTTGTGTTCGTAAGTTTAAAGGGGAAAGATGAAACGATTGTGAGGAAAGAAAAGAGGAAAAACATTGGAGAGGAAATGAAGAGTATGATTTTTTGACAGTATAGGAAACAGTTCAAGGGCAAAAAATGAAGTAGGTAAAAAAAAAAAAGCTTATCACTCCGCCCATAAAAAAAAAAAGATGAGTTGGCAAAAGAGAATGGAAAAAGTGGGAAAAAAAAAGTCGTATAGCTACCTGGGAAGAAAGAGGAAGAAGGATAGAAGGGCAAAGGATGAGAGAAAGGGGAGAAAGAGAAGGGGGAGAAGGAGAGGGAGTAGCTATTATTTTATAAATGGGAAGAAAGGGGGAAGAGGGATAGGAGTGCAAAGGACGAGAGGAAAGGGGAGAGAAAGAGGAGGGATATGAGGGAGAGGAGGAGGAGAGGGGTAGAGGAGGGGAAGATATATGCCTAATGCTTTAATTGAACTGTAAATGTTTCATGCCATAAATTTGCTCTGAATGCCATGTGTGCAGAGGCTGCGTTGTGTTGGGTGTGTGTTGCTGCCGCTCTTCCGTGTGTTGTATCTCGCTGTATTGCTTTGAATGTGTTACCCTGGGAGAGATTGGTTCACACTTTTCATTGGCCTTCCCTTGTCTTCTGTAACGAGATTGTATATGGGAGTGGTGGTAGTGGTAGTAGTAGTAGTAGTAGTAGTAGTAGGAGGAGGAGGAGGAGGAGGAGGAGGAGGAGGAGTAAGGGATGTTTTTGTTTTTTGTTGTTCTTATTCTTGTTATTTCTTTCGTTTGTTCTCTTTGTGTTGTTCCTATTGCTTTTTCTTTTTGGTTTCCTTAAGTTTGTTTTTTTCATCATCATTATTATCTTTATCATCATCTTTTCCTCTTCTTTCATTCTTCTTCTTTCCTTTCTCCTCTTGGCTATTCGTTCTTTTTTGTGTTTTTGTTATTGCTGTTTTTTTTTTTTGGGGGGGGGGTCTCATTTATAGCTTTCCTCGTATTCATTATCATCCCTTATTATCATTATTATCATTATCATCATCATTTTCAACATCATTTCTTATTTTCCTCTTTCCCTTCCTCTATTCGGCCGTTCGTTCTGTTTCTTGCGGTCACTTACATTCGTGTTTGAAGTTTTCGTGTAGTTATCCCTAAATAATTCAAAAGTTTTCACATTCTACACGTGGTTAGTTGTTCCCGTTAACTCATCACTCATCTTATTAAAACTTTCCCCTAGTCTATTTCCAGATAATTTGTTCAGAGAGAGAGAGAGAGAGAGAGAGAGAGAGAGAGAGAGAGAGAGAGAGAGAGAGAGAGAGAGAGAGAGAGAGAGAGAGAGAGAGAGAGAGAGAGAGAGAGAGAGAGAGAGAGAGAGAGAGAGAGAGAGAGAGAGAGAGAGATTACAGAGAGCTGAGGAGAGTTTGGGGTTATGCTACAAAGGAGGAGAAAAGTGGAGGGAAAAGTAAACTATTCCTCCTCCTCCTCCTCCCTCCTCTTCCTCCCCTTACCTCCATCCTCCCCTCCCTCCCTCTCCACACTCTTTCTCTCCATCGCATTTGCATGTATTTGTATGCTAGTATGCGTGTGTGTGTGTGTGTGTGTGTGTGTAAGAGACCGACCAGCATTATGTGTACGGCAATGTGTGAGACGGTCGTGTGTATGTATATGTATGTATGTATGTATGTATGTATTTATATGAACGTATTCTGATGTACGTTTAATATTTGGGGCTGTGTGGCGGCTATTGTGTGTGTGTGTGTGTGTGTGTGTGTGTGTGTGTGTGTGTGTGTGTGTGTGTGTGTGTGTGTGTGTGTGTGTGTGTTATATTACGGATGAGCATATTTGTGTGTTGTATGTTACGCTGTTGTAGTGGAGTGCATTTGTTGTATAAATAATTCCGAATGTCGTTGGTTTTCCCGGAACATTTATTTATTCATTTTTACCTTGCGTGTAGTGCTTGTTTGTTCACCCATTTGTACGGTTGTTTAATTCAGTGAGCGAGTTGTTTGTTTGTCGGTTGTTTATGCCCCACAGAATTCATGTTTATTTTCTATTACCGGCAAAGCAGATTAAGTAACTCCGATCATTATTTGTTTTGTATTTTATTTCATCGACGATTTCATTTCTGTTTAATATTTTTTGCTCGACGAAATATTGGAAAACGTGTAATAAGAAATGGATGCTCAGAGTAGAAGGAAGAATAATGAAGGAAGAAATAATGGACAGCAAGTAATATGAATGGCAGGTCAAAGTAGAAAGAAGGAGAGAAGGAAATCGAGAGAGAGAGACGGATGGATTGTGTTAGGAAATAATACAAAATAATACAAATAAAAGACCCCAGTGAAGGAGCCTCATACATAAATGCATCTCCATTAATTTAACGTAGGATAATATTGCTGAGAAGAAGTTGGATTATATTAATGTTTTTTCCTCCTTTGAAGATGAACAGAACACGAATATGAGGATCCAGAAAGAGAATAAACGGAAAGAGAAAGGATGAGAAAGGGAAATGAACAGTAAGGAAAAGGAACAGAAAGAGAAAGGGCCAGAGATAAAGGAACAGAAAGATAAATGAACAGAAAAAGGAAAAGAGAAAAAGAAAGAAACAAAGAGAAAAGCAGAAAAATAGAGAACTGAAAGAGAAAGAATAAAAAATAGTAAGGAACTGAAAAAGATAACAACGAAAGAGACCGTGACAAAGAGAAAGATACAAAAAAGATAAAGAAACAAAAAAGAGGAAGAACCAGAAATAGAAAGTGAAAGGAACATTTAATAACCATCTCACCTATTCCTCTTTTAACACCTCTTCATCACACCTGGCGCTCCTTACTCCTCACCTGGACTTCAATGTGTGTCAAGATCTCTCACCTCCTCACCTTCCCCCCTTACCCCTTATAACTTACCTTCCTCCTCTCCCTCCCTCCCTCTCCCTCCTTCTTCCTCCCTCCTTCTCCTTCTCTCTCTCCTTCATCCCGTTTGCCATTCTCCTCCTCGTAAACTTAGGCCATACCATTCAAGGTTTCTCTCTCTCTCTCTCTCTCTCTCTCTCTCTTTATTTTCTCCTTTCGTTCCAACGTTGAAATAATGACAAAAGTAATGAGGATATGAAGAAGAAAGGTCAGATGAGGAGGAAGGGGAAGAGAGGGGAGAAGGCAGAGAGGGGAAAGAGGAGGAAAAGGGAGACAGGGAAGAAAGGGAGGGAGAGAAAACAAAGGGAAAGGTCACGATATGGATACAGTTCAAATGTATTATGAGAGAGAGAGAGAGAGAGAGAGAGAGAGAGAGAGAGAGAGAGAGAGAGAGAGAGAGAGAGAGAGAGAGAGAGAGAGAGAGAGAGAGAGAGAGAGAGGTTAAAAGGGACAGAGGAATACAATGTTTCGAAGTGTATTTCTTTTTCTCTCTCTTTCTCTTTTTAGTCCAGCGGTTTAGATTAAAGTGCTGAGGGAGACAGGAGGAATAAAAGAGAGAAGGAGAGAATGAAGAGAATGGAGGAAAGAGGGAAAAAAGAGGTAAATTTGTATATTATTGAGAAGTTGTAGCGTTTTTTTTTCCTCCTCCTCCTCTTCTCCTGTTTCCTCCCTCTCCACCTTCCCTTTCTCTCTCTCTTTTTCCCTTTCCCCTTTTCCTTATATGTCTGTGTCCTAAGTGTTTTGTTTCTTTCAGTTTCATCTCTCACATTTTCACATTTCTTTCATTTTTCTTTCTTTACACTTTCCTCTTTTTGTTTGTTTGTTATAAGCGCCCAATATCCTCTAAACGCCATTTTTCTATATTTCTCTCTTATCACTTTTTATTTTCTTTGTTTTAAGCGTCCAATTATCTTTCTACTTCATTTTCTCATTGATTTTCTTCAGTAGCGTCGTTCTCTATTGTCTTCGTTTTTCACCTCAATAACAATGGTGGTTTTCTTTCTGCCATTCTCTCCTTTTTTCCCTTCTCGTCTTTCATTTTTCTCTCCATATCGTGTATCTGACATTTTATTTCCTTCTACCCTCTCCCTCTTCCCCTATTGCTCCTCCTCCAGTATTTTGTTCCTGTCATATTTTTTCCCCTCTGTTTTTCCTTCCTTCTCTCTATTCACCCCCTCAGTTTTTTCCTCTTCCCTTTTTTCCTTCTTCCCGTCGAGTCTAATACATGTTACATTTCTTTTTCTCATCTGCCATTCTGTCTGTACTTTTTACTTTCCTCGCTTTCATATCTTCGTCTCCCATTCACTTCATCCAGTTTTCTTTCTCTCCTGCTTTCTTCAACTTCTTTTCGACTGCTATCTGCTTCTCCTGTTTTTATCGCGTCTCTCTTTTACCTCCCTTTCTTCCTCTGGCTACGAGAGAGAGAGAGAGAGAGAGAGAGAGAGAGAGAGAGAGAGAGAGAGAGAGAGAGAGAGAGAGAGAGAGAGAGAGAGAGAGAGAGAGAGAGAGAGAGAGAGAGAGAGAGAGAGAGAGAGAGAGAGAGAGAGAGAGAGAGAGAGGAAAAAAAAGGAAAGAGGCTTCAGCGAAATTACTTTGGAGTGACAATATGGTGCGCTCCTCCCTTTCCTCCCTCCTTTTCCTCCCCCTCCTCCCCCTCCCCCTTCTCCTCATCCCTAGCATAGTGGCAGACAATTTTCTCCTATTTTCATCGTAATCTGGTGGAATGGAGGAGAGGGCGGTGGAGGGGTGACGGGAAAGGGAGGGATAGGGCAAGTGGAGGAGAGAGAAAGGAGGAGGAGGAGGAAAAGGGGGAGAATATGGCCAGGGGAAAAAAGGGAGTGGTGGGGTTGGGAGGAAATGCAGGGTGTGGGGAGGTCTGGGGAAGAGGGAAGAGGAGATAAAGGTAAAGAAGGAATGAGGGGAGGTAGAATGATGTTATAATTATGGGAGAAAGTGAACGTGGGGAGAGAAAGGAAAAGAAGAGAAAGAAGGAGGGTAAGATGATGATATAATTATGAGGGGAAATTACGAGATTGGAGAGAGAAGGGGAAGATGGAAGAGGAGAGAAAGATAAAGGAGAAAATAATGACGGTAGACAGTTGCTATAATTATGGGTGGAATGAATGGAATAGAAAAAAAAAGTGTAACGTGTTTGAACAGGTAGAAAAGCAGAAACGTTGAAGAAAATTGCTTAAACCGAAACTAACAAAAGAAGAGATTGAAATGCTGTGGTATAGAAGATAGATGTGTGGAAAAGTAAATATGGTGAAAAGCTGAATGGCTTGTGATGTTTGAATAATAGACAAAAAAAATATATCAAAAAATAAAAAGAATAAAATAAATAAAATAGAAATACATTGCCTACATTCATACACCCCAAACACATACACACCAAAATCACGAACCTAAACCTACTAGCAAATATCACAAAGTAATTAAATCAAATCATAACTCGCTAACAGGTGTGGGGTGAATCCGAAACGGAGATTTGATGACGTCACTACCACAATATAATTAAGTACAGGTATAGGTGTTGCAGCGTTGCCACGTCTATATAAGGTAGTGAAAGGAATTACAGTGTTGCCATTTCCTCCATTTGTGAAGCCGAGTGAACAAAGAAAGAGAAGGAGAAGGAGAAGAAGGAGAAAGAGAAAGAGGAGGAAATATTCGTGTCTAAAAATAGAGAAAAGGGTGGAGAACAAACTTGCAATAAAAAAGAAAAGAAAGAGGCGATAAAAATGTTATATATGTAGTTAAGAGGAAGGAAAGTGCTGACGCAGAGAGAGAGAGAGAGAGAGAGAGAGAGAGAGAGAGAGAGAGAGAGAGAGAGAGAGAGAGAGAGAGAGAGAGAGAGAGAGAGAGAGAGAGAGAGAGAGAGAGAGAGAGAGAGAGAGAGAATATGGAGGAAGTGATAAAGGAAAACGTATAGTAAAAGAAGGAGAAAGGACGACGGAGAGGGAAGGAAAGAGAGGAAAATATGTGGCAATAAAGAGGAGAAAAGAGGAAAGGAAGAGTAAATGGGACTGAAGAATGGGAAGAGGAAGAACATAAGCACAGTGAATTGAAACGCTCGAGGCTTAAAGGAGGAAACAAGGAAGCAGAAAAAGACAATCAGGAAAGAAGAAGAGGAGGAAGAGGACAAAAGGACGGAAGGGAAACTAGAGAAATAAAAATGATAATAAAAGCGGACACGTAGTAATGAAGTTAAGTTTAAAATCCCTAAGAAGAAGAAGCAACGAAAGAAAGGAAGAGGAAGCTGGGTAGGAAGAGAGAAAGAGAGTGAGGAGAAAAAATAGAGCAAGGAGAAAAAGGGAAACGGAGGAGGTGGTGGAGGCGGAGGAGGAACAGGGAAAACAGGACGATGGGTACGAGAGAGAGAGAGAGAGAGAGAGAGAGAGAGAGAGAGAGAGAGAGAGAGAGAGAGAGAGAGAGAGAGAGAGAGAGAGAGAGAGAGAGAGAGAGAGAGAGAGAGAGAGAGAGAGAGAGAGAGAGAGAGAGAGAGAGAGAGAGAGAGAGGTGAACCGTGCAGGTAAGCCGGTACACCTGACAATTGGGTTTCAGAAGTTAATTTCCTGGACAGGTGGAGGGGCGAGGGGGGGGGGGCAGGCAGGTGTCATTGGAAATCTATATAGGAGACGATTTTTTTAGGGGTCCTCATGATAACCGCAGCCGAGTGAAGAACGCGAGAGACGAAAAAATAGATGTGAGGAATTCTGAGGTTAATAATAAACTTCGTGGAGGTCAAAAGAATGGAGAGCAAAAAATAAATGTGTCTTGTTAAAATGTCAAAAGGTTGGTTTCTGTATTTTTTTTGTTTTTTGTCTTGTTTTCTTTTCTTTTTTTTCTTTTCATTGATATTGCTTTCTGATACGGTTTGTTTATCGGCCTCTTCAATCTTGTATATTTTCTTTCTTCCGTCCCTCTTCAGAAACACACACACACACACACACACACACACACACACACACACACACACACACACACACACACACACACACACACACACACGCACACACACAAATCTTTGAGTGCTGTATCCTTTCTTGACGTAAGTTGTGCCTCTTGAGTGGAGGAGGAAGAGGAAGAGGAGGAGGAAGAAGGAAGAGGTAGAGATAACTTTGAGAGAGAAAAACGAGGACGGACATTATTCTCTTTTTTTTTTCGTCCCCGGAAATTCTTAAAACACAAAAAAGAAACTCGGAGACGAAATCTAGAGAACATACACTTTTTTTCCACCCCTCTTAAATTTGTTAAGAAAAAAACACGAGGTAAAAAAAAAAGTGAAGAAAACACGCACGGAAGACAAGGAGGCGATGAGAGAAGAAGCGCAGACAATATAAACAACGCGAACAAGGAGGACGAAAAAACGTTTTAGCTCGGGACAACGTTTCTTCAATTATTACGATGTTTTCCTTGGCGCAACGTTTGTTTTCTCCTCCGTCTCCAGGTGGCGAAGAGACTAGGAGGAGGAGGAAGAAGGGGAGGAGGAGGAGGAGGAGGAGGAGGAGGAGAGTGAAAATAATGCCGCTAATTTCGAAGTGTAAAAGTTTAATGAGACGAATGTTGGCAGTAACGCTAATTGAGAGAGAGAGAGAGAGAGAGAGAGAGAGAGAGAGAGAGAGAGAGAGAGAGAGAGAGAGAGAGAGAGAGAGAGAGAGAGAGAAAGTGGGACTCACCTAGGTTGGTACTAACACCCTTCAGTTGTATATTTAGCCAGGTAACACATCCACCTGTATTTTCTCACCTCCTGCTCCTCCTCCCATTCCTCCTCCTCCTCTTCTTGCTCCTCCTCAACCTCCACTTGCTTTAATATGTCCGCAAAGGTATAATTAGAACGTTCAAAGGAGGGATAAAAAAGACATTGTATATTTTTAAGAGAACGAACATACCTCTTTTAATTAAACTTGACTGATATTTGTAGAGGCTTATTATTATTGTATTTTATTATTGTCGTCATTGTTATTGCGTGTGTGTGTGTGTGTGTGTGTGTGTGTGTGTGTGTGTGTGTGTGTGTGTGTGTGTGTGTGTGTGTATTCGTGTGATATTTTCTGTCGCACGTCAAACTGTGATGATGGAAGATGACAGGTGCGAAGAGGGAGAGAGAGAGCGAGAGAGAGAGAGAGAGAGAGAGAGAGAGAGAGAGAGAGAGAGAGAGAGAGAGAGAGAGAGAGAGGGAGAGGGAGAGAGGAAATGCTTTAGAAGAAAGGAGTGTGCATTTCTGCTACCCAAACACGGAAGAGGAACAGGGAAACTAAAATAAAAGCGAGAGAGAGAGAGAGAGAGAGAGAGAAAGTGGGGAAAGGGAAAGAGGTGTGTATAGCGTGCTTAATCTCCCTCACCCCTCATATTCTCTCTCTCTCTCTCTCTCTCTCTCTCACCCTCATCTCCTCCCTGTCATCTCCCTTCGCATTATCCAGTCTTTCACCTCTCCACTTCTTTCCCCTCCTCTCCCTCCCCCTTCCTCTCCTCATCCTCCTCCTCCTCCTCCTCACCGTCGTTCTCCTTGTCGTCCTCGTCCTCCTCATTTGCTCCTCTCTCATAATACACAGGCATGAATACGCCTCTCTTTCTCTCCTCTCCCTCCTCTCCTTCCCTGTCTCTCTCACTCCCTTCCCCTCTCTCTCCTCTCCCTCTCCCACTGCCTGCCAGACTGAGGGATGCCAGGCAGTGTGGCACGGGCAGGCGAGGGGCACAGTGCCACGTTGCTTCATCCTCGTGGCTCTTCTTTCTCTTTAGCTTCGGTGCCGTTGATGAGAAGTGAAGTAGGAAGTGAAAATGTGAATGTGTTGTTACGTGCGTTGAAGAAACTGGTAGAAATGTGATACTTGATTTTGTGTTTTAAATTGATGTTTGAAAATGGAAAATAGGAATGAAAAGGTTATGAGTGTGTTTTTTTATAGGTAAAAAGACATGGAGATGCGATATTTTTTCAGTTGTGTTTGAAATTGATGTTTAAAAAGAAAAAGATGATATTAAATTGATTATGGGTGTGTTTTTATTGCTAAAGAGATGGGTGAGGATGAGATACTATTTCCGACGTGTTAGAAATTGAAACAAAAAAAAAAAGGAAAAAGGGAAATGAAAATAAATGACAAATGTATTTTTTTATAGTGATTAAGCGATTAAGGAAGCGATTGTACTTTCTTTGTTGTTATGATGTGATTTATTTTTATGTGTGTGTGTGTGTGTGTGTGTGTGTGTGTGTGTGTGTGTGTGTGTGTGTGTGTGTGTGTGTGTGTGTGTGTGTGTGTGTTAAATGGAAGCGAAACGAAGGAGGAGTATAAAGAACGTAGACTCCATTGTTGAGGATAATTTAGTAGTACCGGTTCGTTGATGTGTTTGGTGCATTAGTGGAGGTGATAATGGTGATGTTCTCTCCTTGGTGGTGGTGGTGGTGGTGATGACGATACACAAATCTTCGTTCTTTTTAGTTTACCCGTTTTCGTCTTTCCCTAATGGACGTGATCTTTCTTCCACCATTTTCCTCCTCCTCCTCCTCCTCCTCCTCCTCCTCCTTCTTCTTCTCCTCCTCCTCCTCCCCCTCTTCCAATAACAGTGATGGAGAAAAGAAGCGGAACTCGAAAATAACAATACCAAAACTGTTACAGTGATCACCTCGACCTCCCTTTTTCCTCCTCCTCCTCCTCCTCCTCCTCCTTCTTTCCTCCTCCTCCCATATTCTCCCTTTTTTTCGTGTTTTCGAGCGTAACAGAAAATTCCCTTTGTTTTCTTCCTCTTTTCCTCTTGTTTTTATACGTTTGAAGGTTTCTCGTTGGCGTATATTACACACACACACACACACACACACACACGTCGACTCCTTTGTGCTTGTGTGACTCCGTGTGTTTGTGTGTTTGCGTGCCTCTGTGTGTGTGTGTGTGTGTGTGTGTGTGTGTATAGGGAAGGAGTAGCGCCAGTACATCTTTAATCTTTCTTCTGCGCCCCCCGCCCCTCCCCCCGGCCCCACCGCCCCCCTCGAAGTAGTCGCAGTTCCAGATTAAAGTTGGAATCTGTTTCAACTCAATTCCCGGAGTGTTATGATGGTGTGAGTGATGAAGGTGGTGCTGGTGTTGGTGGTGGTGGTGGTGGTGACTAGAGGTGGATATTGGCTAGGATTGTGGTTGTTGTTGTTGTTGGTGGTGGTGGTGGTGACTAGTGATGGAGATTGGCTAGGATTGTGGTTGTTGTTGTTGTTGGTGGTGGTGGTGGTGGTGACTAGCGATGGAGATTGGCTAGGATTGTGGTTGTTGTTATTGCTGTTGTTGGTGGTGGTGGTGACTTGAGGTGGATATTGGCTAGGATTGTGGTTGTTGTTGTTGTTGGTGGTGGTGGTGACTAGTGGTGGAGACTGGCTAGACTTGTGGTTGTTGGTTTTGGGGTTGGTGGTAGTGACTAGTGGTGGAGATTGGCTAGGCTTGTGGTTGTTGGTTTTGGGGTTGGTGGTGGTGACTAGTGGTGGAGATTGGCTAGGATTGTGGTTGGTGGTGGTGGTGGTTGTGGTGGTGGTAGTGGAAGTTGTAGTGGTGGTAATGGTTGATGGTGGTGGTGGTGGTGGTGGTGGTGATAATGGTGGTGATAGTGCTTTTCTATTACAACCATATCAATGATGAGTGTGATGACGCCTGATGACAATGTAATGGTGCGGAAAATTTACGGTCACCGCCATGGACGTTGTTGTATTGTGACGAGTTCCATAATAACAGGAATGCGGTGCGGGTATTTCAATTCATTTCCCTCTAAATTACCCTTTTTTTTCCACGGCCGGTAATTCTCGCAATACATAAAAAATTCGTTTGTAACATCATGAATCACAAAGTTTTTTCCATCGTTTTATCGGATTGGCAGAACACATCAAACATATTTATAATCGTGTATCGCCTTTAATTATTACCAGAACTAAGTCTGTCACCGGGAACACATGACTGCCATTAACATAAACACCTTTAATACCTCCAATCAACAGTCCTAACACACCTTATAACCCAGGTGATCAACGTGTAATTACCTGTATTCCCTTAATAAAACACTGACTGCTCATTTACCTGCGCGAGGGAGAACCGAACTTTTGGAAAATCATCGTATATTTGCATAATTATAAGTAACGCAGCTTCATTATTCGCTGGACTGTGATCAAGCGCTAAATCGTGATCATTTTCCGCTGCCTGATTAACCTGTGCTAAGGTGAGCTACGTGGAAGGGAGAGGAGACGCAGGTAACGAGGAGGAAAGTTCATTAATTGCAGGTAGGATGAGTGTGGCTCCGTAAGGGAAGGTAGAGGAGGTGAAGAAGGAGGAGGAGGAGGAGGAGGAAGAAGAATGAAATGAAGAAGAAGCAGAAATGATAACTACAGAATAAGAGAAAGGGAAAAGAGACTGAATGAAGACGAGATAAGAAGAGAAAGGCAAGGGAAATAGGAGTGAATACAGACGGGATCAGAAATGAGAGTTGGAAGGAGAACATGAAAGGAAGTAGGAAAGCAAAAGGGAAAGAGATAAGAAGGAAACCCTGAGCATAAGAGAAAAAGGAGTGGATATTAGGAGCAGCAGGAAAGGAAATTACGAGGAACCAAAAGAGTACCAGGAAGAGGAGAGGGAAAAGGTAAGGAGCGAGCGAGGAAATAGAGGAGCGATAATGAGAGGAGAAAGAGCCGACAGAACTTCGCTAGAGTTGATAAAAGGGATAATGGGGCGGCCGTGGGAGGTGTGTTACGGGCTGGATGTGTCCCGGAACTATTGCAGGGAGGAAGGGACAGGTAAATGGAGGAGAGGAGAGAGGGTTACATAAGTCTTGTGGGATAAAGGTGAGTGATAAATTGGATGAGCCTGAACGGAGAGGGGATGGGAGGAAGTACGAATGGCTGGAGACGGTGAAGTAGTAGGAAGAGGATATGGATGGACAAAAGGGAAACATAGAAAGGAGTTAAAGGAGGCAAAGAGAAGTAAGATGAAGACAAGTTGAGGTAGTGAGATAGTGAGTGATGAGGAGTAAAAGGAGACAGTGGAACGTAGGTAAAGACAAGGAAGGAAAAAAAGAGTTAATGAAGATAGGAAGGAGGAGGTAGATGGGAACAAGAAACATTAGATAATAAGAAGATAGATAGATAATAAGAAGCGATGAGACGAGGCAATAAAAATAATACGAAAACATAGATAAAGAGTTCAGAAAAAAAAGGAGCGAGTTGACGAAGGAAAGGAGGAAGAAGGGAACATAAAAGCATTAATAAAACAGGAGATAAAAACGAACGATGAAATGAGGCAATAAAAATAATAAAAGGGATACAAAAAAAACATAGATACAGAGTTAAGAAAAAAGGAGCGAGTTGACGAAGGAAAGGAGGAAGAAGGGAACATAAAAGCATTAATAAAACAGGAGATAAAAACGAACGATGAAAGGAGGCAAAAAAAATAATAAAAGGGATACTAAAAAACATAGATACAGAGTTAAGAAAAAAGGAGCGAGTTGACGAAGGAAAGGAGGAAGAAAGGGACAAAAAAAGCATTAGTAAAACAAGAGATAAAACGAACGATGAAATGAGGCAATAAAAATGATAAAAGGGATACAAAAAAGACATAGATACAGAGTTAAGAAAAAAGGAGCGAGTTGATGAAGGAAAGGAGGAAGAAAGGGACAAAAAAAGCATTAGTAAAACAGGAGATAAAACGAACGATGAAATGAGGCAATAAAAATTATAAAAGGGATACAAAAAAGACATAGATACAGAGTTAAGAAAAAGAAGAGTCGAGTTGATGAGGTAATGAAGGTAAATAAGAAAGATTAAAGGTGACGTGTAAGGGGGGGAGAGGGGGAGGGAGGGGGCTGTGTTCCTCCGTGATGAGAAACCCAATCAGCGTGAGACCAATGACCCGCATCACCTCATTAGGACACAACGCTAATGACCCGGAAAATATGTCTCCTAAAACACCCGCTCAAAACACCACCAAAATTTGCACCTAATTTTTCAACCCTCTTTTTTCCCCCTTTTCCTCCCCTTTTCCTTTTTTTTCAGTGGTTTAGTTTTTTTTTTTTTTTCGCTTGTCAGATATGTTAGCAAAGTTTCCCTCTCTCCCCCTCTGCACTTTTTTCAACTTTATTTCGCAGCTTTTCGGGTTTTTTTCCCTTTTTGGTTTTGGTTTGCTGCTTTTTTTCCTTTTTTTATTTTTCGTTGTTTTCCTGCTTTTCAAATTATACGTTTTAATTTCGTATGTATTCCACTTTCATTTATTTACATTTATATCTTTTTTTTTAAGTTCTGTTTGTCTTATCCACTTTTTCGTATATTCTCTGCATTATTTTTTCCTTGTCCTTCCATCCTCTCCTTTTGTCTTTTTATTCTCTTTCAGATAGTAAATATTCCCTTTTCTGATATTCGCATTTGATTTATTTGTTCATACTTTCTCTGTATTATTTCCTTCCTTGTCTTTCCTTTCGCTTTTCGTTTTTCCTTTTTTTCTCTTTCTTCCGAGAGCAACATCCGCGCCAGAATTCGAGGCTGTTATCTTCCTCTTCTTTATTCTTATTTTCGGAAACTCACCAAAATTCACGATCACGGTTTTGCTCCTTTTATTTTCCCACAACAGAGAGAGGGAAGAAAGAGCGCGAGTCTTGAATTTCCTCCTTTGCATTTTCTTATTTAAAAGGAAAAGAGAAATATAACTTTAGATTGTTGTTTCCGCGTGTGATTTTTTTAAAGATATATAAAAAAGTTCTAAAACGTTGATGATTGAGCGTTGTGTTATGTTCTTCTTAAAGCTGAGTTCGCCTTTCTTCCTGCATGGGTGGATAGTCGAATATCTTTTGTTGATTATGATGCTGATGTCCTTTTTTTCAGTAGTGTTCTTTCTTTATATATTATGAGTTGTCTGTCCTTTCTCTTTCATCTAGGACGGGTTCATTTTTCCTCCTACATCTGTGAAAGAACGAAAATCTTATGTTGTTAATGACGGTGCTGTCCTTATTTCAGTAGCTTTCCTCCTTTTACACGTTTTGATTTGTCTGTCATCTCTTTCATTTGAAGGAGAAAGCTGGTTCACTTCTCTCTCTTCATAGTAGCTTTCCTTTTCACACGTAATGAGTTGTCTGTCCTCTATTTCATCTAAAGGACAAAGCTGGGTTTAACATTCTTGCTTAATCGTTGACAGGTCGAAAATCTGTTGTTGATAATGTTCATGTCTTTTTTTTAGTAGTTTTCCTTTTCACACGTAATGAATTGTCTGTCCTCTATTTCATCTGAAGGACAAAGCTGGGTTTAACATTCTTGCTTCATCGTTGACAGGTCGAAAATGTTTTGTTGTTGATATTGACGGTCTCCTTATTTCAGCCATTTTCCCTTTATACACGTTAGTTTCACGTTAGTCTCTTTCATCAGTAGGACAAAGGCGTGTCGGAAATCAGTGGTCGTGAAAAGGGCCGACGTTTTAGTGCGTGTTTTCCTCCTGGCGACAGAAACACAGAGGGAATGTTAAACGGGTGAGCGGTGAGCGTCGCCTCCCCGCGGACTGGTGGCGACTCCCTCTTCACCGCAACAAACAGCGTGCGGGATGAAAAACTTCCCAAGTGTGGCAAAGTGAATAGTGGAGCAAAGAATCTGTGAAACCCGAGGGAGAGAGAGCATATAAAAAGACCATTGATGAGAAGGAAAAGAAGAGTAGTTACGCATTAGTGGGGTGTGTAGGAGTGGAATAAAGATAAAAATGGGAGTTAAAATATGTTGAAACGAAGGCAAAAGGAGGAAAAGGATGTGTAAATGAGTGTGTTTTAAGAAGTGTCTGAAGTGCGGCTCACCAGAATGGCCTCACTCAGGAGCCTCATCCACACACTCAAGAAGTCTACGAACTCTAAAGTGTAAGTGTGTGTGTGTGTGTGTGTGTGTGTGTGTGTGTGAGTGTGTGAGTGAGAGAGAGAGAGAGAGAGAGAGAGAGAGAGAGAGAGAGAGAGAGAGAGAGAAACGGGTTGGCATGAGCAAGTCCGTTAATTAGCTGTACCTTAATTTTTAGCGCCAGGTAAGTGTGAATTATAATTAAGAGAGAGAGAGAGAGAGAGAGAGAGAGAGAGAGAGAGAGAGAGAGAGAGAGAGAGAGAGAGAGAGAGAGAGAGAGAGAGAGAGAAGGGTGAGGGTCCCAGTTGTACCATATTAGCTTACCTGCCGAGGGTGTCACCGGACTGAGTAAATTACCTTCTTAATTGGGTTCCTGATGGAGGCGCAGGAACCACTTAGGCCTAATTAACGAGGGGGACTGGAGGGGGGGCGGTGGGTGGGCGTCTTGGGGGCCTGATTGCGTAAAGGGGGGCGTTATGAGGGGCGATAGGGGGAGGTTTCATTGTGAGGAGGCGTCTGATTGGGTCGTCTACAGGTATTTTATGGGCAGGTAAAGGCCCTCAGGTGTATAATTATTGGAGTTTTTGTGTTTAATGAATGACAGACTTTACCTGTATCTCACCTGTTACTCTTTTATGTGATCAGAGTTTATTAATTTCCGCATTGATTCTATTTTTACCTCTACTTGTTCCTCTAGCCATTTTTTTTCTTTGTTTCATTTTCTCTCATTTTTTTACGGAATCGACTTTATTTTCCTACGCTCTGATTATTTTATTTTTAACTCTTTTTCTTATTCTTGCTATTTTTCTTACATTTTCTCTCATTTCTGCTTTTTTATGATTTCATTTTGAGGTCGCTATCAAATTTTCCTTCTTCACTCTTACCCTGTTTTCATTTTCTTCTTACGCGTGGCTCTAAAATTCAGGGTCCGGGATTCTCTTTACGAGGTTTTTAAGGTTAGATTTTGCGACCGTTTTAAAGGCGGAGAGAGAGAGAGAGAGAGAGAGAGAGAGAGAGAGAGAATGTAGGAACGGAAAGATTTTGGAGGATTAGATAAATAATAGAAAGAGTGTAAGACATAACATCTTCACGCTAAGCATCTTTATTCTTTTCCTTATTTCCCTCTTTCCTTTTTTCCTTCCTTCCTTCCTTCCTTTGTTCATTCTTACTTATCTACCTATCAACCTAATTACCTATTCACGCACCTAATTACTCACCTGCCCACCCAATAACCTATCTACTTACCTACCTATTTATCTATCTACCTACTACTTTCCTACTTATCTATCCACTAACCTGTTCTCCTACTCACCCCGTCTCTTTCCTATACTTCTGCCAACATTCTTCATCAATCATTCATCTTACCTTGCTGCATCCACTCCTCCATCCGTCTTGCACACCTTTCTTCATACCTGTCATCGGCCTGGAGAGTAATCTGGCTCCCCGCAGGTGGCTGAGAACTACCTTTCATCATTTATTCTCCACCTTCGTCCTGCTCCTCCATATTTTCCCTGTTTCCAATCGCTCCAACCTAAAAGAGTAAAAGGAAATAGTTTAGATTAGTTTTTCTTTTTTTTTTCCTAGTGCAAAGTCGGAGAGGATGAAGTTATGTTAAGGTATAGATTTGTTTTTCACGTTTTTTTTTATGTTCCTATAAGGTCAGAGGCGTTGAAGTTATGCTAAAATATAGATTAGTTTTAAACATATTTTCTCCTTGCTGCGAAGTCAGAGGCGACGAAGTTATGCTAAAATACTGATTAGTTTTTCACGTCTATTTTTCCTTCCTGTAAAGTCGGAGGCGATGAGGTTTGCTAAGTTAGTGAGTAGTTTTTATCGCCCTTCTCCTTCCTCTAAGGTCAGAGGCGACGAAGTTATTTATGCTAAAATACTGATTAGTTTTTCACGTCTTTTTTTTCCTTCCTGTAAAGTCAGAGGCGATGAGATTTGCTAAGTTAGTGAGTAGTTTTCATCGTCCTTCTCCTTCCTGTAAAGTCTGAGGGTACGAAGTTATGCTAAGATACGCAGTGCCTCTATGTATAATTCCGCCTCTTCGGCCTTTGATCCTTCGAGGCATATGAATCTGTAAGCCGGAGATCAAGGGCGCGGCTTCCGGATTGCCTTAGTTCACATTCCCAAGGTTTCCTCAGACATCTCGCAGCCGTTTGAGGGATGAGAGTGGACAGGCGGCGGCGAGATGTGAGTTCTGTCCACCCGATATCACGAGCTGGATTCGAACCCCGACCAGCGTTTTTGACTGCCCCAACTCCTGTGCCATTGAGCCGTTTCGTATTAATTTTTCGTTTTATTCATGGCCTTCATAGTTATAAAGTCTTCGTATAGAGGAAAATGGATGAATACGTGAACAGATATACGAATAAAAAATGTCGTAGGGAGTTTGATATAGGTATTAACTCTGATTCCTTATAATTTATTTCACGAGTTTTTGGGGGGTTGGTTTATCATATGTATAAGCAAACCGAAATAAAAGAGGACAGTAGTTAATATCAGATACCATTCATGTGTCTCCTAAATCAAAACTAAGTCAATATTTTCAAACTCATACACTCTGGGCATATTAAACAAAATAATAGTAGAGGAAAAGCAGAGAGAGAAACGTAATATGATACAAGTGCAGCCGTAAAGAAGGCAATAAAAGGAAAGCCAAAAGAAAACGGATAACGAAACTGAGGCCCGTGAAATTGAAGGTGAAAAGAAAAAAGAAAACGAAAGAAAAGATAAACTGGTCACGGAAAAGACAAAAGGAAAACGGATGAAAAGAAAACGAGGAACAGGAGGAAAATGTGAGTCTGCGGGAGGCATTGCGAAGGGAGAGAGAGATAAAAAAAACAGACTAAAAACAAGTGAATAAATACAACGCGAAAAGATAAAAGGAAAATGGATGATTGAAACGAAACGAGAAACATGAAGAAAACATAATATGAGTGCGGGAGGCAATACGAAAGGAGGAAAAAGAGAGTAAATGCGACACGGAGGACAAGAAATAAGGCCGAGGGAAGCCGATATAAAAGGGGACTCTGAAGGTGTATAAGGCAGCGGAATGGGATCAGATTGTCTCCAGGGACGGGCCGGGGGCAGGACACTAACAGGCCGGATCCCACAATATTAAGGGCTCCACCAACAACAGGTCCGGACAGCCATCAGCCCAGGTGCGGCCAGTCTGTCTATTTTTTTTTTTTACCCTCCTTTTGTTCGTGGACTTGAGGCAGAAATATTTATAAAGGGAAAGTGGGTGAATACGGAAACAAATATTAGTATAAAAAAATATATATCCTAGGAAGTTTGGAGGTGTTAGATTAATTCCGATTCATCTTACATTATTTTACGAGTTTTCTGTTTGTCTGTTTTACCACATTTTTAATAAATATGATGAGTCACACACCTTCTTTTTTTGTTATAATGATCGTCTGTATATTCTTTTCATGGGGTGGGGTTTTTTTTTACTTGTTTTCTTATCCACATTTTTTTTTATTATATGATGAGTCACAGTTATCTTTTTTTCTTTACTTATTAAGATTCTCTGTGTGTTATGATCGTCTATGTGTTATCTTTTATCTCTAGGTCCTCGTCATCAGGTCGCACTTCACTCGACACAAACACTCAGACAAAAGAATAAAAAAAAGGTAATAAAAGAGGAAACACAGCGAAATGGATCCAGAATTTCGTTGTGGCAGTAAACTCTGGCCATTTCTGACCCACGACGCTCCGGCTTTTTGTTGTTTGTTTGTCGCTGTGTTTGTTTGTCGGTTAGTTAGCTCGTGTGAATTTGGGAATGTCGCTCATATTTTCACTTTCCCTTTTGTTGTGTTATTTCAGGGATTGGTTGGCTGTCTGCGTACGCTATTCGACTTACGACCGCGAGACTGAGAGTTCGATCCCGACTTACGACAGCGCTCTCTTGTAACCCTGGACTAAGCAATTTTCCAAAGATTCTCTGTTCATTGCAAGAGATATCACACGTATTATTTCCTTGCTATGATGTCTTAGTTCTCTAGTTCGAGGGATTCTATAGCATTTTTTATTCAATTTACTCTTTCTACGGCTTTATATTTTCCTATTTGTCAGTTTTCCGCATATGTAAGTTTGCCTGCTAACAGATCAACAAGGAAAGCGTGTAATGAATGTTCGTTATATGTGTGTAAGTATTTCATGACTCGGTTCGGCGTGGACTGTTCTGTGAGGAAATACGTTTTGCTACTTTTTCGAATATTCACATCAGTTTTAGCTTCAGTGAATAATACATTTGATACCTCTCGCAACGAACACAAAATCCGCGGAAAACTGACGATAAATAATAGTAACCAGCTCGACATATTCACCATCGTATAAACTTTACGTAGAAAACCATGAAGCTTTTGTAATGTGTGCGTACTGGGGTGAATAACCTTACGTGACCTGACCTGACTTGACCTTTTCTCGTTTGTGGAAGAGCGGATGGAACTCACTTACCGATATTAACCCGATCCGAGGAGGAGGAGGAGGAGGAGGAGAAGAAGAAGAAGAAGAAGAAGAAGAAGAAGAAGAGGAGGAGGAGGAGGAGAAGAAGAAGAAGAAGAGGAGGAGGTGGAAGAGGAGGGAAATGGAAGAGATATAAGATAATGTATTGGTATCACTTGAGTAGATATGAAATTATAGTGTGCTTGTGTGTGTGTGTGTGTGTGTGTGGAGAGAGAGAGAGAGAGAGAGAGAGAGAGAGAGAGAGAGAGAGAGAGAGAGAGAGACGAATGACTGAGTAAAACGAAGTAGAATTAATTGCTTCGGGTTATTTCCCACTCTCAACAGTCGGCGGTGTTAGAACGTCAGGTGTGGATATTAATTTGCCACCTGTCGTGTGTGTGTACAGGTGTGTGTAGGTGCGTGTGTGTGTAGGTGGTTGACGCGGCTGTTTGAAGTGATAGTGGCTTTGCGTGTGGCGTTGAATATTAATTGGGTTTTGTTGTTGTTCTTGCCGTGTTGATAAAAGTACGTCAACAAAGAGATTTTTTTCTACCTGTGTCTCTCACCTGTAACACGCGGCCAATCAGCGGTGACGGGAAAAACAGAGCTGCAAGGTTTGGTCTGTGTGTCCCTGCCGGCATTCATTAAAACGTTACCCCTGGAAGGATGTATGTGAATAAAATGTGAAAGAATAACTAACCGAATGACGTAATAGACAAATAGTATGTGTATGAATTAGTAAATATCCTGAAAACAATAGTGCTTAATAAACCACATGAACAGATATAGAAAAAATAATGAATGTATATAAGAACATAAGAACGTAAAGAGTCTGCAAGAGGCCGGTTGAATAAAATGTGAAAATAATAACTTACTGAATGACACAATAGACAAATAGAATGTGTATGAATTGATAAATATCCTGGAAACGCACGTGGAAAATAACTTACACATTTCTTAAACATTTATAGATAAGAAATAGTGAAATACAAAGATGAATAAATACAGAAAGATTAATTATACCTGTAAGAAAGCATATAATTGTCACATGCATTCAGCTTCTTCGGCCTTATTTTGTGTTATATTTTTGTTTTATTTACCTAAACAGATATAGATGAAAAAGCAACAAAACAAATAAATAGATAAACAAATAGATGACCAGTTAGAAAGTATACAACTGTCACACATATTCAGCTCTCACCGCCATATTTTGTGTTATATATTCTGAAGTTTTATTTACCTTCGTTTGGTACTTTTCCTCACAAACTCGCAATATTGCCATCCGTTGAGTTTACTTTGTCTCCGTATTACTTTTCCTTTTTATGTTATTTTGCGCCCTGGATGTCAAGTTCCCGTTTTTAATGTTTGCTCTTCTATTTTTATTCTCAACGTAACATTCTTTCCCCCAGCAGTGCAATAGTCCTCCCTCTCTCTCTTGTTTTCTTGTCTTCCTTTACATGCTGTCATTTTCCCCTCCATCAGTGCAATATTCCTCCCTCTCTTTCTTGTTTTCTTGTTTTCCTTTATTTGCTGTCATTTTTCCCCTCCAGCAGTGCAAAATTCCTCCCTCTCTGTCTTTTTTTTTCTTGTTTTCCTTCACGTGCTGTCATATTATTCAAAGCTTTTCTTACTCTTTTCATTCCTTTGAGCTTACATTGTCCCATTAGCATTGCAATATTCCTCCCTTAACTGTGCAATATTCCTCCCTTAACAGTGCAATATTACTCCCTCTCTTGTTTTCCTTACGTGCAAAGCTTTCCATATTCTTTCCCTTCTTTTGGCGTTACATTTTATTTTTTCCCTAGCAATGCAATGTTCCTTCCTCACTGTCTCTCTTTCTTGTTTTCCCTCACGTGC
The DNA here is from genome assembly GCF_024679095.1 of Eriocheir sinensis. Taxonomy (NCBI): domain Eukaryota; kingdom Metazoa; phylum Arthropoda; class Malacostraca; order Decapoda; family Varunidae; genus Eriocheir; species Eriocheir sinensis. The sequence goes on along the minus strand of NC_066517.1, from coordinate 13,544,531 downwards.
TGTCATGCTATTCAAAGCTCTTCCTCTTCTTTCCATTCCTTTGGCGTTACATTTTATCCCACGTCTTTGCAATTTTCCTCCCGCTCATGGCCGACGGGAAGAACCTCTCGTAGCGGGGCTCAGCTTTTAATCTAACTTTCCTCCCGCCACGGCCTGGAAGGGAAGGAGGCGGGGGGCAGCGGGAGGTGGGGAAAAAAGGTGAGGTTTGGGGAAGAAATTAAGGTGGCCGGGAGGTGGGAGCAGGTGGTTGGGAAGCGTTGGTAGGTGGGTGGGTGGGAAGACGGAGGATGGAAGAATGTAGATGAAAGGTAAAATGTCATAGGTGTGTGACGAAGGGTATGATTGGATATGAGGAAGACGGGAGAGGAGGGGAGAAAAGACCGCAGGAAGGTAGAGAAATGAGGGAGGAGGCAGGAAGGTGGAGAGCTGGTTGTGAGTCGGTGTAAGAAAGTGAGAATAAGTGGATAGGGGTTGTGAGTGGGTGGGTGTGAGGTGGAATAGATCCGGGAGAGAGGAAATGAAGGTGGAAAAAAGAGTGAATGTAGCTGGGACTTAGGAAAGACTAGATGACAGGCGAGAGAGGAGATTATAGGTGTCTGGATGGTATTCGACCCCAGCCCGTCATGGCGCAGGCAAGTGTTTATAGTGGCGCCATCTTCTCTTGGCTCATGCTGCCACCCGGAAATCCTTCTTGATTCATTTGGACGGTTTGCTCTAGAGTACGGGTTGATGGGTGGTCTTCAGGACAGCATGTGGGTAGTTTTAAGCCACTCGGCGGTGACTGAAAAATTCGAGGAGGTAGCGTGGGGATTCGAACCCGCGTCGTCCATCACTCGGTGAATGTGGGCCCAGCACGCTACCACTCAGCCACCTCAGTCGGTATAACGAACCTACATCAAACAACTGTACACTGCTATTGTCTTTCCGTCCTCCCCACCTGTACCCTCACCACTAACCCACTTCCCGTTCTCACTATACCCTTGATTAAAAAAAAAAGTTGAAGGCGAGGGGGAAAGAAAGAGAGGCTGTTGGAAAGTGAGGGAAGGTGAGAAAGGAAAAGGGAGAGAGTTGATGTCAAGTGAGGGTACATGAGGGAGAAGAGGGAGAGGTTGAGGTCAAGTTAGGGAAAGTAAGGGAGGAAGGAGAGGTAAAGCTGTCAAAGGAGGGAAGGTGAGAGAGAAGGGAGAGGTAAAAGCGTCCTCCATTACCCTTGAGGATCATATGGAAATACATCCCTCGTCCCTGTGGCCATGTTCCCTGTACCCTTTCCTCCTCGCCCTCTCTCCTCACCCCTCCTCGCCCTCCTTCGCCTCCCTCGCCTCCCTCGCCCTCGTTCTCGCCGCCCAAAGGATCCTAATTAATCAGTTCGCGTCAAGATTCGCACTTTTTTTTCCCAATCTCCACTGAATGACTTTCCCGCTTCCATTTCCTCTTTCTTTATTTCTCATTTCGAAGAGTGCGAATCGCGATTTTTTTTATTTCTTTTTTTTTCTTCCTCTTAGAATATTGGATCTGTTAGACTATGCGACGGATTATTTTATTATAGTAGTTTTGTGTTACTATTCTCTCTCTCTCTCTCTCTCTCTCTCTCTCTCTCTCTCTCTCTCTCTCTCTCTCTCTCTCTCTCTCTCTCTCTCTCTCTCTCTCTCTCTCTCTCTCTCTCTCTCTCTCTCTCTCTCTCTTCCCTACCTTAACAACAATCTCTCCCTCATCCTCCTTTACCTCTCCCCACTTCACATCAACCTCTTCTCTCCCTCTTCCTCTATTTGACGTCTTTACCTCTCCTTCTTCCAATTATACGTCCACCTTACTCCCTTCACATTTCCTCTTTCCTCCACCTTACTATTCTCTCTTCACCTTCTCTTGTGGGGCTATTTTAACCGCTATTTGTATTATTTCAGTTTATTTATCCCATCGTCATGCGTAGGCTTGTGTCACAGTCAAAGCCTCGGAACCGCTAACAATGCCAGATCAACTCGCTGGTCTGGTGAACGTCAACGAATAATAAATACCTTTCACAAAACCGGTGCGTGGAATCAGTCGGGCTTTACCGGCGCTGAGGAAAGAATGGGAAGAGGAGGAAATAAAAATGTAGGAAAGTTTTTATGCCATGTTTTTTTGTTTTTTTTATTCTCCTCCAAGTATAACTGACGGAGGGAAACGTGTAAATAAAAGTTTGTGATTCTGCAGCTTTTATCAGCGGGGGATTTTTAAGCGCGAGAAATAATTAAGTGGCGCCTGAAATAGGCAAAGAAAAAACGCCGTGAAGAGTCGCGTTATGGACGCGTGAGCAAATATTTACTAGACAGAATACGGTACTACTGACGGCCACGCAACGACACTTCAAAACGTCCAGTGCGTGAATGAGAAAAGTGACTAAGGGAAGAAATACGTAAGTGAAAAGCGAATTTGTTAAAGAATAAGGAAAGTAGTGGAAAAAAAAGGAATAGAAGGAGGCAAGAAAGAACCGAAAGGCTTAGTTTATAAAGAAAAGGGAAAATGGCTGAAAATAAAGTGATAAAGGGAAGGAAAAGGAAACTGAAAAAGCTGAGTTGACAAAAAATAAGAAAGGTGACGAGGGGGAAAAAAAGGAATGAAAGGAAGAGAGAATTGAAAAGGCTGAGACGGAAAAAGGAATGAAGGGAAGGAAGAAAGAATTAAAAAAGAGGAGCTGACAAGGAATAGGAAAGATGGCTGAAAAAAAATATGATGACACGAAGAAATAGAGAACTGAAAAGCTAAGTTAACAAGGAATAGGAAAGGTGACGGAAAAAAAGTGATAAAGGAAAGAAAGAATAAACAGAAAACACTGAGTTGACACCGAATACGGAGAATCTGGGAGAGATGAGATGAGTCTGGCTTAGATAAGAGTGAAACGAAGCTGTGGGAGGGACGGGAGGACGGGCAGCAAGGAGGATCAGGGAACGAAATGGCAGGATGGGGTAAGAGGGGAGAGAGTGGGAGTCTATTGTGACGGAGAAACGTAAATATTAATGTGAGAAGGAGTTGTGGGGTTCGTTGCATACTACACGCCTATCAAGTATCATAAACGAGGTAGTAGTAGTAGTAGTAGTAGTAGTAGTAATAGTATTATTATTATTATTAGTAGTAGTAGTAATAGTAAAAGTAGTAGTAGTAGTAGTAGTAGTAGTAGTAGTAGTAGTAGTAATAATAGTAGTAGTAGTAGTAGTAGTAGTAGTAGTAATTGTAATCGTATAGCATATGGAAAGAAGACAATGTGACAAAATATGTAGTAGTAATAGGTTTTTGTTTTGTTTTTTACAGCAAAGGAAACAGTTCAAGGGCAAAAAATAATCAAGACAAAAAAGACTGCTAATCACTGCTCCTATAAAAGAAGTATACAGTAGTAGTAGTAGTAGTAGTAGTAGTAGTAATAGTAGCAGTAGTAGTAGTAATAGTAATAGTAGTAGTTGTAATAGTAACAGTAATAGTAATAGTAGTAGTAGTAGTAGTAGTAACCGTGTGTCATATGGAAAGAAAACAATGTGACGAAATATTCAGGAAGATTCACGTGTTTCATATTATTATACAACCCTTTTGTGGACGTAATTAATAGCATTATAGTCCTCATTAAAAGTTAATGAGAATAAATATCTTTCACAACATGCACCTCTGTTTAGTTTGCCACTGATAAATATAATAATTGTTTAGTGTAAAGAAATATGAACGTTGAATGCCTTGTGAATTTCTCTAGTAATGTGTTTATGATGTATATTTGTAATGGAGTATAAATGATGGAAGACTCAAGTGCTTACATAACTCTAGAACAGTGGTTTCCAAGCTTTATTATATGATGCACCCTATTCATTTTTAAGATATCCTCACGGCCCCCCCCCCCCGATCCTTTGTTTATATATATATATATATATATATATATATATATATATATATATATATATATATATATATATATATATATATATATATATATATATATATATATATATATATATATATATATATATATATATATTGTGTGTGTGTGTGTGTGTGTGTGTGTGTGTGTGTGTGTGTGTGTGTGTGTGTGTGTGTGTGTGTGTGTGTGTGTGTGTGCTTATTTCTTGCAAAACTGCAATTTTTGGCAGACGAAATCACGTCCCCCCTGTATCCAGCTCGTGCCCCCCAGTTTGGGAACCACTGCTCTAGAACTTCACAATGCATACCTTTGGATGTTAAGACACAACACAACAGAAACACTTTTATGCCTAAACTTACCTGCAAGACGAACACCTGAGAGGCCCGTCTAATTAGTATTGTGTTTCACCTGGCCATACCCAAAGAAACACCTGCTAATTATGAGTGTGCGTTACCTTTGAGAAGCAGAGGTTAATTAGCATCATTTCCACCTGCCAACACCTGAAACACTAATTAACGTTGCTCTAAACACGAGACAAGACCTACCAATCATTTCCCGCCGCACACCTGAGGAGGAAAGCTTCATTAGTGTGGGTTCCACCTGTCCCCTTGATCACCTGAGAGAGCGGGAAGGGAGAAGAGTAGTCGGAGGGAGGAAAGAGGGAATGGGAAGGGAGTGGTGTGAAGGAAGAATAGGAAGGAGGATGAAGAATTGGAATGCGGAGAGAAGTAGAAGTGTGAAGAGTAGGAATATGAAGATCGAGTTAGAATATTGAGACAGATAGGTAGATAGGCTTATAGACAGATAGACAGAGGATAGAGAGTAGAATATGGAGGGAGTAGAAATGTAGAGTGAGTAGGAATGTGGAACTAGAGTAAGAATATAGAGAAAAAGTAGAAATATGGATAAGACTTAGAAATGTAAAGGAAAATAGGAATAGGAGTAGAAATAAGAGTAAGAATGTGGGGTTAAAGTAGGGATATAAAGGAAGCGTAGAAATAGAGATGGAAAGTAGAAATATGAAGGAAAATTATGAAAGTAAAGGAGGAGGATGAATCTGGAGGGAGTGGAGGTATGTGAAAGGCGAGGAGCAATAACGCATCTCGCGGGACTAAAACAGGATTACGCTGCCACGCCTTGGATCTCACGCACCTGGGCTGGAAGGGATGTTACCTGGCGCGCACCTGTACCCGGGACGCCTCACCTGTAGCCTCACGTATCCCTGTCTTAACGTGGCGATTTAGTTAATGAATATAAGGACGTGATTTTTTATTTTATTTTTCATACTTTTAGCTTTTGAATTTCAGAAGTTGTCAGAAGTTTTGTGTCTCCATTTTATTTCGCTACTGAATTTCTAGTTTTAGGTTTTCTTATGTGTTTGGACAGTTTTATGTTTTGTTTTAAAGTATTTTGTTCTTTCTTTTTGTTTAACAATTTAACTAAACTACCTAAGTGTATGCAAGCACCGCCAGTCTGTAGAAGCTGAGTGATGCTAAGTGTTCTCTATAATACATTAATGCTGAACTTGCCGTCTTCAATATTCTTTTGTTCATGTTTACCGTACTATTTTTCTGGTCAATAGACTAACTAATTTTTTCCTTTTTCTCCGTGGTCAATCAACTAACTAACTTTTACATGTTACCTTTGGTCAATAAATCCACTAACTTCTCTTTGTTCTCCTTGCAGCCATGCCAGCCAGACGTCCTCGTGGCTGCCGCCCCTCGAGAACTGGGACAGCGGAGGCGTGGGTCTCCCCTACGGCTGGGAGGCGGCCACGGATAAGGAGGGGAAGCAATATTTTATCAAGTAGGTGTTGAGTTATGTTTCCGATGAGAATAATAAGGATACTCTCTCTCCCTATTGTTTCGCTTCCATTATACTCTCTACCTAATGTTTTGTTTTGTTTTTGTATACACTCTTTTTTCTTTTGTTTTCATGTATACTCCCTGTCTAATATTCTGTTTTGTTTTCATGAGTCCTCTAACCATGCCATATATTATTCGTTTTTCTCTTTTATAGTAGTTGAAATATCTTTTAATCAGTTGTTGTTTTTTCTCTGTTTCGTTTTTTTTTTACTAATAAATCATTCCCATTATTTATCCTTCAGATTTCTAATATATATCAGCATTCATCTATTTAATTCATCTACTTTATCTTCCCTTTATTCTTTTTTTTTCATGTATCTACCTACTTTTCCTAAACCTTTTCATTCCTCCGTCCATCTTCTTTTCCTTTTCTCTCTCTTCCCTCCATTCACTTATCAACTTACCTTTCCCTAAATCCTCTCATTACTCCATCTGCCTTTTCTCCCTTTTATCCATTCCTTCCTCCATTCCCCCACTCATCAACCAACCTATCTTTCCTTTCCCTAATCCATTTATTCCTCCCTCTCTCTCATTCCTCCACTCCCTCATCTTTCATTCACCCTTTCATCTCCCCTTCGTCCTTCACACCCTGCATTCACTCACGCCCTCAAAGCATTCCATTCACCCTGTAATGAGAGATCGGACCCGCTTTCGCCCACGATGCTAGAGGAACATGAATGTATAATGTCGGGAGAGAATGAAAAGCTCTCCCCAAAAAGAGATAAGCCATAATGAGACATTCTATTTGCATATGAAAAGGAGAGAGACAGTGGTCGGGGGATTTTTACTTTCCGAATGAGTGACAGAAAAGACTTATTGCTTATATTAGTCTGTGTCTGATACTACGACATTTCTCTCTCTCTGTCTCGCTTCCTTTAACTGTATATCTATCTGTCTATCTATCTATCTCTTTCTGTTTCTTTTCCCTGTCCCAAAACACCATTCAAATTAGCCTTTCTGTTGCTATCAATCTCTATCGCTATCTCTCTATCGATCTATCTATCTATCTATCTATTTTCTATTTCTATTCTCTAGCCCAAACACCTTTATTTCTCAATTTATCTATCTATCTAGCGGGCCTCCTCGTTATTTATTTTTTGCCACTGAGCCGCTTCCTTTACTGTAAAAAATCTGTCTATCTATATTTCTATCTATTTCTCTTCCCTATTCGAAAACACCATCCTATGACAACCAGAATTGCCCCTCTATCTATTTATCTATCTATTTATCTCTCTATTTATCTCCCCATCTAACTTCCCTACCCCCAAAACGCCTTCCATTCATAACCATCTTGCATTCAAACTTAACTTCCCCGGAACCAATAATCACACAACTCACCTGCCAACTCTCCTGCGTCTTCACTAATTAGCAGTATCGGGGCACAAAACTTCCCCTACCTTTCGAGAGAGAATATTAAGGGAAGAGGAAGCGAGAGACGAGGCGGTGGAGGTGATGGTGAGCTCATATGGAGTGGAAAGGAAGGACGAAAGGAAGGACGAAAGGAAGGAACGGAAGAGGGAGGCATTGTTTGAGAGTGCAAGAAAGGGAAAGAGGGAAGAGAAAGTGTAAGGTAAGAAGGGGAAGCTAGAGGCAGGGCGGCAGTGAGCTCATTTGGAGTGGAACGGAAGGACGGAAGGAAGGAAGGGAGGAAGGAGGCATTGTTTGAGAGTGAAAGAAAGAGGAGAGGGAAAAGAGAAGGGGTAGCATCTATTATGTGATATTGGAAAGGAAGAAAAAAGAAAGAAAGGAAGGAAAGAAGGAAGGCATTGTTTGAGAGTAAAAGAAAGGAAAGAGGGATAAGGGAATGAGAAGGATAGGGTTTAATAAAGAAGTTGATTATGGCGATTTTGGGAATGGAGAAGACAAAGGAAGCAAGGAAGGAAGGAAGGAAATAAGTGTTTGGGAGTGAAAGAAAAGGGAGAAGGAAAAGGGAAAGAGAAAGAGTAGTATATATTTGATGAAGGTGTTAATTTAGGGAAGGTTGATAATGGAGAAGACACGGGAAGGTGTAATTGGTAAAGTTTAGTATGAAAGTTATAATGATGATGACGATGATGATGATGCTGATGATGATGAGTAACGTAATATAGTTTGTATTCATGATCCATTGTAT
>NC_066517.1:13524176-13531676 GCF_024679095.1 Eriocheir sinensis | reverse complement strand
CATTAGCTAATATCATTGAAGGCTGCGGGCGGCTCTTCCTCCGTGAAATGCCGCGCTCAGTAAAACATTATATCGTACACCATATTGGAACGGACTCAGTGGCTCGTGCGACAGAGATGAGCACCGAGGCGACGCGCAGCTGGAGTGTATGCCTTCAACTTTACTTATTGGTCCTGAATGATCGATTGTATAAGAAGGTGCAACGTAATAATTCTGTTAGATTATGTGTCTTGAGAGTGGCAGTTGTGTTGTGTTGGTTAGGTTAGGTTACGTAAGGTTAGTTTAGGTGAGGTTAAGTTAGGTCAGGTCAGGTAAGGTAAGGTTAGGTTAGGTTAGGTTAGGTTAGATTAGGTAAGGCTAGTTTAGGTGAGGTTAAGTTAGGTAAGGTAAGGTAAGGTAAGGTAAGGTAAGGTAAGGTAAGGTTAGATTAGGTAAGGCTAATTTAGGTGAGGTTAAGTTAGGTAAGGTAAGGTAAGGTTAGGTTAGGTTCGGTTTGGTAGGTAGTAAGAAACAAGCAGGTAAAGAGGAAAAGCCAAGCTGGTAACATTAAAGGAACGGAGAAGAAAAGGTAACACGTTAATCGAAAAGGTAATAATAAGCAGGTGAAAGAGAGGACCAAGAGGTAACAATTTAAAGAGAAAAGTAAAAGTAAGACACAGGAGAGAGAGAAAGAGAAAGAGAAAGAGGCACTGCAGGCAAAGGTGAGGAGGAGGAAATTACTGGGGTTGTTAAGCGTGTGTTTCTTTCTTTTATCTCCAGTATGGCGGCCTGGGGAGCTAATGAGATGTGAGAACGCCCCATTACCCTGTAGAGATAGCTTTACTGTATGGCTGCGTATCTCTTATGCATGCACCTGTGTGTGGGTGTGGGTGTGGGTGGGTGTAAGTGTAGGTGTAAGTGGGATGGGGATGGAGGGGATGGAGATGAGGTGTTTGAGCTGAAGTGGAATGGTGTGTACATGGGTGTAAGGGGGAGAGATGCAAAGAGAAATATAAGGGAGATAAAAAGAGAGAGAGAGAGATTCAAAGAGAGGTACAAAGAATGATACAAAGAAAGAGAAAGAGATACAAAGAGATATGCACTGAAAGAGAGAGAGAGAGAGAGAGAGAGAGAGAGAGAGAGAGAGAGAGAGAGAGAGAGGGAGGGAAGGGTAAAGGGATGTAAAGGTTGAAATAACAGCACGCAGCAAACCACTTGGAACAACACCACACAGCACGGGGAAGCACAGCACGGGAAAGCACAGCACAGCCGGCCACCAGCACCGACACACGCCAACACTTTCCCTCGATTTTCCAGCAGCACAAACACAGCACAAACACGCGAATAAAGAAACACTGAAGCCTGCCACGAAAAAACACAGTATGACACAGAATTACGTACCCAAGCGCCGGATATCATGCCAAACGGGGAATCAAGAAAAAATGTCCTCAGAAATATACTCATCGGCGCTTCTAAAATAAAACGATACAAAATTAGAGAAAAATGGAGCAAGGAAAATAAAAAGCAGCATCGTTACAGTGTTCAATTACAATACATTCAAACAAGAAGCTAAAAACGAAAAGTACCATAACGTGAACTGTATTATTATTAAACTCACAGGAATATAAAAGATAAGTAGGAAAAAAAAGGCAGGAAATCGTTAGAAATAGAAGAGCACCCTGTTATCTTTTGACAGAGATAACCGTTGATGTAAACAGGATAACAAACATTCTTATTTATTTTCTCTCTAGCATTAATTTCTTGTCTGATTAAAAGAAAAATAACCGTAGATGTAAACTGATAAACAAACATTCTTATTTATTTTCTGTCTAGCATTAATTTCTTGTCTGATTAAAAGAAAAATAACCGTAGATGTAAACTGATAAACAAACATTCGTATTTATTTTCAGTTTAACGATAACTTTCCTGTTTTTATCAATATTTTCCCATTCTTCCTTTCCCCGTCCCCCGTGATTCCTGGCTCCCTGAAGAGCTTATTTATCTCATCTTAATACATTCCCCTAATTACCTTCGACATCAAGGGGCTGAACCATATTAGAAGACTTAACCTCATCAACTTACAGAGCGCTATATTGATGGGAGAGGAAACGAAGGGAAACGTTCTAAGAGGATTCGCTTAATGGAAGGATGGTACATGGACGTAAAGAGGGAGACTAAAGCATATTTGAGCTAATTGGAAAAACAATATTAGATTAGGCATAATGGAAGACTTGAGGGACGTAAAGAGAAGCAAATGAAACTCAGTAACAAGAAGAGAGAAGATAAAGAGATATAAAATAAAATGTTAAAAGATAAAAGGAAAAGATAGAAGATAAAAGATAAAAAGATAGAAAATACGAAAAAATACCCATAATGAAAGACTTAGGAAACGTAAATAAAACCTAAATAGAACTCATTCACTAAAAGAGAAGAAAAATAGATTAGTTATGGGACACCTCTCCTCTCGAAATTGACCTATCTTTCGGCCACTCCTCGAACTCTTTATGGGAGCAGTGAGTAGCTGGCTTTTTTTTCATATTTGTTCCCTTTTTTTATGCCTTTGAACTGACTCCTTAGCTGTAAAAAAAATGGGGGGATTCGAAATTAGTTTATGATGTTTTCGTATAAATTTGGTACTTGGCTTACGATATAATAAAAAAGCATATCTACTTATATTTTAGCTACCGATCATCACGTATCATTCATCTCGTTTTCACAACACTCTTCATTCCATTGTGTATTCCTCCATTTATCTCTCACTCCCTTTTCAAAGTCTATTCATTCCTATTTTTTCTTCATTAATGTAACTTGATTTTTTATTCTCAACGTACATTAGTAACTTGTTTTCCACACTCTGCATTCCTGTGTGAACTCCCTTTCTCCCTCCCTTTTTCATAGCTTATTCATCCCCATTTTTATCATTTCCCCTCCCTTGGGCTTTCCCCATTTCCGATTCATCCCCATTTTTCCTTTTCTAACTCTACCAATTTTTTCCCTCGACCTTGCCTTCCTCTTCGTATTCCTCTTCCCATTCTCAGTCCTTTCCCATTCCTGATTCTTCCCCACCGTTTTTTTTTCCTCCCTTATGTAGCTCAGTCTTTTTCCTCCTCCCTTGCTTCACCTTGTTTCCTCCCTCTAACTCCTCCCCTCCCCATCCTCCCTTCTCTCTCCAACCACTTTTTTTTCCTCTCCCTTAATGCAGTTCTCCCTTTTTTTACTTTCATTATTCATTAGTTTCCACATTCCTGCACTCCCTTTATGTATTCCTCCCTTTCTCCCTTCCTCCCTTTTTCATAGCTAATTCCTCACTGTTCCTTTCTTTCCTAATGTAACTCGATTTTTGTCTTCATATTCTTTGCCTCCTCCTCCTCCTCTTTCTCTACCGTATCGTTGCCCCTTTCCTTCCTTCCTTCCTTCCATTGCCTTCCTTTTCTTTCCTCTACTCTGTAAATCTCTCTTTTCCGAGGGTTTTCGAATAATATCGTCCACATTTTTCATCCCAGTTCACTATCACGAACTTCCTGTTGTTTGAAGCTCTCCGGCTCATAGTTATAAGCTACTTAATGGATTTTTTGTTGACATTCAGTAACATTTCACTTTGATAGAGTATAATCCCTTTTGATCCCTAGTAACTTCCGACTTTCGATTCTGTCTCTCCTCTCTCTATCTCTTTCCTGTCTCCTTTCTCTCTCTCTCTCTCTCTCTCTCTCTCTCTCTCTCTCTCTCTCTCTCTCTCTCTCTCTCTCTCTCTCTCTCTCTCTCTCTCTCTCTCTCTCTCTCTACTAAATTCTCCCAGTATTCCTTATTTTCAGCCCGTCATTTCTGCTCTCTCGCGTTCCAGTATCATTTTTCCTTTTCTAGCGTAACTTTTTTCTTCCTTTGATCTCTTTTTTTCCACATTTCCGTCTCTCCTCTCTTCTCCACCGATCATTTTCACCTATTCCTTCCTTATATCCGTATTCCTTTCCTTTTTTCCCTTCTACTATGGTATGGTAACCTTTTTTCTCTGTCTACCTTTGCCTTGTGTTTTCCTCTAATTTCCCCTCCCTTCGGCTTTCCCCATTTCCTATTCATCCCTATTTTTCCTTTCCTAACTCTACCAATCTTTTCCATCGACCTTGCCTTCCTCTGTGAACCCATCTCCCCATTGTCAGTCGTTTCTCATTCCTGACTCCTCCCCACCGTTTTTTTTATCTCCCTAATGTAGCTCAGTGTTTTTTCTCCTCCCTTGCTTCACCTTGTTTCCCCTCTCTAACTCCTCCCCTCCCTATCCTCTCCTCTCTCCCCTGCTGTCATTTTTTCCCTTTCCTTGATGCAACTCTCCCTTCTTTTTATTCTCTATCCCCTGCTTTCTCTAACCCTTCCACTCTGTTTTGGTTTTCTCTCCCTTATTCCTCTTTCCTCTTCTTTCACTCCCCTTGCTTTCTTCCTACCTTCCCCTTATTTTTTTTCCTCTCCTCTTACTCCCCTTCCTTTTCCCTTATTTTCGTCCCCTCCATCCCTCTCTTTTTCAGACAGATTGCCATATAATCAACTTTTTTTTACAAACCCAACTCCATTTGTGTCAATTTCCAGTGCCATTGCTTTCTCTCTCTCTCTCTCTCTCTCTCTCTCTCTCTCTCTCTCTCTCTCTCTCTCTCTCTCTCTCTCTCTCTCTCTCTCTCTCTCTCTCTCTCTCTCTCTCTCTCTCTCTCTCTCTCTCTCTCTCTCTCTCTCTCGTTAAATATTTAATCATCCACTGTTAGTTGTTAATCTTTTCCTCTGAATTTTCGTTGATAAAATGAATACGAATTTTCATGTTTATTTTCTCTCTCTTTCGTCGTCTGGTCTGGAAACGGTAATATTTTTCCACTTCAATATTACTTTCTTCACTGTATTTTATCTTGTATGTGGGTGTTTGTGTTGTATTCTTGTATCTTTGGTCAGGAAAAGGAAAGGAATATGTATGGGTGTGTATTTTTGTTGTTTTGTTAGATTCTTTTCGTATTTTCTTCTGTTTAATCCGTATAGAATGAATGTATTTGTGGGTTGAGGGTGTGTTGTGTGATGTGTAAGTGAGTGTCTTGTACGGTGTGTATTGTATTGGGTTCCGTATTGCGATTTTGCGTGTGTTGTTTGTGGTCTGTAGTCTGTGTTGCGTGTTAGTCTGTGTCCGCGGTGGTCTTGGGTCTGTTCCGCTTCCGTGGTCTGCGTTTCTCTCTCTCTCTCTCACTCTCTCTCAGAAGTTGGGAGGAAAATTTCTCTCGTGGGATATTTTTTCTCTCTTAATTACACGAGTTGGCCACTTTGTTGTTGTGTGTGTTTGTGTGTGTGTGTGTGTGTGTGTGTGTGTGTGTGTGTGTGTTCATTTGTTACTCTTTATGAACAGGTCGGCATTCATCAATTTTTCGTGATTGCTTTGTTTTATTTCATGGCTTTTTAGTTACTTTTTAAATTACAGTATTTATGTAACATTTTATTAATGACCTTTGCTTTGCTTGTCTCTAGAAACCACTCATATGCTTGTTCTCGTTATTCTATTCCATTATATATAAAAAATGAACAGGAGCGTTAGGACGGGCGAATAATATGTGATTGGTGCATTAACTTGAGGAAAAGTGAATAAGAAAAGTGAAATGAAAAAGAAAAGGAGAGGGAGAAGGGGATAAAGCGGAAAGGATAGGAAATGGAAGAAGTTGAAGAAAAAGTAAGCGAAGAGAAATACAGAGAAAGACAGATAGATTAAGGGAAGAGAAATACACACACACACACACACACACACACACACACACACACACACACACACACAGAGAGAGAGAGAGAGATTTACATAGATTTACATAGAAAATCAGACCACACAGACCCCATGGTCCAGACTTGGTGGTCTGTCCTTAAACCTAAGTGATTTTACATTAATCAGAAGACTCCAAAACGTTGCATTTCTACTCTAGTTGATATTAAGTTGAAGGAAGTGACGGTCGAGCTTATTTTTGAAGGAGTCAATCGTGTTACACTGGACCACTGATGATGGGAGCTTATTCCATTCTCGCACTACAACGTTGGTGAAGAAAAATTTGGTGCAGTCTGAATTTACTTGTCTACATCTGAGTTTTACGCCATTGTTCCTCGTGCGCAAAGTGTCATCGATCATAAACAATGTTGATCTGTCTACATTCGTGAAACCATTAAGTATTTTAAAATATTCGATCAGTTTTCCTCAGGCGACGTTTCTCAAGAGAGAATATTTAAGTAAAGAAAAGCTTCGTAGGATTTGTTGCGCAAGGAAGGGATAATTTTCGTTGCCGACGCTGAACACCTTCTAATTTAGCAATATCCTTTGCATGGTGGGGACCAAAACTGTACCGCATATTCAAGTGGGGTCTGACTAAACTGTTGTAGAGCAGTATTACATCTTTATTCTTAAATAAAAGTTTCTTTTAATGAAGCCCAACATTCTGTTCGCTTTATTTGCTGCATCGATGCATTGCTGTGAGAATTTGAGGTTTGACGCGATTTTGACCCCCAAGTCTTGACGCATTGAAACGCTTTTGAGTTTAACGCCGCGCATTTCGTAATCAAACTTTTATTCCTCGTTCCAACTTGAAGGACCTGGCACTTGTCTACGTTAAGGCATCTCCATCTATCCGACCCAAGTTGAATTTTTGTGCAAATCCCTCTTTGAGGCTTTGGCTCTTTGAGTGAACCAGACCCATCTTTTCTACGTTAAGGGGCATCTCATCTATCCGACCAAGCTGAATTTTGTGCAACCTCCTGGAAGAGCTTTCGTCTTTCGTCAGTGAGAACCGATCTGTGTCGTCTGCAAATTTACTAATGCGGTTATTGAGTCCAACATCCACGTCGTTGATGTAAATAATGAAGAGCACTGGCCAAGAACTGAGCTGAGGAGGGACGCCACTGACAGACCGCCTCTGTGAGTGTTTAAAATGTCAATCACTACTCTTTGTTGTCTGTTGCTCAACCAATTCGCGATCCATTGGTTTACCTGACCGTCAATACCTATTTGTTTTAATTGGTAAAGTAATTTATTATGCGGGACTTTATCAAACGATGTATGGAAATACAGATAGACTAAGTCCAGTGATTTGGTTGTCATAAACAGTGAAAGAGTCGTTTATAAAAAGGTTAATAGATTTGATAGGCAGGATCTTTTATTTCGAAAGCATGTTGTGAGTCCCCAATTATGAGTGGCTTTCAAAGTACTCTACAATTTCTCTCTAATTATGCCTCAAGTAGCTACCTACACAACAAGTTAGACTAATGCCTGTAATTTACATGGTACTTTTTTTTTTTTCTAAAATCTTAAAATCATTGTCACTTTTTCCAATCTGAAGGGACAATGCCTTGTCGCAAGGACATATTGAATACGGTTGTGAGGGAGGAGAGTATTTCGCTCTTTGTTTCTTTCAGCAGAGTTGAGAGAGAGAGAGAGAGAGAGAGAGAGAGAGAGAGAGAGAGAGAGAGAGAGAGAGAGAGAGAGAGAGAGAGAGAGAGAGAGAGAGATTCAAATGCTCGTTATTAATA
>NC_066517.1:13489176-13519176 GCF_024679095.1 Eriocheir sinensis | reverse complement strand
ACACACACACACATGCACACGCGCACACACACAGACACTCGACAATTTTTACATCACTCCTGTTTACTTTTTTTGACCGTTTAAGTGCAATTTTCTTCCCTCTTATTAGTTTTTTTTTTTTACTGACTCATGCTTGAAAGAGGAAAGGAGGAGGAGGAGGAGGAGGAGGAATAGCACGAGATCGAGGTCAAAGACGGGAAGAAAGAAAATGATTACGAAGAGAAAAAAATAATAAGAACTGGGAGGATGATTAGGAGAAAATGAGGAGGAGGAGGAGGAGGAGGAGGAAGAAAGAAAGAAAGAAATTAAAGAAGATAAAAAGGACTAAGAAGAAAATAGGGAAAAAGAACATAGTGAAGAAGGAGGAAGAAAATTAGGCAGAGAGAAAGAAAGAAAGAAATTAAAAGAGAGAAAAAAACTAAGAAGAAAATGGGGAAAAACAACATAGTGAAGAAGGAGGAGGAAAAGTAGGAAGAGAGAAAGAAAGAGAGAAATTAGAGAGGAAAAAGCGAAGAAGAAAATCGAGAAAAAAGAACATAGTGAAATAGTGAAGTGTAAAAGGAGGAAGAGAGAAAAGACGAAAGAAGTTAAAGAAATGAAAAAAAACGAAGTAAAAAAAATAAAAGAAAAAGAACGTACGTAGTGAAACTGTAATGCAGGAAAGCGAAGTCTTGTCAACAGATCCGTAAAAAAAAAATATTAAAAAGAAAATGCCTGAATAACTCTGGAACTAGAAGAGAGATTGACTGAAAGGAGCTGAGAAGAGAGCGCACGCAGACTCCACCAATAGATACGAAGAGAGAGACCAATGAAGAAGAGAAAATTGAGGAGAAAATGGCAATAGCGAACCACAATTTACATAGAAATACGAGGAAGAGAAGCAGGAGGAGGAGGAGGAGGAGGAGGAGGAGGAGGAGGGACGTGAGGCAAAGCAACTCTTTCTCCATTTCTCCTCTTGCATTCGTCTTTATCAGTGAGAGAGAGAGAGAGAGAGAGAGAGAGAGAGAGAGAGAGAGAGAGAGAGAGAGAGAGAGAGAGAGAGAGAGAGAGAGAGAGAGAGAGACCCACAGACAGACAGACAGAAAGACACACAGAAAAAATAAATGAAAACTTACTATTAACTGAAGATCTCCCTTCCTCTCTCGTCTAATCAAGAAGCCTAACCCATTCCTCCTAATTAATCCCCTTCCTATAGACTCCCCCTTCCTCCCCATCCCCCCCTCCTCCTCCTCTTCCCTCCCCCCCATTTCCCGTTCCCATTGTATGTTCTGCCTCTGAGTAACTTGTTCTTCTCCCTCCCCATAAATCCCACACGATCTACCCATTAATCCCTTTATCTCCCCCATCACTCACCAGCTCTTTTGTAATCCTCTCCCCTCCACTCCATTGCCTCCCTCCATTCCCTCTCCCGCTGCAAAGGGTTCGAGGAATAAAGGAGGGAAGATTTAAGAGGGAGATTGAGGAAGGGAAGGAGGGGTAAGTGAAACAGGGAGGAAGGGAGGGAGGGAGATAATGGAGATGTAGAATGAGAGAAAGTACGGAGGGAAAGAAAGAGAAATGAAAGGGAAAATGGGAGGTACTTTGCTGATATGACTCAGAAGGGAGAGGAAAAGGGAGGAAAGAGGAGGCTGAGACCGAAAAAGGAAGAGAAAAGTGAAAGGAAATGGAAGAGTATATTAAGAAGAGTAAAGTAGATAGGCAAATAGAAGAAAGATGTAAAGAAAATGGATAAAAGAAGATAGAAGCTAGGCCAACAAGGTAGAGAGAAGACAGGACAAGGATTAAGAGTAGGAAGTTGTAGAGGAAAGGGAAAGTGACAGAATATGAAGAATAGGAAGGCTAGAGAAGATTAAGAATAGGAAAATAGAAGGAAGGGTGGAAAGAAAGGAAAACAGGAAGAAAAATAAAGTAGAAAGTCAAGTAAGGAATAGCGTGGTTTGGAAATGGAGACTGAATGAGGGAAAAGATGGGAAGGAGAGCAAGAAGAGCAAGAGGAAGGAGGAGGAGGAGGAGGAGGATTTATCATCACAAGAGGTCCTCAGCGAGTCTCTTGGGCCCTTGGTGAGGAGTTTGAGGTTGTTCACTTAGTCTGTTTGTGAACGCCAAGAGAACGAGGACGAGGAGGAGGAGGAGGAGGAGGAGGAGGAGGAGGAGGAGGAGGAGGAGGGTACGAGAAGAAGAAGAAAGAGAAGAAAAGATGTCGGGAGAAAGAGGGGAAGGTACAAGGTGGAGAAGGAAGAGGGGAGGGAACGAGGTGGAAGAAGAGAAGGGAGTGGAGGAGGGATGGAGGGAGGAGGAGGAGAAGGGGATGGGGGATGGAGGAGGAAGAGGAGGAGGAAGGGCAAGAGGTGAAGGAGGAAGAATTGCAAAGTACATGGAGGAGAGGACGTAGAGGACGGGAGAGGAGAGGAAGAAGAAGGGAGAAGTCGAGGAGGAGGGGAAGAGGCAGAAGACACTGGGAAGATTAAATTTAGGAAGAGGAGGGCTAAAAGAGGAAAAGGAGGAGGAAAGAATAAGAAAAGATAGAAAGATTCGGAGAGAGAGAAAGACGAAACAGACATGGAGGGAACGAGAGAGAGAGAGAGAGAGAGAGAGAGAGAGAGAGAGAGAGAGAGAGAGAGAGAGAGAGAGAGAGAGAGAGAGAGAGAGAGAGAGAGAGAGAGAGAGAGAGAGAGAGAGAGAGAGAGAGAGAGGATAAAAGGAGGAGAAGGAGGAGGAGGAAGAACGCTAATGGGAGAAGGCAAGGAGGAAAAAAAAGAAGATGGGAGGAAATAATGGAACTGGAAATCTAGTGTTGGTCTCGGAGGAAGAAAACGAGGAAGGGAAGGAAGGAAAAATGAGAATAAAGGTCAGGCTCGCCGAGAAGGTTAGAGGTAAGGAGAAATGTAACTCTGCTGCTAAAGAGACGGAGAAGTTTACGTATTTCATAAAGAAGAAAACACAAGAAAAGAAAGAAAAGAGAGGCTGTAAAAGTGCGCTCTTATTGAAAGGTTTTGAAACGGATGAAATGCCAATAATAGATAAGTAAGACGGAGGAACAACGCGAGAGGAAGGGAAAGAAAGAGAGTTAACTGACACTAAATGAATGCGGGAAAATCGGAAGAGAAAGAGGAAGAGGAAGAGAAAGAAGAAAAAATTAAAGAAAAAATCGGAAGAGAAAGAGGAAGAGGAAGAGAGAAAAAGAGAATTAACAGAAACTAAATGAAAACAGGGAAATCGGAAGAGAAAGAGAAAGAGGAAGAGGAAGAGAGAAAAAGAGAATTAACAGAAACTAAATGAAAACAGGGAAATCGGAAGAGAAAGAGAAAGAGGAAGAGGAAGAGAGAAAAAGAGAATTAACAGAAACTAAATGAAAACAGGGAAATCGGAAGAGAAAGAGAAAGAGGAAGAGGAAGAGAGAAAAAGAGAATTAACAGAAACTAAATGAATACAGAAAAATAAGAAGAGAAACAGGGAGAGGAAGACTGGGAAGGGGACAACGGAAACTAAATTAATAAAGATAATAGATGAACCGAAATGTTAGAGAAACTATCCCCCAATAAATAATGACAAAAACACATAGAATTAATTAATGAATTGTGTTGACGTAGAGAACATAATTGCACACGATGAAAATAAAACTTTTACATTACCAAAAGCACAGTCGAAAATGAAGGAAATTATGAAGATCATTTTAAAGGGGGCACATTCTTAAAGCTTTATTCTCCATGTAGACAAAAAAACGCTTTAAAATACATCCCCATGACATTTAAGTCCACTCGAAAATGAAGGAAAAAAATATAGAGGGTAATTATTAAAGGAACATTTTCTTAAAGCTGCAGGTGTCATTCATTCAGAACAAAACTTGAAACATAAATAACAAACGTGAAGCAAACGATCGTAAGTCACCCTCAAAGAACACATAGAAAAGAGGTGGTAGAAAAGAGGGAAACCATAACAAAAAAAAAATCCTCCCACCGAACAATCCACGTCTACCTGAGAAGAAGACTCGCAGGTAGAAATAGGTAACAAGAATCTAACCTTACCTGAGCAGCCCCACAGGATATGAAGCTTGTGTAAGGAGGAGGAGGAGGAGGAGAAGGAGGAGGAGAAGGAGGAGGAGGAGGGGGAGGAGAAGGAGAAGGAGGAGGAGGAGGAGGAGGAGGAGGAGGAGGAGGAGAGGTGATGAAAAAGAAGATGACAAGGAGTAAAGAAAAGACCGACAGGGAATACATATAAAGTAGTAGTAGTAGTAGTAGTAGTAGTAGTAGTAGTAGTAGTAGCAGGAGGTATAAAAAGAGCATTAGCACCAACAATAGGAGGAGGAGGAGGAGGATGAAGGTTGTAGGGGAAAAGGTAATGCGAGTAGGAAAGTATAGGAGACTGGTCGTAGTAGTCACAAGAATAGGAGGAGGAAGAAGAGGAGGAGTGTCGTGTAGAGGAAACAGACCGACGAGCAGAGATAGACGGGGAAGAAGAGGAGGAGGAGGAGGAGGAGGAGGAGTTTTCTTGGTGGTCGAGATATTCAAAGGAGAGCGGTGATGATGTAAATGTCGGGAGTTATTTATACCTGGAGGAGGAGGAAGAAGAAGCAAAAGAAGAAGAGGAAGAAGAAGAAGAAGAAGAAGAAGAAGAAGAAGAAGAAGAAGAAAAGAAGGAGGAAGAGTAGGTAAAGAAGCACGGCGGCGTAAAGTGTAACAAGGAGAAGGGAAAACAGGAGATAATACGAAAATATAAAGAAGGAAAAGAAAATAGAAAAGAAAAGATGACCTAGAAAACCATGACAAATTATGAAAAAGAATATCGATAAAGCAAACAGAAAGAAAAAAAACAAAAGAAAATGGGAAGGAAAAAATACAAAAAATAGAAGAAACGAAAATAAGGAAAATAAGGAAACAGGAAAATAACAAAATCGAAGAAAATAGAAAATTATGAAAATAGAAGTAAAGAAAAATAGGAAGTAAAAGATTAACCCTCAAAAAAACATTACAAAATTGCAGAAAAAAATCTATACAGCAAAATAAAAACCAAACAAGACCAAAATAAAAAAAAAAGATTGCTTCAAAATTATAAAAAAAACAGTACTTCACAAAACAACAAATACATACACACATAAAAAAAAAATACGAATACAAACAAATATGAAACCTGAGAGCCAACAAACAAACCTTCTTATATAACCTACCGAAGCTTTGCGAAACAACAAATAAAGGGAGTGAATGAAGGAGAGGGTCAAGAAGAGGAGAAGAGGAGGAGGAGGATCGTGTGTAGAGGAGAAGGGAATGAATGGGCTTCCTTCATGTCCTTCATCGTGTAGGACGTCACAGGATATCCACAAGAAGGCTTCTGTTTATTGCTTCCTCTACTCTCTCTTCCTCCCTCTTTTTCTCCCTTTCTCTCTCTATCAATCTTTCCATCTATCTCTGTACCCTCGTACTTTTCTCTCCCTTCTTTCCTTCAGTACACCTCTTTCCTGTCTCTCTTTCTCTCCCTTTCTCTCTCTCTATTTATCCATCTATTATGTGACCTCGTACCTTTCCTCTCCCTTCCTTCTTTCAATACACCTGTTTCTTTTTTTCTCTCCCTCTTTCTCCCTCTCTCTCTATCTTTCTCCCCTTGTTTCCTCTCCTTCCAACGCCCTTTGCCAGTAATTAGAAGATCGTTTCCCTCCCCTCTAAACACCTACTCTCTCTCGCTCTCTCTCCCCTCTCTCTGTCTCTCCCCTCTCTCGCCCCTCGCTGACTCTCCCCTCTCTCATTCCCTTGCACTCCTTTCACACTCCTACGGGTTCTGCTGGTGGTGGGGTGTGGCTAGGTGTGGTGTGGCAGAGGGAGAATTACTATATATGGCTGCGTTTTGTTTTTGTTTTTTCATTGGTGTGGTTAGGTGTGAAAAAAAATATGTAGGGAGGATTTTTAAAGCGATAGGAGAGGGCGTTGTGTAGTGCAGTGTCGGGTGTTGGTTTAAGCGGATATTATTTCATGTATACATACGGGGACTTAAAATGTGGATGTGTGAGAGTGAGAGACGCAGTGTAACATCATAGGGAATGAAAGTTTTTACCTGGATTAACGAATGGACAGGTGTGTGTGTGTGTGTGTGTGTGTGTGTGTGTGTGTGTGTGTGTGTGTGTGTGTGTGTGTGCGCGCGCGTGTGTGTGCCAGGGGGGGTATATTCCGAATGCAGGTTTATGAAAAATTGCTGTGGTGGTTATTGTCGTAGACTTGAGGTGGGGAAATGTTGCAATTGTGTGTATCGGAAATGTTTGGAATGCGGCGTGATAACCATGTGACATTTTGATACAGAACGCTGCAATATGTAATGGAAATGTGTGTGTTTATATGCGTGTCTGTGTGTGTGTGTGTGTGTGTGTGTGTGTGTGTGTGTGTGTGTGTGTTAATTTTGTGATGTAAATGTATTGTGTCTGCGTGTCTCTATCTGTCTACCTGTCTGTCAATTTATCTATGCCTGTTCATCACGCATTCATTATCCTGATGGAAAATGAATTATTAAGTCAGAATACAGATTGACATTATGTAGTTGTAGTAGAAGTAGTAGTAGTAGTAGTAGTTGTAGTAATAGTAGTAGTAGTAGCAGTAGTAGTTGTAGTAGCAGTAGTAGTAGTAGTAGTAGTAGTAGTAGTAGTAGTGGTAATAGTAGTAGTATCATCATCATCATCATCACTATTAGATTTCCACGAATACCCAACTCACTTACAAAGATACCATGACACACTTTAAACATCAAAAACATCACCCAAAAGCAACACTTTGAGAGAAAACAAGCATGAGGTAAGAGGGATTACATTTGTACCTATTAATACCCTTCCCCTCACCTCCCCTCCCCCCTAATCACCCTCCTCCCTCTTATTACCTCGTTACAAGAGGCGCCACTTGACCCTTGACCCTTGGCAGGCGCCGGAGGGACCATTATGGTGTCCTCGCCGCGATGGGAGGAGCAGGGAAGGGAAGGGAGGGGAAGGGGAGAAGGATGCGAAAGGGGGAGGTGGAAGGGGAGGAAGAGGAGGAGGAGAAGAGGGAAACAGAGTGCAAATCAATACCTCTCTTTAATGACAAATAGGGAGGTGTCAAAGGGAGGAAAGGTGCATTTAAAGGGGTGATTTAAAGGGGGTCATAAATATGAAGGTGATTTAAAGGGCATGATTACTGTGGGTTGGCTTGAACGTTTTTGTGGCTATATTTAGAAAGGGGAGAAAAAGGGCAAAAAAGGAAGTGTATACGTGATAGCATAAGTGTGTGTGTGTGTGTGTGTGTGTGTGTGTGTGTGTGTGTGTGTGTGTGTGTGTGTGTGTGTGTGTGTGTGTGTGTGTGTGTGTGTGTGTGTGTGTGTGTGTGTGTTCTTTGTTGTTGTGTGTGTGTGTGTGTGTGTGTGTGTGTGTGTGTGTGTGTGTGTGTGTGTGTGTGTGTGTGTGTGTGTGTGTGTGTGTGTGTGTGTGTGTGTGTGTGTGTGTGTGTGTGTGTGTGTGTGTGTGTGTGTGTGTGGTGAAAGACCTTATTGAGGGCTTGCTGGTGTTTGTAGTGGTGGTGTTAGTGTTGTTGTTGTTGGTGGTGGTGGTGGAGAAACTCGGCCACCACCACCACCACCACCATCACCACCATACAACAGACGCATCTTCTATTCCCCTTCTCCCCAAACATCTCTTCTTTCCCTCTTCCTCTTTCTGCCTCTCTTTCCTTTGTCCTCATCTCCTTCTTCCTCCTCCTCGACCTCCTTTACCCTCGTTTCTTATATATCTTTTTCTCTGTTTTGTATTCTTTCATTCCTTCTTCCTTCTACTTCGTTTACCCTATCTTTCTCCTTTCTCTTCTTTGACTCTCCTCCTCCTCTTCCTCTTTTCTCTTCTCTCTCCTCCTCCTCCTCCTCCTCCTCTTCCTTCTCCTCCTACTCCTCCTCCTCCTCTATGAAAACACTCTGATATCTTAGACCCATGTTACCAAGGTCTGATATACTGCCTGTGTGTGTGTGTGTGTGTGTGTGTGTGTGTGTGTGTGTGTGTGTGTGTGTGTGTAATGAAGGAGCTTTGTAAGGGCTTTCTGAGTGATGCGTAACAATAATTTTGATAAGAGTGCACTTGATACCCTTATGAGGTCCTCTTCCTCCTTCTCTTACTCCTCCTCCTCCTCCTCCTCCTCCTCTTCTATATAAACTTCCCTCCCACCTCACCTAAATCTTTGCCTTCTCGCTTCCTCCTTTCCTCCCTCCATTACCTCATCAGTCACCAGTCTCCTCCTCCTCCTCCTCCTCCTCCTCCTCCTCTTCATATCTTTCCTCCCTCTATTCCTGTCTTCTCGCAGTATCTGGAGCATATTCATGAAAAGACGACGTCACACACACACACACACGCACACATACACACACGCACACGAACACAAACACACGCACGCACACAATTCAATAAAGATGGCGTGTTTATCTCCCTCTCTCCCTTTGTTTTGCGTTCCTCTTCCTTTTTTATCTCCTCCTCCTTCTCTTTGTTTATCTATCGGTTATCTATTGTTTATAATTCTCATCCGCCTACTTCACACACACGCACTTCAGCTTTTGTTTGTTTGTTTCAGTGCCATTTGTGTCCTTTGCATGTGTTTCTCTCTCTCTCTCTCTCTCTCTCTCTCTCTCTCTCTCTCTCTCTCTCTCTCTCTCTCTCTCTCTCTCTCTCTCTCTCTCTCTCTCTCTCTCTCTCTCTCTCTCTCTCTCTCTCTCTCTCTCTCTCTCTCTCTCTCTCTCTCTCTCTCTCTCTCTTGTTCTCAATTCCGTTTCTCTTTCCTCGCATTTTCGTTTCCTTTCTCTGTATTTTCTCTTTCTCTTTCTTTCCATCCTCGGCAATGTATCTTGTTTCGTTTTGCTTTCTCAGCACTTTCCTTGCCCTCTTCCTCCTCTTATCTCCTCCTCCTCCTCCTCCTCCTCCTCTTCCTTCTTATCTTTCCTTTCTTCTCCTCTCCCTGCTGTTTTCGACTTATGTTCTCAGCTTTATCTTTCTTATTGTTGTTTCTTGTAAGGGTTGAGTCTACTGAAAGGGAAATGACACAGTGTAGAGATGGAGTAATTAAAGATATGAGGGAGTGAGACCAAACAGAGAGGGAGAGTGAAGAGGGTCGGTATATGTTCTAATTTACCTGTGGAAGGGAGTGAAATGGGTATAACAGGTGACATTATCTTGTTGGAAGTGTTATGAAGTATGAAGTGAATCTCTGAGTAGTTTCTTATGGCATACACTAAATATATAATAAGTGTAAGTACATAATAAGCAGCATGATTAATAATTGAAGTTACCTAACCAAAAGTGCCGACTGGAAAAGGGTAACTTATGCTAAATTTCATCATATATATACTGAGTTTTATCGGCATAACGGAATTACACTTTTCTTCTCATATCTTTTTCAACTTTCCATTTCTTTCTAACCTTTCGTCCTCCACGTCCAATTAACAGAGGCACGTGGAGGTCACTTGTTCATGTTCCCAAGGGAGGTTGGTGGCGCGTTTGACAGGACAGGAAGGGAAGACTTTTTCTTTTCCTTTAGTTTCCTATTTCTTAAGTACATTCATTAGCACCATTTTTTTTTTTTTTGTGCCGTTAAATATTGTCTTCCTAATTTGTTGTGGTGGTGATGATAGTGGTACTTTTAGTGGTGTTAATCGGTGTAATGGTTTAATAGTGATCGTAGTTGTAGTAGTAGTAGTAGTAGGAGGAGGAGGAGGAGGAGTAAAGTAGTAGAAGTGTTGTTGTTGGTGGTGGTGATACTAGTGGTTGTAATATTGGTAGTAGTAGTAGTAGTTGTTGTTGTTGTTCTTTCTGCCTTTAAGTCATCGGTAAACAATATTTCGGATTCATGGTTCGGCTTCAAAAGGACACAAAGCCTTCCATTATTCATCATTGGCTTAATTTGAGGTGCGTTTCCATTTATCTCCTGCTTTCATTTTTTTTTGGTCACTACGCACCGTCAATTAAAGAGACACACATTTATTTATCTAGATTTTTTATTTGGCTCGTTATCGAATGTCTTTGTGTATATGTTTTTTTTTTCTATCGTTCTTTTTTTTTCAATGTCACTTTCACTCTTCTCCCCTTACGTGCCCTCTCCCCCTTCGTTAGTCAACTTCCCCTTCTTTTATTCAATTATCTTTACTGGCTCTCTCTCTCTCTCTCTCTCTCTCTCTCTCTCTCTCTCTCTCTCTCTCTCTCTCTCTCTCTCTCTCTCTCTCGACATTTTTCAGGGTATCGTGTTTTCTCTTCTCTGTTCCTTTCTTTCGTTGTCTGCAAATATTTACTTTCCCTTTTCCGTTTATTTTTACAGCCTTTGTTTCCTCTTTTATTTGTTTTCCGTCTCTTTTATTCAAATACTCTCTCTCTCTCTCTCTCTCTCTCTCTCTCTCTCTCTCTTTCTTAGCTTGATCTTCTGTTTATTATCTCGACTTTTTCTTCCTCTTTTTTTCGTTTTTTCCTCTCACATTTTATTCATTTCCATTCGTCTGCTTTTTATTTTATTTTATTTTCGTGTTCTTTTTCTGTTTTATTCACTTCCTTTTGTTTCCTCGCCTTCCTTTTGTTTTGTTGTGATACAGTATTTTCCCTTTAAAATATTCGCTTCGTATATATATTTTTTTTTCATCAAAGTTGTTCTCTCTAAATTTACTTATTCATCATATGCGTGGCGATAGTTACTCGCTAAAGATTTTTCCCCTCCATATATTTTTCTACGTTATTTTTATGTCCAAGTTTTTGTTTCAGTATTTTTGTTGTTGTTGTTGCTCGCTATTATTTACCGTTGCTATGTTTCTGCTTCTCTTTTTTACGGCTTTTTATTAACTATACTACGTCCCATAAGGTTGAGTCCGTTGTATTTATGACGGTATATATTTTTTTACTTAATTTGTTTCCATTCTCGTGACTGCCTCTATTTTTTTATGCGTTCTATATCTTTTATTTTTCCCAACTTTTGTTTATCCCTCCACTTACTCTCTTTTCTTTCTTTTTCTTTCTCTTTTCTTTTTCTATTTATATTTTGTCAACTTCTATGTTTTTTTTCCCTGCATATTGTTTTTATCCCTCGTTATTTTTTTGTTTTGTTTTCTGGGTCGTAGTATATACTCTTTTTTTTCTTTTCTTTCGTCTTTTCTCTTTGTCTGTTTTTATTTTTGTATCTCAACTTCAATGGGTTATTTTTCCCTCTACGTATTGTCTTTCTTTATCCCTCTTGTTAAGTTTTCTTTTTATGTTTTCTTTTATCTTTTTTCCATAAGTTTTCAGCTTTTATATTATTGTGTTCACTCCTCAAACTATCTTTCCTTATCCCTCTCGTTACATTCACGTTGTTTTCTGTCACCATTCGTTTCCCTCTGTTTCTATTTTCTCCCACGTTCTTTATTTTCCCTCCCATCACCGTTCATTTCCGCCCTCACCGCCCGGCCTATCGATCGAGCGCCGTTTCCCTCACGTACAGCGCCATCCCTTGCTGTTTGTATATACTTCAGCATGAATTTACGTGCCCCGCCCGGCTTCCCTTAGTTTTTACGCGCGCGGATTCGGCCTACGCGAACTCGTTTCTCCCGCCTTATCGCGAGTATTTTTTCATATTTACACCCTCGGTCGGAAATATATGCGTCCTCAATATATATTCTTTTTTCTTCAGTGTTGTTGTTTTTTTCCTCGTGGTTTGCCCCAAGTGTTAGTTTTTTTCTGAATAACAAGAATTTTCCGAAGTCAATCTCCTTAGTTTATTGAGTTCACACTAGTAATTTGCATTTTTTTCGTTATTTACATTACATTTTGCTACCTACTTACAAGTTTTGGGCAGATGTATGCTTTTTTTTTTTTACATATGGCCTATGGCTCCGGTAGACTATTCCTTAGGGTCCTGATGGTTGGCTCGAACTCGTCATGGCGCAGGCAATTGTTTATTGTGGCACGGTTATTCTTGGCTCATGCTGCCCCCCGGAGCTCATTCTTGATTTCACTTGGACAGCTTCTTCTTGACCCCGGGTTGATCGGTGGTCTTCAGGACAGCATGTGGGTATTCTTAGGCCACTCAGCGAACAGGTGTTCTTCGTCGACTATACGCGTTCAGTACATTTTGTCTTTAGGTTATACACTTATTTTATTGGTTTAACTGTCATGTGTTTAAATTCCTTGATATATTTTTTTTCTAGGTAATGAGGCATTCTTAGTAGCTCTTTATATGTTTACCTGTGTTTACCTGTATTTAAGTAGCCAGAGTTTACCTGTATTTACCTGTGGATAGAGTTATTGACTGCGCCTCTTTACACAGGTTCGTGACGGAGGGCGGGCCGAGCGAGGAGAAGCTGTTGCCGGGTGACCAGATCCTCATGATCAACGGCGAGGACGTGAAGAAGGCGCCGCGGGACCACGTGATCCAGCTGGTGCGATCCTGCAAAGACCGCGTCCAGCTCACCGTCACGCAGCCCCCCCTGGATAACGTGAGTACCGGGGAGAGGGGGGGAAGGGTAGGGGGACTGAAGTGAAAAGAGAGGGAGGAATGAAATGGGGAAGGTGGGGGGGCGGGGAGAAAGAGAGAGACATAGGTAGATAAACTGATAGGGCCCTTATTATTACCGTGGATAGCTTGAGTATTTGGGAAGGGGAGGGGAAGGGGAGAGGGGAGAGGGGAGAGGGGAAAGGGGAGAGGGGAAGGGTAGAGAGGAAGGAGGGATATAACGCTAAATGAAGTACCGGGGAAGAGAAGGGGAAATGGGCGGAGGGAGAGAGACAGGTAGATAAGCTGATCGCGTCCAGATTAACTCCCTGGATAATCGGAGTACTTCGGAATGGAGGAAGAGAGGGAGGGAGGAAGGGAGGGATGAAGGGAGTGAAGGAGGAAGTGTGTAAGACAGACAGACAGACAGACAGAGAGGCAGACAGGCAAACAAACTCATAGAGGCAGACATACAGAAAATTATGCTGGAAAAACACGTATTTACCTAATCAGAACGTCCACTTTGGAGAGAGAGAGAGAGAGAGAGAGAGAGAGAGAGAGAGAGAGAGAGAGAGAGAGAGAGAGAGAGAGAGAGAGAGAGAGAGAGAGAGAGAGAGAGAGAGAGAGAGAGAGAGAGAGAGAGAGAGAGAGAGAGAGAGAGAGAGAGAGAGAGAGAGAGAGAGAGAGATCATTAATGTCAGTTACTGTTTGTTTATCAAGTATTAATCACTAGTACTATAAACAGCCATTCAGCCAGTCACTTTATCAGTCAGTCTATCACTCAGTCGGTCAGTCAGATAGTCAGCCAGTCCGTCATAAATCAGAGCAAAAAAAGAGGAAAGTCAAGGTAAAAAAAATGTTCTTGTTTCCACTCCGGAGCATCTGGAAGTCATAAAGTCAGATTTAGCGCACAAATGACCATAAAAACGTCAATAACTTCCTCTAATCACTCAATATAATGGTCAGAGTCTATCATCATATTGGCCAGCGGTGGAAGAGTGAAAGTGAGAGAGAGGGGAGGGATAGAGAGAGGAACAGATAGAATGGGGTAGAGACGAGAGAGGCAAAGAGAGAGAGAGAGAGAGAGAGAGAGAGAGAGAGAGAGAGAGAGAGAGAGAGAGAGAGAGAGAGAGAGAGAGAGAGAGAGAGAAAGAGAGAGAGAGAGAGGCAAAGGGAAGAGGAGAGGCAAACAAAGGAAGGGGGGAGAACCAAGGATAGGGACAGGCAAGTTGGGAGAAGGGAGAGAAAGAGAGACAGAGAGAGGGGAAGGGTGAGGAACAAAGGGAGGGATAGAGACAAGGAGAGAAATGCAAAGA
Source organism: Eriocheir sinensis (assembly GCF_024679095.1). Classification (NCBI taxonomy): domain Eukaryota; kingdom Metazoa; phylum Arthropoda; class Malacostraca; order Decapoda; family Varunidae; genus Eriocheir; species Eriocheir sinensis. The sequence goes on along the minus strand of NC_066517.1, from coordinate 13,505,432 downwards.
GAGGAGGAAAGGGAGAGGAAGGGGGAGAGTCGAGGAGAGGGAGGAGGGGTAGAGAAGAGAAGGGAGGGAAGAGTTGTCACTGATAATAAAAATCTGAGTTAGGGGAGTAATTAGCGTCATTATAATTACCTGCACTTTTAATTAGGAGAAAAGTTATGCTTTGAATGTTAAGGCTGAATATTGGGTGGATATGGAAGCACTGACCTGTTGTATCTATGTGCCTTGAGAGAGAGAGAGAGAGAGAGAGAGAGAGAGAGAGAGAGAGAGAGATGGAAGAAAAGACCGATAACACTAACTGAAGAATAACCGTATGTATAAAGGAAGAATTAGAGAGAGAAAGGAAGGAAGGAAGAGAGGAGGAAGAAAAGGAAAAAAATAAAAAACAAGAATAACAAACAAATAAACAAGATGAGTAGGAAGGAGGTGGAGGAGAGTAGGAAGAGGAGGAGGAAGATTAGGAGGAGGAGGCGGAGAAAGAAGAGAAACATAGAACAGAGGAATTGCGTTGGTCTTCAAACAGCAAGGCATAATTTCGGAGTTTGTTCCTCAAGTCACGTTCATAAGAGGCTGGCGAGACGCGTGCCTGAGAGAGAGAGAGAGAGAGAGAGAGAGAGAGAGAGAGAGAGAGAGAGAGGTGTAAGATAAAGAAACAAAGAAAAATAAAGAAAGAAAAAGAACACAAGAAAAATGAGTCAAGAGGAAAAAAAGCAAGAGGGAAAAAAGGAAGAAAGCTGTGTGTGTGTGTGTGTGTGTGTGTGTGTGTGTGTGTGTGTGTGTGTGTGTGTGTGTGTGTGTGTGTGTGTGTGTGTGTGTGTGTGTGTGAGCAAGAAAATTAATTAGTATCTTATCACATGCGGGAAAATGAGAACAAAGAAAATGGAAGAGAATAGAATGAAGAGGAGTGGAGAAGAATATTGATGAGACGGAGAAAGAGGAGATATTGCGAGAGAGAGAGAGAGAGAGAGAGAGAGAGAGAGAGAGAGAGAGAGAGAGATGCCGTGATTACCTCAGTTTACGGTCGAATTAATCATCCTTGCACCTGCCGAATATCTCCCCTCTTCCTCCTCCTCCTCCTCCTCCTCCTCCTCCTTGTTTCCTCTGCCTTTGTCCTTCCTCTCTCTCCTGTTAGTCAGTCGTTCTTGAGTCTAATGCAGTTTACCTTTTATTTTTTCGTTTTTTTATCTTTATTTTTGTTTCTCTTTCTCTTCTTCCTTTCTTCCTCACTCACTCATTTATCACTTACGTTTCTTCTTGTCATTGTATTCTCTCTCTCTCTCTCTCTCTCTCTCTCTCTCTCTCTCTCTCTCTCATCTAATGCAGTTATCAAGGTTTTTCTTTTTTCTTCATCTTATTTTTTTTTCCACGCATTCATATATCCCCCCCCCCCCCTCTCTCTCTCTCTCTCTCTCTCTCTCTCTCGTTGGGTGAGCGAGCTATCTCTCAGGACAGTGAACTCAAACGGAAAACGGTGCCGAGGAGGACAAGCACGATAAACAGGAGGGAAAGAAAACGACATCGCGCTGGTCTGTGTGGAGGGGAGACTCGCGGCTTTCTCGCGGCCCTCTGTTGCGTGAATGTGTGAAATACTCCTTTTGTTTTCTCTCTCTCTCTCCCTTTCTCTTTTTCCCAAGCGACAATTAACCCTGATTAGTCAAGAGTAAGCCCTAATTATGCGTAGGCCGCTTTGTTTTTTGCGTTGTTTTCGTTGTGTAGTGAGAGAAAGAGATATTAAGGTCGGTAAAGTCGGTTGGCTGTTTATGTTTTTGCTTTATTTTCGTTATGTTGTGAGAGAAAGAGATCTTTTGAGTTGGTATTCTCAGCTTCCGCCTCTCACTTCAACTACTTTCAAAGACCAAAAAAATAGATCAATCGGATTCTAGTGAGTGTTTTGTTAGGTTCATGGTACAGAAGAAGGGTCAAACTACCAGAAGGGTCATGAAACTACCCGTGGAAATGCCCAAAACGCCTACGAAAGCCTAGTCAAACACGTGAATGCTTGGGCACCGAAATGTCTAAGTTTAAGCTTAAATATCGTCAGAGCTGAGGCAGATAAAGAAGAGGGGAGACAGGTAGTGAAAGAAAGAGAAGGAAATTTACGAAAATGAAAGATGAAGAAACAAAAGGAAATAAAGTAACGAGAGGATGGAGAAGGATAGAGAGAGAAGAGGGTAAAGAAGAAGAGCGGAGGTAGATAGTGAAAATGAGAGAAAAAGGAAAGTTACGAAGAGTAAAGATGAAGGCACAAGGGAATAAAGAAAGTTAGAGAAAGAGAGAGAAAAGTGAAAGAGCAAGGACCGAGAGAGGGTGGAAGTTGAGCGAATAAAAAGTGAATGAAGTTAGAATTGGAAAGGAAGGAGAGGAGAGGAAGGAAGAGAGAGAGAGAGAGAGAGAGAGAGAGAGAGAGAGAGAGAGAGAGAGAGAGAGAGAGAGAGAGAGAGAGAGAGAGAGGACGAAAAAGAAAAAAAAAGTTGAGAAAGTGAAACGAGTTGGTTCGAATGAAAGCAAGGAAAGAGGGGAAACTTGGAAGGAAAGGAATGAGAAGGAAGAACTGTGAAGGAAAGAGGAAGAGGAAAGAGCAAAGATCAGAAAGGAGGAAGAAAAAAAGTAGAAAAACCCTGATGTGAAAGACTAGATGAAGGGAAAGTGAAGATGAAAGGAGAGTTAAGGAAAAAAGAGGAATCGGGAGAGAGTCAAAGAAATGAAGAGAAGAAGGAAGAGGGAGAAGTTAAGATAAGGAAGAGGAGTCGCCAGAAAGTTGAAAAAATACGAGGAAAGAGAATAACCCAAAAAAAAAATGGAAAAAGGAAGGAGAGTTGAAGGAAAGTTGAGTAAATGAAAGGAAAGAGACGAAAGAAGAAAAAGTTAAGAAAATAAAAAAGAATCGAAAACACAAAAACAAAGGGAAACCAGAAGAAGGGAAAAGAAGAAAGTGGAAAAAAGAAAGCAGTCAGAAAGTTAAAGATATAAAGGGAAAAAGAAGAACAGAGAGGAAAAAAAGAGGATAAATGAGTGGGAGTCGCAGGAAGTTTAGGTGAGGAAGGAGAGGCGGAAGTGGAGTGATGTATGGCTAGAGGAAGTGCATTAGGCAGAACAGGTGCGCCCGTTAGCGTGAAATAGCGGCCAGGTGAGGCGTGCAAATTAAGCCGCCCAGGTGAGGCATGAGACAGGTAGGCTGGACAGGTGCCTCCATGACCTGCAGACTTACACTCTCCTCCTCCTCCTCTTCCTCCTTCTTCTTCTCTCCTTCTCTCCATCCTCCTCCTTCTCCTCTTTTTATTGCTTTCCCTTAATGTCCTTTTCTCTCTTTTGCAGTCTTTTCTCTCACTTTTTATCATCCTTTTCCTTACAGTTAATTTTTCTGTCACTTTTCACAGTCTAGTTTGTTTTCCTTAATAGTCTTTTATTCTTTTGCTCTCTCTCTTAGTCTTTTTCTGTTTCTTCGTTTCCTATTTTATTTTGTTTTGGACAGGTTTTTCTTATTTTATCACAAGTCTTTCGGATTTCTCTGTTTCACAATTTTCTTTTCTTCCGGACATCTGTTTTCTTCTTTTCTTTCACTTGTTTCTAATTAATCCTCCAATGAATTTTCTTTGATATATTTTTTCTCTATTTTTTTTTCATTACCCACATTTTCTTTTCTTCTGAACATTATTTTTTTCTTTCTCTTATAACCCCCTTTATATTTTATTCGTTACACTCAATTTCTTCAAGTTCTGGACCTCTTTTCTTCTCTCTTCTTTTCTCGTCCTTTTTTTTCGTTTCCTCCTCATTCAGTCTATTGTTTTTCTTCTTTTCGCTTTCTTTTTTTCTCACTCAAAGTCAACTGTTTATTTCTTTTTCACATTCTTTTCCTTACTCACAGTCCATTGTTTTCTTTTTTTTCTTTTAGTATTTTTTCCTTACTAACAGTCTATTGTTTTTTTTATAGTATTTTTTCCTCACTCACAGTCCATTGTTTTCTTTTTTATAGTATTTTTTCCTCACTCACAGTCCATTGTTTTCTTTTTTTCTTTTAGTATTTTTTTCCTTACTCACAGTCCATTTTTATTCCCCGACAGTCCGCGAGGAAGTCCGCCTTGCTGAGTGCCGCCAAGAAGCAGCGCCTTAAGTCCAACCCCTCGAGGGTGAGGTTTGCTGAGAGCGTCGACATCAATGGGTCACCCTCGTACTCTGTGAGTCCCTCCTCATTGAGTCACCCTGCTGTGAGTCCTCATAAAGCTCCCTCCGTCTGATAAGTAACTCTATCTATAAGGACCTCGGAATGTTTGTTTTGTCAGTGCTGTCCTGTGTTGAAGTAATTCCCTAAGGCAGTTTTTCTTTTTTTGTCAATCTGTGTAAATAATTCCCTGTCATTTTTTTTTCTAAGTGTTCCTATGCCTGAATAATATCCTATGTATTTTTTTGTCTATTTCATTGTTTCTCTTCTAAGTAATTCCCTGTCATTTTCAATCTAGATCATCCTGTGTCTCAAGTAATCCCTTTAGTCCATTGTTTTGTATTTTTTAGTCATTGTGTAAATAACCTACATGCAAGTTTTTCTCTGTCCAAATCGTCCTAAATCCAAATAACCTCTCGTATAATTATGTAACGTTAACCAAGTCACTCTATATCTAAAACAACTCCCTTCGTCTGTTATGGTATCTCTGTGGCTCCTTATGTCTGGGTACCCTTTGTATGTCTGTCTATTATGCACGTCATATTGTGTGTCTATGCAACTATATGTACGAGTGTTTGTTTATTTTTCTGTTTCCTGAGTTTCCTGTCTGAGTCTCCGTCCAGTCCCTCGGCGTGAGTTAGGAGTTAGTCTGTATGTGTCTTCCTGAGTAAACTCCTTCCCCAGAGTCCTTTAAAGCCTCTCTTACCTGCTTTCCTCCTCCCCAGCCTCCCGTGTACCTATCCTTTCCCTTTCATCCGCTTCCTTCCCCCCTCCATTTGCCGTCTGTTCTATAATCCTTCCTTTTAACATCATCTCCTATCATTCTTATCTCCTTTAATGTTTTCTTCCCTTCACACCTCCTATCCTCTCCTTTTCTCTCTGCCTCTCCTCTTATCTTCTACCCACCTTCCCTTTCCCTCAGTCTCAGCTCTTCCCCATTATCATGTTTCTCTTTCCTCCTTTCCCTTCTCTTTCCCTCCTAATCTTTATATTTCTCCTTTTCCTTTCGCTCCTACCTTCCTTTAACTTGTACCTCTCTCCCCCCTTCCCCCTTCCCATTCCCCTTCCTCTTCCCTTCCCTTTCCTTCCCATCCTTTTCATCCCCTTCTCTCCCCTTCCCTCCCCTTCCCCCTTCGCTTAACTTTTTCACCCAACAAACATGGCTATAATCCTGCATCCTCTAGCTCCTGTAATAGTTGAGGCACTTTCTTTACCCTCGCTGCCATTATTGTGATATACTACAGACTTTATTTTTTGCACCTTGCTACTTAACCTTTCACTTTTATCCTCACCTGTGAAAAATTACCCAGGGGACCTTTCCGCCTCCTCCTCCTCCTCCTCCTCTTCCTCTTCCTCTTCCTCCAACTTCTCTTCCTTTCCTTTCCTTTCTCCACCTCTTCTCCTTTTTCGCTTCCTACATTCTCTCGGGACATCTCTCTTTCATTCATTCATTTTCTGTATCCCTCCTTTATTTCTTCCTTCTTTCCCTCTTTCATTCCTTCTTTACTTTATCTCCATTCATTCATAAGTTTATTCCTTCCTTCCTCCCTTCTTTTCTCCCTTCCTTCCTTTATGTTTAACTTTTTTCCCTTCCTGCCTTTCTTCCTTCCTGCCCTCCCTCCTTCTTCTCTCCTTCCTTCCTTCCTTCCTTCCTTCCTTCCTTACTTACTTACTTACTTACTTCCAGCTTTCCTTCCAGCCATCTTTCCTTCCTTCCTTCCTTCCTTCCTTCTTTCCTCCCTTCCCTTCCTCCCCTCCCTTCCTTCCTTCCTTCCTTCCTTCCCTCCCTTCCTTCCTTCCTTCCTTCCTTCTTCTCTCCCCTCCTTCCTTCCTCCCTTCCTTCCTTCCTTCCTCTCTTCTCTCCTTCCATCCTTCCTCATCACCTTTAACATACTCCCGCTGAAGGATATTAATACATTAAGGGGATTAGCAGCTCCCATTTAATCCCGAATGAACGCTGTTTCCAAGCACACTCCAACGAGCTAAAACAATGACCCCAAAAAAGAGTGTAAATAATGGAAGGCTTAATTAGACTCACCTGTTGCTTATCATGAAATTGCCAGGTGCACACACACACACACACACACACACACACACACACACACACACACACACACACACACACACACACACACACACACACACACACACACACACACACACACACACACACACACACTTTTGTTTCTTTTTCATCTCCTTTCTTTCTTTTCTTTTTTTGGCCAAGTGTAGAAAACTTTTTAACTTCCCTGATTCTCTCTTCTCTGGATCTCCGTCTCATCTTCACCTTTCTCTCCTCCTCCTCCTCCTCCACCTCCTCCATTTTTCCTCCCAGTTCTCCCTTTTTTCATTCCTTTCCTCCTGGGTCATCTATTTTTCATGACCTACTATTTTTCACACATTCTCAAGCGACCACTTCGTCTTTTTGTTTCCTTTTTCATTACCCAGAGTACACCATCCATCTTACAATCCACACTTGGGTCCGCTTTATCCACTTGTGTTATCCCTCTCAAGACTCCCATTTTCATTATTTTACCATTTTCGTTCTCATCCGTGTCTTCATCCATCATCTTTCGTTCATCCGTCACGTTATTACCTACGATATTTATACCTTCTTCATTTATCTCTGTTACAACTATCGTATCTTTTCTTGTTTTATCCTCTTTCTTCACTGTTTGGTCATTCGTAACTTGTCTAACTCAAAAAAAACATTCAACAATCTAACTAAGTCGAGGTATCAGCATCTAGAGTAAACAGTATTCAATCTCTTGTACCTAACGTTTGATCCTTTGTTTTTCCATCTGCAGCCGTTCAGATCCTGTTATATGCCTGACGATCACCTCTTATCTCCCTTTAACAGCCATTCGGACTCTATTCCAGAAAGTTTATCACACTATCTCACTCTTCGTCCTTCCCTTCCTTTCTTTCCCTCTTCTTCGATAGCCATTCAGTTTTGCGTCCACCGAACCTAACGTCACAATTTCACGTTCTGTTCTTTTCTCATCCTCCTTTTCTTCTCCTTCAATAGCTGTTCAATTCTGCGTTGATCGAGTCCACTATACTTTCCAGTCGCGTTTCTTTGTCCACTTCTCGATCGCCTTATCTTGCTCAATCTATATTTTGTCATTTTTCACTTCATTTCGGTCACATCACACTTTTAAGCCTGTTTCTTTTTACTTCGTTCACGGTGTTAAGTATTTATCTTTAAGAAGTACTACCCTCTTTTTTTCCGGCGTCTCAGAATTTTTTCCCTTATTCTTTGGTAAATATTTTGCTCATGCTCCGTTTTTACTCAACATTCGCGTTTATATTTTTACTCAACATTCGCGTTTATATTTTCGTCCAGCCTTTTTGTGTGTTTTTCCCCCTAACTTGAGCACCACATTCCATCCTTTTCAAACCGTCCTCTCTTTTTTTTTTTTATCTCAAAGCAGGTCTTTCATACAAACATATATCTGTGAACTTAAATTTTATTGCCATGTGGTTCCTCAATTATTGTCCTCTTTGTAGTCTTGAATTTTCTCCATTTTCCAGCACGATATTTCACATTTTAAGTTAAGCATGACTGTTTCACTTCCAGCACACCAAAATGTGTATACCCAAGGTGCGGCCACACGCGTCGTCCGACTTGTTGGTCACACTGGCGGCACACGGCTGTCGGCATGCCGGATATATATTTGCGACAATGCAGGCAACATTTAGCAAACAAGTCGGTGGCAATGTGTTGGTGACAGAAGTGAAGTAAAAATATGACGTTCACAAATGTCAGCAGACACGTACGTCATGTCGGGGAGCGAGGACGCATTGTTGGCTGCTCAAGGCATGTGTTCTTACATTACATGTATAATAAAATGCAATAGAAATGTAAAGAAGAGTTTGCTCCATGTCGAATAATATGGACGCAGTATTTCGTAGTCTGCCGCGCCGACCATCGCCTCGTCCACACTGCCAACAACAAACCACCGGCAGTTATTCAAACATGCTCGATACTTAGTGCTGGTTACAAGTTAACAACCGTTTGTCTACCTTGTCGCCGCAGTGTTGCCAACCCATTTTTGTATCACGTGTGGCCGCACCCTAAACTCACTCATCACTCTCTATCTCTTAAATATTGACCTTCCTCATGCCCTTATTCCACCTCTTTTTTTTTCCAGCCGTCCAATTTTAACTCGAGTGAGTCTACCACACCCTTCATGCCCAACGTGCTCAAGGTCTTCCTCGAGAACGGCCAGACCAAGTCCTTTAAGTATGACTCCAGCACGACGGTGGGCGACGTGCTGGACTCGCTGCACCAGAAGCTTGGCATCAAGTGTCCGGAGCACTTCTCGCTTGTGGTGGAGCACGTCAAGAGCCTGAGGAGGAACAAGCTCACCCTGCTGGACCCCCGCGAGACGCTCTCCAGGGTAGGTACTGGGACTAAGGGCTAAGGCTGAGAGAGAAAATGGAAAGGATCAAGGATAGGGGAGAGGAAGGAACACTATAGTAGATAAAATAGCCATAGAATATCAGGTGATGTGATGGTTGTTGTATTTTTCAAGAAACTATTCATAGGATTGCAATTGTGGTGCTTCTAGGTTGAAAAGGACGGAGAGTATGTGGTGTGTGAGGGATTATTAATGTATCAATCTGTTAGGCCTTCGAGTCATTGTTCTTAAGAGTAGAATTAAAGGCAAGAGGCAGGGATGTTGGGTAAATAATGGATGAGGCGAGTGAGGTTACATTATATATATTATGTGGAGAGGTTGCTGAAATGGAGTGGGGAATGAATGAAGAACTGTATATTTCAGGGGAGTATTGAATAATTTAGTCGCCATTGTGTGTGTGTGTGTGTGTGTGTGTGTGTATGTGTGTTTCTCTTCCCTCAGCATTTCTCTTCTTTACATCATATTCTCAGCTCATGATTATTCTCTCTCACATTGCTTCACATCTACATACATGCATCTTCATAACACACACACACACACACACACACACACACACACACTGCACATATTTTTTTCTGTCCTTGTATGTATTTTCTTTACTGTGTGTGTGTGTGTGTGTGTGTGTGTGCCCTCGCCCACTCCTCACGTCCACACTGTACTCGTATCTTGCTTACCCTTTAGTCCGTGTTGCTTTTATTTTATCTCCCCCTCTCCCCTCTCCCCTCTCCCCCTTCTCTCCCGCTCTCCTCCTCTCTCTCCCCCCTCTCCCTTCTCCTCTTCTCTCCCGCTCTCCTCCTCTCTCTCCCCTCTCTCCCTTCTCCTCTTCTCTCCCGCTCTCCTCCTCTCTCTCCCCTCTACCTACACGACTACCCACACGTCACCGCGCCCTCTCTCCTCTCCCCCTTCTTCCCCTTAGTCTGAGGTATATAATTTTATCCTTTTCTCTGATACAGTTTCTCTTTTTTTTTCCTCAGTATTATGCTATCCTCCGTTTCCTTTCCTCGTTCTACTCTTTCTTGGGTTTTTTTTCTTCCATTTTTTACTGCTATCTTTTTTTGGAGTTGTTCTTTGTATTTGTATTTTTTTTCTTGATTTACGCCTTCTCTTTTTTTTCATTCTCTCACTCTGTTATCTTCCCTGCATTCACTCTATCTTTTCTTCTTTCTCTCTCTTCCTCATTCTCTTTTATTCTCCAACCTTCCTTCTCTGCCATGCTCTCTATCCACCTCTTATTCTTCTTTCTCCTCCTCCTCCTCCTTCTCCTCCACTTCTTTCTCTTCATAGGTAAAGGAGTACAAAGGGAGTAACTGCCGCGTCCTTTTTGAAGTTGATTGCATGTAACCACTTGTGAAATTGATCTTTGTCCCCATTTTTCTGAGCGTCATTCAGGCGTTCAATCGGCAGCGAATTGGTCGAGTTTGTTATTGTTTCCCGGCCTTGAGCTTAGTTTAGATGTGCGTACCGTGGCTGTGGTGGTTGAGGTGGTGGTTGTGAAGGTGGGGTAGGATTGATATGTCTGGTTTTGTGAATAGGTGGTTTTAGTATGTGTGGTGTTGATGTTAACTCGTATTGGTGATGATTAAAGTTATTGAAGAGAAGTTAAGTGTTTTTAGGAGAGTATGTGGAGAGGAAGGATTGTAGAAGTAGTTGCATTGTTGAAGTACTTGTAGGAGTTGAGAGTATTCGTGTTTTGGTAGTGAATTAAGGTGTAATGGTAGGCTGCACTTGTATTTCTCGAGTGATAACAGTATTAGCAGGGGTGTTAGTAAATGTAGCAGTAAAATAAGTAATACAAATGCCAGTAGTAGCGGTAGTAGTGGTAGGAATAGTAGTAGCAGTAGTATTAGAGGTAGTAATCAAGGCACCTCTCCTTCCCTCCCTCAGATCGCCGCGCGGCCCGGCGCCCAACACCTGCGATGCCTCTACCGCGTCACCTTCGTGCCCCGAGACGCCTACGACCTGCTAAGGAAGGACTCCATGGCCTTCGAGTACCTGTACCTCCAGGTAAACACTCCCACCCAGGGCCTCACTCCCCTTGCCTCGCCTCACGCTCCACCGTTCTCCCACCGCACTCCACTCAGCCCTCCACTCTACTCTCCACTTTGCAATCCCTCTCGGCTTTACTCTAACTGCCCCGCTGGTGTCCCTGAGCCGTATTGGGGGTTCGCCATCTCCCAGTCCCCAGCCCAGGTCCTTCAAGGAGCCCCCGGGAACTTAAGTGACTCTATGCTCTTGAGTTTAAGTGATGTTTGTCGTCCATTTGCTGGTTTGGGTTTTGTTTCCCTTCCTTCTCCTCCTGCATGCTCTGGTCCTTCCTTCCCCTGGTCCATGGCTGTTCTTCGGGCGGTTTGTCCCTCACAGGTGCTCAGTACAGGTGTTAGCCATAGTCAGGTGGCTCAGACAGGTGCTAGACTCCTCCCTTTACCTCACTACGCCGGGCCTATCCAGTACCTCTACCCATCCGCCGCCCGTCAGATCTCCCTCTTTAAGAAACCCAGTTGGAGGGGTCTCGCCAAAGGGCTCTGGAATTACCGGAAGCTCCTGCAACTACTCTACCACATCCGTTTCCTTCTCTACCTCCTAGCGAAGCTCAAGTCTCTAGGGAAGTGGGCGCTGGGGGTGAAGGTAATGGCGGTGCTGCTGAAGAACCTGGAGCTGGTGAAAAAGCACCTGCGTAAGCTTGGTGCTGTGGGAGCTGCCGTGATGAGGTGGCGTGCGGTGCGTCTGCTGGTGCGTCAAGTGCGAAAGCTCCTGCGACGTTACTTGGGCCTGAGTGTGTTGTGGGGGTTGTTGAAGAGACTCGCAAGGAAGAAGAAATAAAGGAACGTCACATCCTTCTCTTCCTCTCTCTCTCCATCTATCTATCTATGTATCTCTATCTGCTTACATGCATTTCTTTCGCTTCTTTTTCCTCCTTTTCCTCGTCCTCTTCCTTCCAGACCTCCGTATGCTTCTGCTCGTGCTTCTCCTTTTTCTCTTCCTCCTCCTCCTCCTCCTCCTCCTCCTCCTCCTTCCACTTCTCATCCCTCTCCCGCTGTGTCTCCTCTTTATATCCACACCACATAATCTTCCTCCACTCCTTCCTTCCTTTCCTCCTCCGCTCACTCTAATCTCACGCATTTACTTTCTCTCTTGTCTCCCTAATGTAGTTGAGGTTGGTTGAGAAAATGGATCTGGCAACTACCTCCCTTGCAGTATTTCCAGGAGAGATGAAGAAATGGACGTAGTAGTAGTAATAGTAGTGGTAGTAATGGTATTCATAGTAATTACTGAAGTGCAATGTATATTTTATGGTGATGGTTTAGTATATATATTTTGGGGTTCTACGGAAATGTATGTATATTTGTAGGTGTTTTTATCTGTGGAAGTATCATGTATTTTAGTTATTACTGTATTGGTGTATATCTTTTTTTTTCTTTTTTCCCTTTCCCTATATAGTGTTGCGTAGTGTTGCCTGTGTGTTGCATGCCGCCAATAAAGTGTTGCTGGTTGAGAGCGTTTTCTTCAGCGCTCCTTTCTCTTATAAGTGTTGCAAGTTTTCTTTTTTCTTTCTTTCTTCTTTCTATCGTTCTTTCGTTTCTTTCAGCACCTTACACACACGAGCGCAATCAGGCACCTTTCTTTGGCCCTCAAACTGCATTTTTTTCCTCTTTCTGTATATATATTTTACTTTTGCATTTTTTTTTTTTTTTGCTTATGAATTCGAGGTAAGTTGTTATCGCTCACTGTTGTTTGTTTTCTTCTATATTTTTCAAGAAGGAAGAAATTAATAGTTATCTTTTTTTAAAGTTTGCATGCGTTGAGAGTCTTCGGAAAAGCAGTGTGATTTGCTTTTCTTCCTAATTTGTGACTTTTTCGTTTCCTTGATGAACACCACGTTACACTTGGCGATAAACATATAACACTTATTTCCAACACAATCATCCCGAGACTTATGTAAACTTGATAATCCATAATTTATGCTGATAAGTAATCTATAAACATGGAACTGTAAGATAACTTTTTTCTTCCCTGTCAAAATACGTCAAGACAATAGAAATACACACACACACACACACACACACACACACACACACACACACACACACACACGTTCATACTGTTTCATACATAATATTCCCTCATTAAAATACAACACGTTCGGACTCGGAATGTCATGCAGGAGTAACTTAACAATTTATGAAACGGTGTATTTGCCCCCGTGATTTATGCAGGTAACGCCCCAAACTTTTACTAGGTCACCCGCCGCTGTCGCCTCCTCGTGATGTATGTCTTGAATACCCGGGGAAGTTTTTACAGGTGCTCCAGACTGCCAACACGCACCCAGGTCATGTTAGGATATGATTAGAATTGTTTTTTTCTTTCTCTATAATTACTTGCAGTGTATACGATCACACAACTTTACCTAACACTACTTTATATATGTTATTAAAACACACACAGGAGCTTTAATTCATAGTTCCATTTGTACTTAGCTCAAATACTCACGCAGCCTCACCAACACCCAGCCACTATACTACTCATCCTCCTCCACATCCCCTCCACACCCAGCCTCGACACATCACCCTTGCACAGCCACACTTCCTCACTCCCTCATTCCATCTTTATTCCACATCCCTTCCACTACACACACCTTACCTTCCACTCCACACACAAACCTTATCCACTCCACTTCCTCATTCCACACCTCAAACACTTCACATCCACACTACATCCCTCCACTACACACCGTTTACTCCATCCCCCCCATACTCCTTACCTACCACTCCACACACTTACTCCACTCCCCCTCCTCGCTCCACACCCGACCACCACTCCACTCCTTCCAGTGCTGCAACGACGTGATCCAGGAACGGTTCTCCCCCGAGCTGAAGTACGACGTGGCGCTCCGGCTGGCGGCGCTCCACATTCAACAGCACGCGCTCTCCAACAACATGTCCTCCAAGGTGTCTGTGAAGAACATAGAGTGAGTAGAACCGTCAACTTCCCCTACATCTTGCTCTTGAGTCTCCTTCGTTACCATCATCGCCGGTATCTTCTTGTTGTTCTGGTTCTCTATCGTTTTAATTGGCTCCTTCACCTTCGTCTTCTTCGGCTTGTTCTTCAAAGTCTCCATCCTTCATCTTTCTCGGGGTCATTTTGTTCTCTTCATTGCTTTCTTATTGTTCTTCTTGTCCTTTATCCTTTTAATTGTCTCCTTCGATCTCCTCTTCTTCAGCTTGTTCTTCAATATCTCCATCCTTCATCTTTCTCGGGTTCTTCTTGTTCTCTTCATTGCTTGTTCTTTTGGTCCTTTATCCCTCTTAGTCTCCTACTTCTCCTTTAACATGTTCGTCAGTTTCCATCAACACCATCACCCATTTTCTTCAGCACGTCTTCAGTCTTTATTTTTCTTTGCTTGTCTTCTCCTCTTCACTGTTTCCCTTTGTCTCCTGCATTTCTTCGTCTTGTTCTTCTTGTTTCTTGCTTCTATTTTTTTTCTTCATCAGTGTCTTTGTTCTCTTCCTCCTCCCCTCTGTTCTTTTGTTCTCGTTCTTTTGCTTCTTTGACTATTACGTTACTATCATTTATCCTTGGTCTCTCATCCATTCTTGTCTTCCTCCTTATCCTAATCCTCTTCTTCCTCCTCTGCCTTTTGCTACATCGTCTCTTCCTCCTTCTCCTCTCTCACCCATTCTTGTCATCGTCCTTATCCTAATCCTCTTCTTCCTCCTCTGCCTTCTGCTACATCGTCTCTTCCTCCTTCTCCTCTCTCATCCATTCTTGTCTTCGTCCTTATCCTAATTCTCTTCTTCCTCCTCTGCCTTCTGTTCCATCATCTCTACCTCCTCCTCCTCCTCCTCCTCCTCCAACAAGCCAGCCCTTCAAAGTCTCAGTCAAGAATACGTAATTAGTACAAACACTGCGTCCTTGTCCTTGTCCTTGAACCATCTCCATCCTCCTCCTCCTCCTCCTCCTCCTCCTCTTCCTCCTCCTCATCTCCTCGTTACTCTCTTTCTCTATAGTTCTCCTTCTTATCATTCCCTTGTTCTTTCCCTTCTCATTGTTCCCTCCTCCTCCGTCTCCCTCAGCATCCTCTTTTTCTTCTTGTTCTTATCCGTATCTCCTCGTTTTCCCCTTTCCTCCTTGATTATTTGTTTGTTTGTTTGCTTTCTGCTATCCTAGTGTGGTATAGAAGGGTATAGTCTCCTGTTTTTCCTTTTTTTCCGTTTTTGTTTCCTTTTCTGTCTCATTGCGGAAACTTTTAAAACAATATTAGAACAAAAGAAAAAAAAGAGATGACAGCGATGCGAGTTTTCCTATGACATGAAGTGGTTAGTTGAGTTATGGCTGCAATGACTGTGAGGTACGAGGGTATAAAAGTAGTAATTAATAGAAGAAAAAGGAAGAAATACGCCGCTTCGAGAGATACTACAAAGGAAAGAGAAGAAAAAAAAAGATGGTTTGTGGCGTTGACGAAGAAGGATGAGCTGTGAAAATAGCGTTTGTGTGTGTGTGTGTGTGTGTGTGTGTGTGTGTGTGTGTGTGTGTGTGTGTGTGTGTGTGTGTGTGTGTGTGTGTGTGTGTGTTCGTCTTAATGACCACAATGATGATAAAACTAATTAGGGAACTTTTGTTTACTCTCTCTCTCTCTCTCTCTCTCTCTCTCTCTCTCTCTCTCTCTCTCTCTCTCTCTCTCTCTCTCTCTCTCTCTCTCTCTCTCTCTTTAATGACATACCATAAATGGCAAACTGAATCAGCTGAGGGTTAAAACTTGATAATGAGGCAGTAATAATAATAATAATAATAATAATAATAATAATAATAATAATAATAATAATAATAATAATAATAATAATAACAATAAATTCCATGAGTTACTGCGTGAAATTCTCGACTCGGCATCTGAAACTTTTTTGTCAGTTTGTTGGAAAAAATATTCTCTTTAAAACTTGGAGAGAGAGAGAGAGAGAGAGAGAGAGAGAGAGAGAGAGAAACCCCCCCCCCCCCCCTTAGGATACACAAAGGCCTCATTACACATGGCGTTTGATTAGCATATTGTAATGAGCTTGGCTGTTAAAGGAGAGAAAGCAGACACCCCATTATTATTATTATTATTATTATTATTATTATTATTATTATTATTATTATTATTATTATTATTATTATTATTATTATTATTGTTGTTGTTGTCCTTGTTGTTGCCTTCGTCCCTATCCTTGTTCTTCTCGTCCTCCTCCTTCTCCTACTTCTCCATCATCTTCTCCACCTCCTCCTTCTCCAATAAGTCAGTCGTCATCATTATTATCATCATTATCATAAGAACATAAGAACATCCTGTTGAATCTGAATTTATCCAGTTTAAACCGTTCTCTTACCAACAAAACCTTATGAATGTCTCCTTATTAAAGCCCTTCATCCATTTATAAACCTCGATCAAGTCTCCACCCTGAATCATCTTAGTCATCCTCCTCTGCCGATTCTAACATTTTGATATCCATTCTATAGTAATCATCATCATCACCATTACTGTTATTAGTGTTAGTTGCTTTTCGCCTCACCTTAATGACCTTCAAGTCTCCTGGTGGGAAGTCATTAAGCTGATCGTGTCAATTAAGAAGTAACATTAATGCAGCTTTTGACGATCCCGCGTCCGCCAAAGGGTGTTGTTGCAGAGAATCAGAAAATTTTACACA
>NC_066517.1:13116676-13156676 GCF_024679095.1 Eriocheir sinensis | reverse complement strand
GAGGGAAAAACATGTTGAGCGAAGAGTTTGGGGGGGAAGGGGAAGGGAAGGAAGGGGGAGGGGAGGAAGGGGGGAGAGGGAAGAGAAACCAGCTGGCCAGTTAAAAGGGTACAAGTTCTGCCTTTTTTTTCCCTTTCTCGCTTTACGTTGGCGGAAGAGAAAGAAAGTGAAGGAAAATATTGTTACTGTTTTAAATATCCGCACTGTGTTTTCTTTTGTTTTAGGAAGGTGTTTGTGTTTCATTATTATTACCACTACTACTTTTACTATTACCATTATTATATTACTACTATTATTACTACTACTTATGTTGGTGATAGAGAAAATGGTTAGTGTTCTTAGTAGTGATGATTGAGATGATTCCTGATAAGATGAGAGTAGTGGTGGTGGTGGTGGTGGTGGTGATGGCGGTGGTGGTGGTGGTGGTGGTGATGGTGGTGACAAACGTAACCAAATCTGGCCAATGAGAAAGTGGACGAGATAGCCTGAGGAAGTACAAAGTCACTGGCGCCTCTCTCTCTCTCTCTCTCTCTCTCTCTCGTCGACATTATGCTCTCAGGTCTTGTGTGTGTGTGTGTGTGTGTGTGTGTGTGTGTGTGTGTGTGTGTGTGTGTGTGTGTGTGTGTGTGACTTGCTTTCCTTTCATCTCTTGTTTTATCTGCCCTTCCAAGTTTATTAATCCTCCTCCTCCTCCTCTTTCTCCTCCTCTTTTTCTCATCCGACGTAATTTTCGCTCAACTTTCTTTAGGTATTTTTTTCCGCTTTGGAGTCGTGTTGGATTCTACTCACATCCGGACACACACACACACACACACACACACACACACACACACACACACACACACACACACACAGGCCCTTTCCTCACCCTACTTTCAATCTCCTCTTTCTTTCTTCCCTTCTACTCATTTCTCCTCTCTTCCCCTCTTCTCTCCCTTCCCTCTCCTCTTGCAAAAACAATGATTTAAAACGTAGCAAGTACGCAGACGCTCTCTAAAATAAACACGATATCTTTAAACCCAAAACAAAACAGCAACCCAATAAACATAAAACGGAGAGTTAAGTGGAAGAAAACGCAGACAGAAGATGAAAGGGGAAAATTAAGTGTAAAAAAAATACGCCCGCCATGAAAGAGATTGACCCCTCCCTCTCTCTCTCTTTTTTTCTTTTTTTTTCTTCTGCTAAGATCACACAGATAGACAGACAGGAAGACAAACAGACAGACACTCACACGCGAAAGAGGGGTAGATTAAGACAACAAACAGACAGACAGACAGACAGATAGACAGACAGCGAGAATGAGAAGGTTGTAACTAAGCTGACAGGGCGAGGGAGGAGGAAAGAAAACATGGGAGCGGAGGGAAGAGAGAGAGGGAGAGAGGAGAGGAAAAAACGGGAAAAAAGTACATTAGTTACAAAACCCACCAACAGAAGGAGAGAGAGAGAGAGAGAGAGAGAGAGAGAGAGAGAGAGAGAGAGAGAGAGAGAGAGAGAGAGAGAGAGAGAGAGAGAGAGAGGAGATGAAAGGAAGATGAGAAGGAAGGGAGAAAGGAGATTGTAAGGAAATGGAAGCGAAATTAAGAGGAGGAAAAGGCAAAACATGAAGGATGGAGGAAGAGGAGGAGGAAGAGAATCACACACACAGAGATGGAATATTACACGGCGGGAGGACGAGGAGGAGGAGGAGGAGGAGGAGGAGGAAAAAGAGAAAAGGAGGAAAAAGAAGATTACGCATTAGGAAGAACGAAAGAAGGATTAAAACAGAAGAAGAAATAGTAAGAAGAAAAAGAGTCCCAGCAGAGAAAGGAGGAGAAAGAGGAAGAAGAAATCAGTTTAGAGAAGGAGGAGAAGCAAGAAGCGACCGAGCAGGAAGGAGGAGGAGGAGTAGATGAAGGAGGAGGATGAGGAGGAGAGGCGTACAGATGGAATACTAACTCATCACAGCTAACTAGGGAGGGAGCGAGCGGAGGACCTGTACTTCTTATTCATGAGCCGCCTCGCCGCGTCTCTTACCTCCCTCATGAATTTCACACGTCTCGTACAGAGTATAAGCGACGCGCCCACCCACCCTCACCCACCCACACCCACACCCAACCCACCCACCCTTACCTAACCCATCCAACCTCTCCCTCACTCACCTCTTACCCACCTTTACCCCAAGCTTCAATCACTCTTACTCACCTTCACCCTTCCTTCATCCCACCCTTACCCAATTCTTACTCATTTTCATTCTTATACTTATGGTACCTAACTAAAGTCTACTGTCATTTCTTTACTCACTCATCCACACTAGACAACCATCTCCCCTCATCCACTATTACTCGCCTTAGCCTCATCCTTATATCCACCTAACTACAGTCTAGTCCTATTTTTTTTTTTTACTCACCCACCATCTACACAACTCACCACTCATCCATCTCTTATACATCCTCATCCATCCACTCTGAGTTCCTATTCTTCCTCACATCCATCTTTTCATATTATCACCCAAACACCTTTCGTTCTCTCATCACCCATTTCTTCTTCATCCACTCTCACCCACTATCATCCCTATATTTCTACCCACTCATCTTCACCCATGTATCCAACTATCCACTCACCTACTCTTTGCTTCCTTTGTTCACCCTCTTGCCAGCCCTTCCTTTCTCATCCACTTACTCACCATCCACATGCTCTCTCTTATTCATCCACATATATAGTACCTGGTCACCTTGCTTTCCACATTCACTCACGACCATCCACTTCCTCTCTCCTCTCTTCAACCATCCCTCACACCCCTTCCTCTTCGTCCACCTCCTACCCCAGCACACCCACACACCCCACCCCTACACACCCAACTTTTAGAAGCTCCCAGCATCAGTATAGGCCATTCCTACGCTAGTCCCCTGCTGAAAAGGGTCTAATCTAGTTAGTTTGCCGGCACGTAGAGAACCCCTTTGAGAAATTTAGTATACAGACAACTGGAATTAAGGGTGATAGAGAGGGGGAAAAGGGAGGGAAACGAGAAGGGGAGAAAGGGAAAGGTATATGGAGTTGAGCGAGAGAGAGAGAGAGAGAGAGAGAGAGAGAGAGAGAGAGAGAGAGAGAGAGAGAGAGAGAGAGAGAGAGAGAGAGAGAGAGAGAGAGAGAGAGAGAGAGAGAGAGAGAGAGAGAGAGAGAGAGAGAGAGCAGGAAATTGTGAAAAAGGCTGTGTGTGGTCGTGACAAGATAGAATAGCTGGCGACGGTGGAGGAAGAAAGAAAGAAAGAAAGAGAGGGAGACAGAAAGAAAAGAAAATAGAAAGTAGGAAGATTTTGAAAGAGCCTGTCAAAAAAAAAAGGGACCTCTCTCTCCCATTAGTACATCTTTATCTGCCTCTCTTTCTTTCTGTCTCAATCTTGTCCATTCATCCACTAAACTAGTCAGCTATTCACCCACCCAATCATCCAGCCATTCAGACATACACCCATCCAGTCAGTGAGCCAGTCAGTCAGTCAGTCAACCATCCAGCCATCCAGTCAGTTAGTCACCCAGTCAGATAGTCAGTCAACCAGCCAGCCATCCAGTCAGCCAGCTACACAGTCAGTCAATCAGCCAATCAGCCATCCACTTAATCAGTCAGCCAGTCATCGAGTCAACCAGTCAGAAAACCAGCCAGAAAGCCCACCACAAGACCAGACAGCCACCCAGACTAACTAAGAGAGAAACTGCAGGAGATAAAAACGTAACATAAAGAAAAGAGAGAGTTTATTCGCGATCACACAGGCAGCCTTCTACTCTTGATTCCCTTTGCCAAACCCGATCCTACGTAAAAAGGTGTTTGACATTAAGGAACTGGATCGCGGTCGCTTTGAGGCATCGAGAAAGAGGGAGGAGGGAGAAGGGGTGGAAGGGAGAGAGGGAGGGAGGGAAAAAGGGTGAGAGGGTGGGAGGTAAAAGGGACGGTAAGGAGAAACGGTAAAATTCGATGGTAAAAGAGAAGGGAAATGAGAGAGAGAGAGAGAGAGAGAGAGAGAGAGAGAGAGAGAGAGAGAGAGAGAGAGAGAGAGAGAGAGAGAGAGAGAGAGAGAGAGAGAGAGAGAGAGAGAGAGAGAGAGAGAGAGAGAGAGAGAGAGAGAGAGAGAGAGAGAGAGAGAGAGAGAGTCCAATCAGGTTTCTATTCACTTCTAGCACAAAAAAAAAAATATACATCGAAAGAGACGAGATTCTTAAACGGACCGAGCCAAGAGAAGGAAAAAAAAATAATAGTGAACAGGAATATGGTGAAGAGTAATGAATAATAATGATGACAGTGATGATGATGATGGTGATGATATGTGCTTCCCTAACACCACCACCACCACCATCCTCACCACTTTCCCTTCATCACAATATCACTAAACTCGCCACTAACATCCTCCTCCTCCTCCACATTGCATCCACATCCCATTTTCTTTAATTTTCTCTCTCGGGGCAATGTTTAGAGGAGTCGTTTTATTTCGTTTTCTTTTATATAGCCTTTGGTCAGTCTCTTCCTATCATAAAACACATATAAAACTCCTTTCACTAAACTATCATCACTCTCTCTCTCCCACCACCACCACCACCTCCTTCAACCGCAACACAGCAACTCAACACCACCGCGGAGTCACCAGACCTTAAATCCCTCTGCAGGAAACACTAAGAACACTGCAACACTAACGAACACTTCTCTCTCTCTCTCTGAATGTGTTGTTGTGTTGCATAATACCTGACATTAATTTCTCAGGTGTTTCTTTGTTTCCCAGGTGTGATAATTAACAGCAGGAAACACCATAATTATTAACCTTCTTGTGCGTGCGTGCGTGCGTGTGTGTGTGTGTGTGTGTGTGTGTGTGTGTGTGTGTGTGTTGTAACGTGAGGACTGGTGATATTACGTACACACACACACACACACACACACACACACACACACACACACACACACACACACAAATATACACCACTTCGTCCTTGCATTAGTAGAGGTCATGAAACAGCTGAGATAACATACACAAAATTCGTCCTTGGGTCATTTCTTACATCCTTTCTTCAAATCTTTCCTTCTTTTATTCCTTGCTTCCTTCTATCCTCCTTACTCATTACGTCTTTCCTTACAAACTACCGTAGCTTTCTTGATTTAAACTCCATCCATCATTTTATCTTCCTCTATCTTTCAATCCACCTTCCTTAGGTTCATATCCTTAACAACGTATCGGGCTCCTATTATGACTATTCTAAGGCCACAGGGAAGATTAACCGATTGTTTTATGGCTAATGCTCACGTTCAAGATGCAGGAGTCGGGTAAAACTATCACTAGGATCACAAAACAGTCCATGGAAATCTCAGCAACTACTTCTACGAGACGCTTTTTCAACGGGGGAACTGCGGTGACGATATGTTGAAAGATGTGGACTATACTCTTTTCTACATAACTCTTGGTCCTCTTTCCGACCTCCTCCTCCTCCTCCTTTCCCTTCCTCCCGCACCTTCTTTAATCCATCAATCTATCTACTTCCTACCTTCTTACTCATTACCAGCTCACCTTTACCTTCCTCCTCCCATTAACCTCTTCCCTTTTATCTTCACTTAGTCACTACCACCTCCTCCTGCTCCTCCTCTTCCTCCTCTTCCCCTTTAGGCATAACCTTCGCTGTTTTCGCCAAAAGGAAGATCTTGAAAATCCCTCCTCCTCATTCTTCTTCTCGTCTTCCTCCTCTTACCTCTTTATCCCCTCTTCCTCCTCTTACCTCTTTATCCCCTCTTCCTCCTCTTACCTCTTTAACCCCTCTTACTCCTCTCTCTTACGTATTCAACCCCGTGTTTTCTCCTCTTCCTCCTCCCCCTCCTCCTGCAGCCTCAAGGGAGTGTTTTTAACCGCATCCGAAGTTTGGAATTTATTAAAGGCAAGACGTTAGTGCCGATTCGAGCATTAATGAGCTAATCTATATCACTCCCTCGGCAAACTAACCACGACTCTTTTTCTTAGATCAATACAGAGACTGGCTGATGACTGGAGGCTGCAGGAGGAGGAGGAGGAGGAGGAGGAGGAGGAGGAGGAGGAGGAGGAGGAAGAGGACTTGAGGGGTGGAAAGAGAACTGCAGGCGAAGGAAACGTAGGAGGAAAAGGAGAGAAGGAGGGAATGAAGAGAAAATATCCGATGTGCCTGAAGCAATACTTAAGAGACTTGTAAATGGACAGATAAATAGATAGATAGAAACAGAAACAAAAATTAAATGATACAGACGGATGAATAAATGAATAAATGAATGAATGAATGAATGGAGGAGGAAGAGGAGGAGGAGGAGGAGGAGGCGTGTTTCCTTCCATATTTCCCCACAAGAATGAGAAACAAGTTACGACGATCATTACCATTCCGTAGCGAAGCGGAGCCAGAGGGTGGGAAAGTGGAGGAGGAGGAGGAGGAGGAGGAGGAGGGGCTGGGACTAATGGCCTCGGCAAGTTCGACAAAGAGCGTCAAACATTTATAAGCATTTTGCCCTCGTGAGGCGACGTGAGCGGGGCGAGATATGCGGTGCCTCTGTGTGTGTGTGTGTGTGTGTGTGTGTGTGTGTGTGTGTGTGTGTGTGTGTGTGTGTGTGTTATTGTAAGCATATTTCTTTATTTTCATTAGCATTTTCATTTCCTTTTCCTTGCAGCTTTCGAAATCCCTTCCTCTTATTATTTTCTTATTGCGTTTTCTTATTCCTCTTTCTTATTTCCTTCTTTTTTTCTTTTTTTATTCCCTCCCTCTTTCTTATCCCTTCCTCTTTCTCAATTCCTTCCTCTCTCTTATCTTCCTTCCTCTTTCTTCTTCCTTTCCTTTCTTATTTTTCCTCTTTCTTAATTCTTTCCTCTTCTTCCGTTCCTCTTTCTTATCCCTTCCTCTTTCTTATCTTCCTTCCTCTTTCTTCTGCCTTTCCTCTTTCTTATTCTTCCTCTTTCTGATCCTTTCCTCTTTCTCAATTCCTTCCTCTTTCTTTTTCCTTTCCTCTTTCTTATTCTTCCTTTTCTTATTCCTTTCCTTTTTCTTAGTCTCTCTCTTTCTTATCCTTCCTTTTCTCCTTTCTTTCTTATTTTCCGTGACTGTTCCAACAATAGCTCAAGACTCACATGCACACAAGAGTCACGCATACGCACTTTAAACCATCATGTAATACCACTTGTTCCGCTTTTCTCCTTCGCTAAGCTCTTCCTATCTCCCATTTTTTCTCTCTATTTCCCGTTTCACCGTATCTCGTTTCCAGACTGAGGATTTGCGAGGGGTAGGTAGGAAGAAAGGTAAGTATGGTAGGTAGGTAGGTAAGGTAGGTAAGGGTGCGAGACCTGTTCGTGACCTTTTCATTCACCTTACCTGCCGAACGCAACACCTGTAGCCATTCGACGGACCTTTAACGGAGCCACAAGGACACCTGCCTATGGCCCAGCTACACCTCCTGCTTGTACGAGACTACTAATGATCATAAGCTCCCGAAGAACACGTACACCCGCAGCTTCCAAGAGATACTCAAGCCTTCCAAGGGGGTTTAAAGCTTTCTTACGACTGATTAATGCATTCGACTTCTCCTAAAGGTGTTGTCCCTCTGACGAAATTCCACCTTCAACTTGTGGGAAATGCTAAAGCCTTCTGTATGATAATGAGGTCCTGAGTGACTACATCTACGGCTTTTAATAAAATTCCAAGGACTTTCAAGTGATAGGCGGCGTTTTAAGTGTCCTCTGTGGTCCTAAATTGGTTAAGTGCGCATTTTTGTTTAACCAGTAGACACTTCGTAACGCCATATTTCTAAGTAAACTTCATCAACTTCATATTACTAAAGATGACAAAAACTTCGAAGGTAATTTAAGAGATAATACACGAGGTTTTATGAGGATTCCGAAATGCTCTACAAAACTTTAAAGAGAATTCAAGAGGTTTTAAAAGGGCGTCAAATTTGTCTACAATACCTTAAAAGAGAATTAAAGAGTTTTTAAAGGATTCTAAAACGTAATGTAACTTTACACAATTCACGAGCTTTTACAAGGATTCCAAAAGTTTCTACAATGACTTTAAAAAGAATTGAAGAGGTTTTAAAAGGATTACAAAAGATTTTACGGAAACTTTAAGGAGAATTCACTTTATAAGGATTTCAAGAGGCTCTCCAATACCTTTAAAGAGAAATAAAGAGGTTTTAAGGCAATTCTAAGGTCCCTCAAAATGCCAGTCACCTGCACATAATTAATCATACCTGCGGCTCGGCGACACACCTTGACACACCTGAGCCGCCTCAAGGTCACGTCTCCGGGGCCTTACCTGTGACATCCTCAGACGCGCCACAACACATCCCTCACGCCGCCGCGTCTTACCTTAAAGAGGAAGGAAACGACAAGGTTAAACACCACATTAGCAAACAGTGGAGACATATTGCACTGTCACCCACAACCCACACTTACCGTGCCCTCTTCTTCCCCATCCACTCCGTTTCTCTCCCTTTTATTCCCTGTTATTTTCTTTTTCTCCCTTTTCATATTCCTCTTTCTTCCAACCCTCACTTACCACCCTCACCATTCCTCTTCTCTCCCTTTTTTTTATTCCTTCTCTTCTCTTCCTCTTTTGATCTTCCTATTCATTCAACCTCTTCTCTTAATTCTTGTTCCTCCAATCTACACTTTTCCTTCTCTCCCTTTTCCCATTCCTCTATTTTTTTCTTCTTTCCTCTTCTTCCACCCCTCATTTATCCTACCTTCTCCATCCTTCTCTCCCTTTAATACCTTTTCTTCCTCTCTATTCTTCCCTCTTCTCCCAATCCTTGTTCCTCCCCTCTACATATGTCCTTCTCTTCCTCCCTCTTTCATATTATTTCATTTCTTCTATTCTCTCGCTCTTTATTCCAACCTTCCCCTCTCTCCATATTCTCCTTATCTTCCTCCATTACCATATTCTCTCTTCTTTTTCTAACCACAACCTTCCCTTCACTACCCCTCACACTCCCCTCCCTTCCCTTCCCTTCTCTCCTCACTTTTAACTTCCTCCCCTCATTCCTTCCCCAGGCTTCACGGTGCCTCTTCAAACACATAACAAGCGGCTTCAAGGAGAGAATGAGGGGAACATAATTTAATAGGAAAATACCAGGAAACACTTGCCATTGTTAGGTGCATGAGGCAAGGTTAGAATACAGTGCTTTGACCTTGTTGCTACTACTACTACTACTACTACTACTACTACTACTACTACTACTACAGACTGCATGACGATTCTTTACGTAACAAAACAATCAATACCATGAATGTGATTGTTATTGTTGTTGTTTGGGGCGTGACGATGGTAACTTGCCTGTCTGTCTGTCTCGATATTGTTACGGAAGAATAATACAAGTCTGACGTGTGACGAGCGGCGACGCAAGGCAGACGGGATAATTACAGGAACAAAAAAAGACAACACGAAGAAAACGAGTTGTTATTTACTGTCGCTTAACTTAGTTGCTGGCGGAAGAGAAGCGTGTGTGTGTGTGTGTGTGTGTGTGTGTGTGTGTGTGTGTGTGTGTATGTCAAGATCATGTAACACCAACATTATACACACACACACACACACACACACACACACACACACACACACACACACACACACACACACACAAACACACAAAGGAAACTGGATCAGGACCGCGTAACCTTCACATCCTCATGACCTCCCCAAGAGACACGACGGGGCGGGGCTGGGGCGGGGCGGTGCATGAAGGAGAGCGGGGCAGAGAGCAGGGGTGAGGGTGGGGCAGCGGACAGGGCCAAGGCAGGGCGGGGTAGGGGTAGTTTTGGGTGGGGCATGCAGGGGTGAGGGAGAACGAGGGAGAGAGAGAGAAAGGAGAAAGAGGCACTGACAAGCAGAGTAAATAAGGCAGGAGAAGGAAAGTGTGAGAAGGAGGAGCGAGAAATTAGTATAAGGGATAAATAAAATAAATACATATAAAAGGAGGAACAGAAAGAAAAGTAGAGGATGAAAGGAGGAAATGAAGAAAAGGAGGAGCAAGAGACAAGAATAAAATAGGAAGAACAAATACATGAAAAGAGAAGAACAGAAACAACTGGATTAGGTAAAGCAAAGGAGATAAGATGGGAGGAAGTAAAGAAAAGGAAGAGGAAGCGGAAGAACAAAGGTAGACTATGAGGAAGCAAAAGAGAGAGAGACGCAAAGGGTAGAGATAAATACAAAAGGTGAAAGAACAGGAGTAAAAAAAAAAAAAAAAAGAAAAAGAAAAAGTGGGACAAGTACAGGTAAGGGGAAGAAAGAAAGGTAAGCAGGTATATTATAAGCAGGTTAGGAAGGAAGAAAGGGTGGGGCGGAGTAAGGCGTGGCAGGTTGGGGGGGAGGGGAAGGGGAAGGGGGCGGGGGAGGGGGGACTGACACCGTGGTAACCCTGGGGAACACGCTGACGGGTTCTTCCTATCGTGACACTGAACAGGTGACCCACGCAAAAACTAGGCCCTGGAGGAGGAGGAGGAGGAGGAGGAGGAATAATAAGAAGTGGAAGTGAGAAAATGTTCGAAGTCAGAAATGGAAAATGGGAGTGGTATCAAAACTTATATCAGGGAAAATGCTCTCTCTCTCTCTCTCTCTCTCTCTCTCTCTCTTATCAAGACAAAATCAAAGAAAATAATCCAACGAAAATTTTTAGTAAAATCATCACCTCCTCCTCCTCCTCCTACTACTACTACTACTACTACTACTACTACTATATACCTTTCTTGCGCGGTATAGTAGTAGTAGTAGTAGTAGTAGTAGTAGTAGTAGTAGTAGTAGTAGTAGTAGTAGTAGTAGTAGTAGTAGTAGTAGTAGTAGTAGTAATAGTAGAAGTATATAGTAGTGGTGGTGGTAGTGTTAAGTGATTGTTGTTGTTTTTGTTGTTGTGAAGGATAGCAAGGTTCGGAGGTCAAGGTGGTACTGGTGATGGTGGTGGTGACAATGTCCTTGGCATGCGAGAGAAAGGGAAGGGAGAATGGTGGAATGAAGGGAGGAAGAAAGGAAGGAAGGGTGGAAGGAGAGATGGAAGGGAGAAATGAAGATAGGAATAGAGGGTAGGAAGAATAAAGAAAATGAAATGCGTGTTGAAAATCTAGAAAATAATAGAGGAAAGAGAAGAAGGTAAAGGAGGAGGAGAAGGAGGAGGAGAAATATGGTTAAGGGAACAGATGATCATAAGAAGGAAATATGAAGGAAACGAATAAAGAGGAAGAAGAAAGACAGACGGAGAATAAGGGGAAGAGAATTACAAAGAGAGGGAAGAGATGAAGGAGAACTTTATTGCATTAGGAAGAAGTGACATGCGAGAGAGAGAGAGAGAGAGAGAGAGAGAGAGAGAGAGAGAGAGAGAGAGAGAGAGAGAGAGAGAGAGAGAGAGAGAGAGAGAGAGAGAGAGAGAGAGAGAGAGAGAGAGAGAGAGAGAGAGAGAGAGAGAGAGAGAGAGATAGTGTGTGTGTGTGTGTGTGTGTGTGTGTGTGTGTGTGTGTGTGTGTGTGTGTGAGAGAGAGAGAGAGAGACAGATGTGGAGAGTTTTGAAGGGCGGGGGAGAACCAGAGGGATTATGGGTGAATATGTATGAGAAGGAGACATGAGCTGGGGGCTTGAATGTCACACAAAGGGGATTCGAACCTGCTGTATAAGGGATCGGAAACTACTGTGGGCATTCGGCACTGTGGGACACCATTAGGAAATTACTTTTTCTTGTATATTTGGTTAATAAACAGTCTCTCTCTCTCTCTCTCTCTCTCTCTCTCTCTCTCTCTCTCTCTCTCTTTCTTTTTCACTTCCAATCTTTATCCCCTGCGGCGCCCTACCCTAAATCTCTCTCCCTCCCTCCCTCCTTATCTCCCTCCCTTTCCTCCAAACACGGCAAGGCACAAGCAGAAGAACAAACAGAGACAGAAGGAAGCCAAGACTTTCCTCCATGTAAGGCCCTCCACTCCTCTTGTTGTGGAGGGGAGGAGGAGGAGCCGAGGAGAGGGAGGAGGAGGGAAGGAAGGGAAGGAAATGTTGGGAAGAAAGAAGAGGTTGAAAAGAAGAAACAAGGGTAAGAAAGAAGAGGGAAAGGAAAAGAAGGGAAGGAAGGAGGAGGAAGGGAGAAAAGGAGGAGAAGATTGAGAAGAAGAGATAGACGAAGAAGCAGGAGTAGCAGAAGATAGAGGTGAAGAATGGAAGAAAGGAGTAGTAGAAAAGGGAAGGAAGAGAAGGGTAACAGAAGAGAATAGAAGGGAAGTAGGTAAGAAGGGTTGGATACAGGGAGAGAAGGGAGAGGACGGAGGGAAGGAGGAATGGGGAAAATAAATATACTAAGGGATACAGAGGGAGAGAGAAAAGCACGAAAGGGGTTTACAGAGAACTGAAATGCAAGGAAAAGAAACGAAAATTAATATTGCTAAACAGTGGAGGGGGAAATGAGGGAGAGAAAGAGGGAGAGAAAGAAAAACGAGAGTACTGTGTGTAAGAGGGAGGAGGAGGAAACACGAATAGAAAACAGAGGAAGGAAGGGAAGATAAAAAAAAGAGCAAAACGTAAAATAAACAGAAAAATAAGAATGGGAAAAGACAGAGAAAGAGGGAGAGAGAGGAAAGGATGCAATACAAGCCAAAGGAAGGAAGAAAGAAAGAAAAGGCAACACGACAAAAGCAAATAAAAAGAAGGGAATGAGAGGAGGAGGAGGAGGAAAGATAAAGAGAGGGAGAGAGAGACAAGGGAAGAACAAAAAAATATTAAACTGTAAAAAAAATATAAAAAAATGATAAAATAATAAAAGGGGAGAGAGAGAGAGAGAGAGAGAGAGAGAGAGAGAGAGAGAGAGAGAGAGAGAGAGAGAGAGAGAGAGAGAGAGAGAGAGAGAGAGAGAGAGAGAGAGCACGCTTTTCACTACTTCAAAAACTCCCTTTAGACATGTTTCCTCCATTTCCTCCACTTTTACTGTGTGTGTGTGTGTGTGTGTGTGTGTGTGTGTGTGTGTGTGTGTGTGTGTGTGTGTGTGTGTGTGTGTGCATCAATCGAGAGGATGTGAAGGCAGGTGTTCCGGAAATACACAAGAACAACTTCACCTGAGAACACAAACTTTTCCTCGCTCCCTCACCTTTACCTCCTCTTTACCTCCAAACCTTCCTCCTTCTCCTCCTCTTCAATAACCTCCTTCTGCACCTCCTCCTCCTCCTCCTCCTCCTTCTTCTTCTTTTTCTCCTTCAACATTATCAAACTTTCCATCTCGTTTCTTTTTCTCAGCATATTATTTTCTTTCTCTTTTCATTCATTTTTATCAAGTATTTTCTTCTTTCTTTAAAAATAAAAATCCTGCGAAGTGTTTTCTTATTCTCATTTTAGCTTCCTCTTAAAAAAAATCAGTCCCTCCTCCTCCTCCTTCTCTTCCTGTGATTAAAACAATGAGACGCCGGATGCACACCTGCTCGCTAGGGAGGGAAGGGAAGGAGGAAAGGAGGGAAGGAGAGAAGGATGCGGGTAAGGAAGGATAAAAAGGGAGAGGCGGAGAGAGGAAGGAAAGGAAGGGAGGGAGGAGAGGAAAGGAAGCCGAGGGAAGAGGAGACGGAAAAACGAGATTGGAGGAGGAGGAGGAGGAGGAGGCGGGAACTTTTGATGTAAATGAGATAAATGGAAGTCAAAGGAAAATTCGATTCTGCGCACTGCAATAAAAAAAAAAAAAAAAAAAACCTTGGATACGTGTTTCACCTTCAATCCTGTTTCACCTGTTTTACCTATTTTTTCCCCATAAATTTATTAACCCTTTCTAAATCAAGCCTAACCCATTCATTCATTTCCCCTTACTTCTATTTTTATTCCTCTTTATTCTGGGTTTCTAAGATCTTTTTATTTTTATTTTCATCTCTCTTTTGGCTCTCACTTTTTTCATATATTTTTACTTTCTTTCTGATTCAATTATTATCCTTTTTTTTCATCTTAATCACTAATCTATACTTGTTTTACCCTTCCTTCAGCCCTACTATTTTAAACCTTTACCTTATTCAATCCTACCCATCTATTTTGTGTTACTTTCTTCATCACGAACCCAACTATTCTTTACCTTTCCTTACCTCAACTATTTTTTACCTTCATCTTCTCATTCAGTCCTTTTCCATCTATTTCTTATTACGCTCTTTATCACTAATCCATCTTCTTTGTACCATTCTTTAGTATAACTTTTTCCTACCTGCATCTTTCATTCACCTGTTCCACTTCCCTCTTGTTACGCACCTGTCACCCACGATACGTCACCTTACCCACGAGAAGGAGAGGGAGACGGAAAGGGGAGGAAGGGGAGGGGAAGGGAGAAGGGTTTTAATACGGAAGGGGTTAGAGGGGGAGAGAGATCTGGGGGTGGGTTATCTGAAGGGAAGAAGGGGGAAGGGGTGGGGAGAGGAATGGGAAGGGAAGGATGGAGAGACTAAGCGTAGGGCGGTAAAATGGGGAGAGGGAGGGTGTTCTTCCTGTATATGTTTACTGGGGTGTTACAAGGTGGGGAGGAGAGGAAGGGAGGGAGGAGGAGGAGGTGGAGGAGGAGGAGGGAAGGAGAGGGAGAGTTGAAGGAAAAGGGAGGAAGGGCGAGAAAGGGAGGAGAGAGAGAGAGAGAGAGAGAGAGAGAGAGAGAGAGAGAGAGAGAGAGAGAGAGAGAGAGAGAGAGAGAGAGAGAGAGAGAGAGAGAGAGAGAGAGAGACAAGAAAGAACGTGAAGAGGCGATAATGAATTGACACTTTAAACACGTTCTCTCTCTCTCTCTCTCTCTCTCTCTCTCACCTCGAGGTTGACAAACAATAAATGGAGGGAGAGGAGAGAGACTAATGACAAGAAGAGTTTGGAGAGAAAATAATGGAGGAGAGATAAGCAGGACTGGGAGGGAAGATTGGACACGTGAGAGAGAGAGAGAGAGAGAGAGAGAGAGAGAGAGAGAGTAGTGTTTGTTGAGCACGATAACATAAAAATAGAATGATGAAGATGGATGAGTAAGGCTGTGGAGGGAGGGAAGATCTCTCCTCCTCCTCCTCCTCCTCTCACTATGAATAACCTCGTGACTCCAGGTTCAGTGTTGCCAATTCACTTCCTTTCACGCCGAGCAACCTATTTTTAGACTCCGTGACTCGTATTTTTGACCGTGCGAGTTGCTGTGTTATTCCCTTCATTCCACGGCCGAAAGGAGAATTGGCAACAGTGATAAAGAGCGTAACAGGCAGGGGACGTGATGATAAGGCCGCCACTGGTTTGCTGGGAGGCGGAAATGAAGCAGAAAAAAAGGGAAAGAAAAGGAAAAAGTGGCGATGCAAAAAGGTTTAAATTTCTCAGTGTGGTGATTCATAGGAAAGGATTGAGAGAGAGAGAGAGAGAGAGAGAGAGAGAGAGAGAGAGAGAGAGAGAGAGAGAGAGAGAGAGAGAGAGAGAGAGAGAGAGAGAGAGAAAAGGAGGAGTGAATGAGGGTGAGAGATGGAGAAGGTAAGGCAGGATGGTTGGTTGACTGACTGACTGACTGACTGACTGACTGGATGGAAGAATGATTGACTGACTAACTAACTGAATAACTGGATGGCTGACTGACTGACTGACTGAAAGACTGACTTGACTGACTGACTGACTAACTGGGAAAGAATGACTGGCTGACTGACTGACTGACTGGCTGGCTGACTGAATGACTAGATGACTGGACGTTAGACAGGAAGGGAAGACAGGAAGGGGAGGCACCAGGTAAACAAATGAATGAATAGAGACAGAGTGTGAGAGAGTGGAAGAGCGAGCCAGCAGATGAAAGAGAGAAAGGGAGAGAGAGAGAGTGCGAGGGAGAGTTGGAGGGAGAGGGAGAGAGAGGGAGTGTGTGTGCCCAGGTGTGCCGTCACTCTCACACACCTGCACACGCACCTGTCTCGCTCACGTCTAGCAGAACATACGAAAGTTGGTGTGTGAGTTGTTGTTGTTGTTGTTAGTGACGGTGGAGGAGAAGGAAGAGGAATATAGAGAAGAGGGTAAAAACGTTGCTTATAAATTAAATAAAATGGTAAAAAGATATAATGAGTTTGAAATCAGTGAAAAAACGTGGAATGGAAGGGAATGAAAATAAATGATGAAAAATGTGAATAAGATAAGAGGAAGAAACGAATGATGATGATTATAATGATGATAATGATTTAGCTGCTTAGTACATTAATTAAAAAGAGGGAAGAGGTGAAGGAAGGAGAGAAAGAACAAAAAAGGGAAGTAAAGGAAGGAAGCAAGCAAGCAGGGAAGGAATGAGGAGTTTAAATAAATTTTAAGTATAGAAAGGGTGAAGGGAGGACGAAGAAAGAGAAGCAAGAAAAAATGAAGAAAGGAAGGGAGGAAGAAAGGGTACAAACTGTCTGCTTACAATTCTCATTATTTAAGGAGGGAGGGAGGCAAGGGTTGAAGGGAGAGAGAAGAGGGAGGGATGGAGGGAAGGGAGAGAAGGGGTGGAGGAAATGCCCCTCAAGCAGTGATTCTTCATTCATGGGAGAGTGACATTAACAAAGAGAAGGGAGGGAAGGAGGGAGAGACGGGAGAGACATGCAAGAAAGAACAGAGGGAGGAGGAGGAGGGAGAAATGGAAGAAGGGGAAGAGAGAGACAAGAGAGGACGAAATGGATGAAATAAAGTAGTAATGATTAAGCTGAAGAGGAAGAAGAATGAAGAGAGGGAAGGAGGAGGGGAGAAACAAGAAGAGAAATAGGAGAGAAAGAAAATGATGTAATAATGTAGAAATGAGTAAGAGGAAGAAGAGGAGAAAGAGAAGACGAATGAGAAGAGGGAGAAGGAAGGATGTTGGAGAGAGAGGAAGGAAGATGAGGAAAACAAGATGACTAAGAAGCAAGCACAGAAAAGGAAGTGGAAGATGAAGATGGAGAGGCGTAGGAAGGAAGGAAGGAAAGAAGAAAGGAAGGAAGTGGCATAACGTAAAATAAGTGATGAATAAGAGGAAAGGAGACTAAAGAAAGGTGTTAAGAGTATAGATAACAGGAGAAGAGGAAACAATAAACAACAGAGGTAATAAAGAAACGAATTAAGTGACAGGTTCCACTACTACTACTACTACTACTACTACTACTACTATTACTACTACTACTACTACTTCTACTACTACTACTACTACTACAATCACCTTCTTCGTTCTCACCATCAAACTGAGATCAACGAAAAACTTAATCTCAATCACTGTTATGGTAATCTTTTTTTTTTTTCGTCCTCAAAAATTGCAAGTTACCACATCCTGGACTTTAATTGCATCTAATGTGTATCGCTTCCTGTTCTACGATGTTTTGTGTGTGTGTGTGTGTGTGTGTGTGTGTGTGTGTGTTTCATCTCTCTCTCTCTCTCTCTCATCTTAAAACATCTATTGGTGCTTTGTTTCATTGTTTCCTTCGCATCCTTATCCAGCCTCGTCATCTCCCGCCTGTTCCTCCTCTCTCCTCCCTTTGTCTCCTCCATACACTCCCTTCCCTCCCTCCCTTAGGCTGCCAGACAAAAGGGTTCGGATCTCCCTTCCTCTCTCCCTCCCTGCCTAAGCAAGTGATGGAACGTGTCAAAGAGTTTCCCGACACGGCCGCTAGAGGGGTGTGGGTTATGTCGGTTGTTTGGTTGTTGTGCGCTGAACGCCGACCATGACAGACAGACAGACAAACAGAACCCAGGCGAGCGACAGAACGGAAGAAAAGCCTAGAGGAAAGCCGACAGAACCCGATGAATGTCTACAGAACCCAATGGAACCCGACAAAACCCAATGGAAGCCGAAGGAAAACGATGGAAGAAGACAGAACCCAATGGAACCCGACAGAACCCAGATGAAACCCGACAGAGCCCAATGGAACCCGAAAGAACCCGATAGAAAGAACCCAAGTGGACCCAATCTGAGCCCGAGTAAACCTGAATGAATCCAACGAAACAGAACCCCCGAGAGAAAGTCAGGAACCAAAATAGAACCCAAAATATGAAAGTTAATGAAACCCCGACAGGACCCGATCAAGGAGAGCTAACATAACGGAGCTGATATAGTTTAGACAACGTGCCATCTTCCTCCTCCTCCTCCTCCTCCTCCTCCTCCTCCTCCTCCTCCTCCTCCTCGACAGCCGTGCATCACCCTGAACGACCTCGAAGCCAACATCGTCAGGCTTCTCCTCCTTCTGCTAGACTGATGAAACGGCCTCCTCCTCCTGAACGCCATCCTGCCTTCCTTCGTTCCTTTTTTTCTTTTTTCTTTCCTCCTTCGTTTCTTTCACCCTCTTTCCTTCTTCCCTTCTTTTGCTTTCTTCCTTCTTTCCTCCTCTTATTCCTTCTGCCAAACTGGTGAAGCGAGCCTCGATAAACTTCCTTCCTTCCTCTCTTCATATTTTCCTTTCTTCTTTCTCTCTCCTCCACTGGTACCCTTTCCTTCCACTCTCATTCAAACCACTCTCCACCCACTCTCCCTCTCTCACAATCACTCCACAGTATTTTTATTTTTTTGCTGAGGGGTAAATCCGCGTTATTCCCCACCTCAATGCTATCACGGCCTCATCGACAGCCGCTATTTGTTACCGCTGCGTTGTTCATTAGCGGCGGGACCCACACAAAGCCGGTCAAGCCGAGATCAGTGCCGCCAGCAACGCCACTTCAAGCCCCACCACAAGCCGCCCCCCTCCTGCATACAAGGGTCGATGTAGTCGTTCGCTTCCACCCCTCCCTCACATCAGGTACTTCCAAAGGCCGAAAAGGGGATCAGTTGGGTTCTAATGCGTGTTCACGATACAGAAGAAGGGTCAGACTACCACCAGGGTCATGAAACCTCCCTTGGAAATGCCTGAAACTCCAAAGAAAGCCTTGTTAAGTGTAATGTATGTGGTTGTTTAGTTCTAGTTCATGTTCTCTTCCTCCTCCTCGTAGTTTTCTCTCACCTTTCTCTTCACTTTCCTTCTCGTCCTCGCCCTCTCCTACTCATGATTATCTTCTCCCTCCACTCTTACCTCATGGCAATCTCCTCCTCCTCCTACTTCCTCTATCCCTCGTCCTCCTCTTCCTTGTTTTCTCTCACCTTTCTCTTCACTTTCCTTCTCGTCCTCGCCCTCTCCTACTCCTGATTCTCTTCTCCCTCCACTCTTACCTCATGTCAATCTCCTCCTCCTCCTACTTCCTCTATCCCTCGTCCTCCTCTTCCTCCATCTCCTGGTTTTCTCTCACCTTTCTCTTCACTTTCCTTCTCGTCCTTGCCCTCTCCTTTACTCCTGATTCTCTTCTCCCTCCACTCTTACCTCATGTGAATCTCCTCCTCCTCCAACTTCCTCTAACCCTCGTCCTCCTCTTCCTCCTCTTAGTCCTCGTTCCCCTCCAGAGATTAGAGTAAAATAGGGCAGTAGGAGGGACATTAAGGCGCCATACAGCTGCGTTACTCCTCCTGACGCGACGAAAGTGAGCAGATGTCGATGACCCCGGGGCTTAATGCCGGCAACCAAGGACTCCCACACACGGGGGTTCCTTCCCTTGCTTCCTTTCTTCCTTCTCTTAATTTCTTTCTTTCATTCTCCTTCTCCTCTCGTAACAAATAATAAGTTCTTTCACCAACTCCATCCCTTCTTTCTTCACGGTTGTTCTTACTGTTTTTCTTCATTCCTTTTGTCCTTCCCTTCCTTCCGTTCTTCTTTTCTTCCTCCCTTCATTCTTTCCTTCCTTCATTTATTTGTTTGTTCCTTCTCCTCCTCTCGTAACACTACATAATCATCACTTTCTCCAATTCTATTTTTAGCTCCGTTACTTGTTCTTGTATTCTCTTCTTTCTTCCTTCCTTTTTTCCTTAACCTCATTCATTCTCCTCCTCTCGTAACATATAATCATCTTTAATTCCATCTCTTCCTTCACTGTTGTTTTGAGTTTTTTTCCAAAAGTGTCTCTGTTTTCTTCCTTCTTCGTCCTATTACCCCCCCTTCTTTTTTATTTTTTCCTCTACTATACTCCATTCCTTATCTACCATCCTTCCTTTCCTCCTTCCCATAACCTCTTCATCCTACTCCCATTCATACCTATATTTTCTCCTTCCTAACCTTCTCCTTACCACTGTTCTTCACGTCACCCCCTTTAGCTTCCTTACATAACCCCTGACCCTTAATTTACAACCCCTTCCCCTCCATCGCTTCATAACACAACATCCTTACCATCCTTCCCCTTCTATGTACTCCCTTCAACAACCCCTACTCATCCTTCCTCTTCTTCATAACATACCCTCTTTACTTCCCCTTGAACAACCTCTACCCCTTCCCGTACCTATTCCCCTCCATCCCCTCCTCCTCTTCCTCTTCTTCACGCTCCGCCACCACACCAAGCCGGCCTGTTTATATAATGTAGCCCAGTTTAGTGAGTACACGGGGCGGCTACCGAGGCATTGTGTGCGTGGGGGGGAAGGGGGAGGGGGTGCTGCGGCGGGGTATATAGACTTGCCGGGCCTTCATTTGTCTCACTGCGGCGCCCTCTGTTGCGTGTGTTCAGGGATGCATTTTTTTCCTCCTCCTGTTATTTTTACCGTCACCCCCTGGTAGTTATGGGAAAATATTGTTGTTGTTGTTGTTTTAGCTATGCGGGGACTCCAATGTGACTTACTACCACTACTACTACAATTTGTCTTTTTTAACAGGTGCGTAAGTGGATGGAGGTAAGGTAAAGAGAACAGGTGGTTTCAGAATTAACCTTTCCCCACTTCACACACACACACACACACACACACACACACACACACACACACACACACACACATAATGTTTGAATTTCATGCATACACACGTAGTACAATGGGTTATATATTTACAGCTGCACCGTTGAAAAGGCAGACACAATAGTAGTAGTAGTAGTAGTAGTAGTAGTAGTGGTAGTAGGGGAAGCAAAACAAGATAATTTCAACATACATAACCGTTTTTCATGCAAGATAATGCGTGAAGGAGAGACGAGGAGGAAGGGAAAAGAAGAAGGAGGAGGAGGGAAAAACAGGAGAAGGAAAGCGTGAGGGAGGGAAAAGCAGCGTGACGTGGGAGCAGCGAGGGAGGAAACGTGACTAAAAAGGAGGAAAAGGAGGAAAGGGAGCAGTCTGTTCACGCTCGAGGCAGACTAGTTTCTCTATCATTCTGTGTCGCACTGTTTAAGGAGTTGCTTCGCTTCTTCTCTCTCTCTCTCTCTCTTGCTTTTTTTTCCTGCTTTTTTTCATTATTCTTCCTTACCTAATATCCTCGTTGCATGCATGACTGGTTTGCCCCTTCCCGCCTCCCCCCCCCCCCCTCTCTCTCTCTCTCTCTCTCTCTCTCTCTCTCTCTCTCTCTCTCTCTCTCTCTCTCTCTCTCTCTCTCTCTCTCTCTCTCTCTCTCTCTCTCTCTCTTCCTCACTAAGTTCTCATGTCTATCTATCTATCTGTTTTTTTTTCTTTATTCTCTTTTTTTTAACTGTTTTCCTCTTTGTTCTATACGGTTTGTCTGTTTCTCTATTCATTTTTTTCTTTTCTTCCTTCTTTCCTGTCTAATATATTTCTCTTCCCTTCGTATCTCTTTTTTCCCCTTCCCTCTGATTCACTGTCCACCTCATATAAAAACTTGTTATAGGGCACCCAACGGTACTCTCTCTCTCTCTCTCTCTCTCTCTCTCTCTCTCTCTCTCTCTCTCTCAACGGAAATGGTGCAGACACGTAATTCTAAGGGTTTTATTTCATTTAGTTTATATCTCGGTTTTAAGGGAACAACCCAACAAGATTATTTAAGATGGGCTACTGTGTAACTCTCTCTCTCTCTCAAAAGTTTTCCGCATGCACTATGTCACTCCTATCTAATGGACTTCACGCTTGGATGATTTCGAAAGCTTAGGACAAGAGCGGGCCCGTCTGCAGTGCTCCCTTTCCCTTCCCCCATTCTACCTCCTCCTCCTCCCTCTACCTCCCCTTCACGCTGTATCCCCTCCTTCTGCCTCCTTCCTTTCCTTCCCTCTCTGTCTCCTTCTGTACTTCCTTCTCCTCCTCTATCTCTTTCTGCTCCTTCCTTCCCCTTCCCCATCTATCCCTTTTATCTCCTACCCCTCCCCTTTTATCTCCTTCTGTTACGATCTCCTCCTCATCTATTCACTTTTACTACCTCCTCCTATGTATTCCTCCTCCCCGTCAATTCCCTTCTCCTACCTCCTCCCCCTCCCTCTTCTCCTGCCTCCCCTCTGTCTGCTAGTCCGTCCCCGTCTCCGTCCTCGCCGCCGCCGCCTGTCTTCCTTGACTCACGGCAACTCTTGTGCAACTTGGAGGGAGAAATTTCAAAAGTCCCGTTCCAGATACGAGACGGATAGAAGGATTGGGATGGGAGATAAGCTGATGTGTGCGTGCGTGTGCGGTACGTGTTTGTGTGTGTGTGTGTGTGTGTGTGTGTGTGTGTGTGTGTGTGTACAGGCATGGACGCATAGCACAAAACGCCCATAAATCACCATACAGACACACAAAAACATGGCAGGTCTTCTTGTCCCTGTCATTCCCTCGCCCCTCCCTGTCATGCCCTCCCTCCTCACCCCTCCTGACCCCCCTCACCCAGCAGACACCACCATCACACCCCAATACGTCCCCAGAAGCACCCCAGTAAACACGACCATTCCACTTCATTGGCGGGGATGCGAGTACCGACACAAACACAAACAACTCAAAAAACGGTGACTTTACGAGCACCCAAAAGCTCATTGTCGCAGGGAACTCAACACCACCTTGTCTTGCGTGTTAATAGCCAGCCGTCAACGCGGAATGAGAGCAGAAACAGCGAGAAGTGAGACAATTGGTGTGTCTGCGAAGCCTCAGCCCACGTTAGCGCACATGTCATCCGCGCTATGCAGTCACTGAGCTTCGGGTGTAATCACAAGAATTAGCACATCAACAGGGATCTCACAGCACCCTCTTGCGTGAGTGTCGGGCGCGGGAAAACAGTCTTCGAGGGTTACAGCGCCGGGTTGTCTTGCTACGCCCCCTTAGCCTGGTTTTAGGAGGCTGAGAGGTAACTGAAAGCGACGGCGAAGTAATAAGAAGGTTAAGAGGAGGCAGGAGGTCTGGTCTTTGGGTCTGTGTGTGTGTGTGTGTGTGTGTGTGTGTGTGTGTGTGTGTGTGTGTGTGTGTGTGTGTGTGTGTGTCAGGGAATTGCGGTGTGTTAGTGAGTGTTTGTCCTGAAATGGTTACCCCTCCTCGCCTTGTTTAGAGATAAGAAGTGACATTTTATTTGTTTATTTGTATTTTTTTCGTATGCTTAAGTACCCCCTTCACCCCCCCCCCCTCCCCTTAACCCTACCACCCTTTTCCTTCTTCCATAACTCACCCTTTCCTGTCTACCTTTCCCTTTCTACCTCTTCCTTCAACCAAACATCTACTTCTATCTCCCCTCTTCACTTCCCGCGTCGTTTTCTCCCTCCCTCCGCCTCTGTCTCCCTTCAAATCCAGTCTGATTCACCCCTTCTTCACTCCATCTATCTCTGTTGTTTCCCCTCGCGCCTACTACTTTGTTTCCCTTCGTCCTCCTTGTCCCTCCTCCATCTTCATCTAACCTCCTCTTCTCACTCTATATGGACGGTATCTTCACACGCTTTCGGCTCTCACTTCAACTATTTCCAGAGGCCGAAAAGGAGATTATTATTATTATTTTTTTTTACAACAAAGGAGACAGCTCAAGGGGACAAAAAAAGGAAACAATAAAAAAAGCCTGCTACTCGCTGCTCCTATAAAAAGAATCAAAAGAGGGTTCTCATAACCCTTTTTCGCATTCACGGTACGGAAGAATGCTCACTCTACCACCAAAGTCATAAAACTTCCCCTGAAAATGCCCACAACTCCAACGAAAGCAGTGTCAAGAGTGTGTGTTTCGGCGCTGAAATGTAGAAAAATATGACCCAAAATTATGGCCAATATAAGCAAACTCTTCGAAATTTTAGTGGATCTCTTTGAACGGTTTCTCGTAGAAGAAGTAGTGGTTTCCTTGGGTTGTTTGCATATATACCCTAGAGGATGTTTTGGAAGGCTCTGCGCCATGAACGGGAAAAATACACATGACAACCAAACGTTTCCCTGTGGACTTTAAAAAGATCGTAAATTCGTGACAAGAGCCCGAAACGTTTTAAGATACGAGTCTAGTGTCCATATTCTTAAGCGTTTCGGGCTCTCATTGCCACTATTTCCCAAGGTCACGGAGAAGATTAATCGGGTTATCATGGGTGCTTCTCCAATTCATGACGCATAAGTCGTGTAAAAATATCACCAGCATCACAAAACAGGCCATGAGAACCCTAGCATCCAACTTCCACGAGTCTTTTCAAACTGGGGTGAGGATATGCTTAAAAATACGGACTTTAGAAATTATCTCTCCCCTCGGTGCCGCCGCCCGCCCCCCGCCGCCTCGTGGGTCGCCGCAGGCAGCTCCACGCGCCTCCCTGATTGGGTTTTCGCTGTGTCTCCTGCCCGGCCCGTCGCCGCCACATGCAAAACAGTCAATCCTCCAATTTCACGCCTGTGTTGCCTCATCCATCCGTCAGGCCGCGTCCCAATAAACAGGCAACCCATCACGCCGAAATGGGACGCGCTCAGAATCCCGCAGACCCGAAAGATTTGAGGATGAAGCAGAATAGAGAGATACAGACAGCCTGCCCTTGCAAACTGGAACCCTTTTGAAGCCCCCAAGACGTGAAAGAACTGGCGATAACGCAATATAGAGTTACACACACACACACACACACACACACACACACACACACACACACACACACAGTCAGCCACTTGGAAAATCGAACGCTTTTAGAATCCCGTGGCCGTGGAAGGTTTGAATGCGGGGTAGATATGACGGATACTTGGAACCTATTTATACAAAAACAGCATAACCTTAAAGCCCATATCTTCAGGGGAGTGGAGGTGAAGAGCTGCGGGGTTTGCATCAACATCATAAAGGAAATCTATCACACATCACACATCACTAAGAATATGAATAAAGATAACGTTTAAGATGTGTATTTCGACATAAAGAACCCAAACGAAGATAATACTAGAAAAAAAACCCACTGAAAACGCCACAAGAAGCAAGGAATATAAGGAAGAAGAAAATAAAAACTAAGAAATATCGAGATTCAAACTTCACAAGGAACGAGGAATATAGCGACAAAAACGTAAAAAAAAGAAAAATAACCTAACCAAGAAAACACACACACACACACACACACACACACACACACACACATACGAAGAATACCAAGACGAAAACTTAAAAATCGACACACACACACACACACACACACACACACACACACACACACACACACACACACACACACAAACACAGAGGAGGAAAACGGCGAGAAAACGCACGCAGGAACAACCTCAAGACCAGACGATCCAACACCAAGACTCAAGAGGAGAATTTGTCCCCGTCAGCGGCAGGCACCGAAGCTTTCCCGCAGGAGGAGGGGGGAGGGGGGGGGGAGGTGCGTGGAAGAGGGTGTCTGAAGGGCTTGATGGAAAGGGAGGAGGAGGAGGAGGAGGAGAGTGATGTAAGGGGCGTGGAGAAGGGAAAGGGAATGAATGAGGTAAAGGGAGCCTGGAAAAGGTGATTAAAAGGGAGTGTGGAAAGGGATGAGTGTGTGTGTGTGTGTGTGTGTGTGTGTGTGTGTGTGTGTGTGTGTGTGTGTGTTAAGTGAGAGGTGATTTGTGTGGTGGGATGGGGAAGGAGGAATGGTGGAGGTAGGGGAAGAAGGGGAGAGAAGAAGGAAGAGGGGGGAGTGAAAGGGGGGAGAGGGAGGGGGGGGGACCAGCGACCTCCAACACACGCTGAGAACCTCAAATATATCACGGAAGGCGCCGACACCTCCATGTTTTTAAAGAGGATGTGTTTTCTTCAAGGAGGAGGAGGAGGCGGAGGAGGATGTCGGTTGAAGAAGACGAGGAGAAGAAGCCAAAGATGAAGTTGGTTTGAGCGTCACTTTCCCGAGATCTTTTTTTTTTTCCACTCGGCTCAAAAAGAAGAAAATTTTATCCGTATTTTGCATAATTTGTATTTGTTTGAGGATTTCTTGGCCGTGTTTCATACTTGTACATTACGTGTGGCCAGAGTTCAGGAAGTGAGTTAGTTTTTTTTTTTTGATTAGAATCTATAAAGAAGAATAAAAAGACTAAGAACAAAACAACAAAAATAACTGCAACAAAAATACTCAAACAAAAACACTACCAGAAAAAAGATAAAAATACGAGAAAAAAAGAAAAAAAATAGTTAAAAGACAAACAAAAACAAAACAAAAATAACTCCAACAAAAATACTCAAACAAAACCACTCCCGGAAAACAAAGACAAAAACACAAGAGAAAAAGGGAAGGAAGAGTAGACAAAAGAAAAATAGTAAAAAGACAAGGAAATTCGAGGTGACACACAGACAAAGACACAAACAGACAGACAGACACACTAAACACGAGAGGCAGTTATCGTTTTCCTTTCCTTCCTCTCATTCCCTTCTTTCCTCTCTCTTTCTCCAGCTTTCCTTCGTCCTTTTCTCCCTCCTCCCCTCTACACTGTTCTCCGTTCTTCCCCTTCCCCGTATTCCACTTTAAACTCCCTTTCTCTTAATACTTCTTCCTCATTTTTCACTTAACTTCTCTCCTTCGTCCTCTCTTCCTTTATTTCTTTCCTCTCTGCCTCTCTTTTCTCTCTCATATCTATCTGTTTACCTTCTATGTCAATTTCTTTTCCCATTTTCCTTGTTTCCCTTCTGTCCTCTCTGTTTCTTTTTTCTCTCTCATATCTATCTGTTTACCTTCTATGTCCCTTCTTTTCCCATTTTCCTCCTTCCCTTTCTTTCCTCTCTCCTCTTTCCTGTCTCACGTCTACAATTTACTTTCTATTTTCCTTCCTTTTCCCATTTCATTATCTCTTTCTTTCTTTCCTTTGCCTCCCTTTCCTTTCACATATCCATCGTTTACCATCTCTTTTCCTTTCTTTTTCATTTTCCTTCCTTTCCCTTCTTTCCTCTCTGCCTCTCTTCTTCCACCTTTTACGTTCTCTTTTAGTTCCTTTTCCTTTTTCTTTCCTCTCTGACATCTACCGTTTACCTTCTCCTTTCCTATATTTTCCTACTTTTCCTCCTTCCCTCGACCTCCCTCACACACGGAGTCATCTTTTCCTCCCTCATACCCTCTCTTTACATCCCTTCCTCCTTCCTCCCTCCTTCCCTCAACCACCTGTCTTTCCTCCCTCCCTACCTTCCTCCTCAAACACGTGACCTCCTCCTCCTCCTCTTCTTCCTCCATAACCTCCCACTCACCCCGTCCTTCCCTCCCTCCCTCCCTTTCCTCCTTCCCTCCCCCCTTCCCCCTTCCACAAGCTGACCACACAATACAACGGTCTGTCAAATGGAGGGAAATAACGGTGACCTGACCCACATTTATTCTTTTTTTCTCCTTTTTCATTTATCTTTTTTTCTTCCATCATTTTCTTTTTTTGCTCTTGTTTCCCACGTCGCTTCCGCCTTGATTTTTTTTTCTATTTTTTTAGTTTTCGTTCTCTACTCCCTGCACTTTTGTTTGTTCTTTTATAGTCTGTCTGTCTGTCTGTGTCTGTCTGTCTGTCTGTCTGTCTGTCTGTCTGTCTGTCTGTCTGTCTGTCTGTCTGTCTGTCTGTCTGTCTGTCTGTCTGTCTGTCTGTCTGTCTGTCTGTCTGTCTGTCTGTCTGTCTCTCTCTCTCTCTCTCTCTCTCTCTCTCTCTCTCTGTGTGTTAACGAGATGAAGGAGGTTTTCGCAGCATCACTTAAATAATCTCGGAGGAAGCATCTTATTCACTTCCGCTGCCACTCCTCCTCCTCCTCCTCCTCCAACTCGTCCTCCTCCAATTCTTCTTTCCTACCTTCCTTTCATAAATATGTTTCTTTTCCTCTCATTCTTTTCTCTTGATACTCTTCCTCTTCTTATTATTTTTCCTTCTCTTCCTCCACCCATTCTTCTTTTCTTCCTTCTTTTCATATATGTGTTTCTTCTTGATTTCGTTCTCTTTCCTTTGTTTTCCTCTTCCTCACATAATAACCAAACAGACATCAAGACAGACAGACAAGAACCAGACAGACGATAGAGGACACACACAGACAGAAAGACAGACAGACAAAGAGAGACACAAAGACACACCGGAAAACCAATAGAAAGTCTACAACAATGGAGGAAAATCACCGTGACCCCCAAGCGAGAGAGAGAGAGAGAGAGAGAGAGAGAGAGAGAGAGGGGAAGGGGAGGGGGGGTTGAGAAGGCGTAGACGAGTAGGAGAGTTAACACCTACCCTCTCTCTCTCTCTCTCTCTCTCTCTCTCTCTCTCTCTCTCTCTCTCTCTCTCTGTCCCTCACCTTATACATCACAAGTGTCACCTTCGCTAAATTAAAATTCGTAATCCTCGCCGTTATGACTCATGAGTGACAAGCGGAGAAAGAAGGAGCTACCGGTGGAGGAGGAGGAGGAGGAGGAGGAGGAGTAGGAGGAGGAGGAGGAGGAGGAGGAGGAGGAGGAGGAGGAGGACGAAAGGAAGACCCCCAAAGTTCCATCAACATAACAATAGAGAGAGAGAGAGAGAGAGAGAGAGAGAGAGAGTATAGAGGACAGGACGTAAACAGAAGCACTTCCTTGGAGTGATAGAACACTCTCTCTCTCTCTCTCTCTCTCTCTCTCATATAACCACTCTTCCCCTCCATCATTCGTCAGTGTCCTCGTCTTCTTCTTCCTCCTCCTCCTCCTCC
This sequence comes from Eriocheir sinensis, assembly GCF_024679095.1. Classification (NCBI taxonomy): domain Eukaryota; kingdom Metazoa; phylum Arthropoda; class Malacostraca; order Decapoda; family Varunidae; genus Eriocheir; species Eriocheir sinensis. The sequence continues at coordinate 13,127,979 of NC_066517.1, read as the reverse complement.
TCTATCCTCACCACGCCCGTCTATTCAACTTCATCCACATCTGCATCCACTTACAAAAACTCCACTTCATCCTCTAATCTCCCTTAATCCTTCATCCCTCCCTTAACCCCTTCATTTCATCCACTATCTCCCTCCATCCACCTCCCGTATCACTTACTCTTCCTTATACGAGAGAAAACCCCTCATTTTTCCCTCCAATCCCTCCGTTCACCTCCTCCCTCCTCCCGACTACCTTTCTTCCTACCTGGCTTTATCTACCTGCCTTACCTGAGCATTGCAAGGACTAGGACATTATTTGGGGGACCTTGTGTATTTGTGTGTGTGTGTGTGGGGGGGGTGCATGTGTGTGTGTGTGTGGGGGGGGTTGTAATTGTCCTTTTTTATCCCTTTTCTCTTCCTTCCCTATTGTTTTGTCTTCCTTTTCTTTCTTTTTATTATCGAAACTATTACCATTGTTATTTTTCTCTTCTTTATTATTATTATTTTTTTATTTTCTTTCTCCTAATCCTCCTTTACTCTCCTATTATCTAGTTTTCGTTTTCCTCTTTCTCATATTCTATTCCTCCTCTAGTTTTCCTTTTCTTCTTGTTCATCTTCTATAACTCTTCTATTTTTTCTTATCTTCTTTTTCAACATCTACTCTTTCTTCTTCTTCCTCTTCCTCCTCTTTCTCTTCCTCTTCCTTTTCCCCTTCCTCCTCCTCCTCCTCCTCCTCCTTTATTACCTCCTGTCCGCCGTCCCCTCCGTCACCGGGTAATGGAAGCTACGGCCTCGGCAGCCCACACTTCGAGGCGCCCCAAAAGGCTCCATTGTCATTTAAAACGTGTTGTTATCAGTGTTACCTGCCGCTGCCCCCCTCCCCCCCCACCCCCCGCACGGTCACCTGGCGGAAATTGGTGGTGGTGGTGGTCTTGGTTGGTGGTGTCGATGGTAGTGGTGGTGGTGGACTAGATGTATTGAATGTGGTTGTGGTGGATAAGTCTTTTGAGTTTACTTCTTTTTTTGGTTTGCTTTGGGTTATGATAGAGGAGGAGGACGTTAGGAAAGGCCTTAGTGAAACTGGCAATGTTTGAAGATGATGACGTTAATGATGATACTGAAGATGATGATAGTGATGATAATGGGAGAATTAGGAAATAGGGTAATGTTCTGTAGTGGTTTTACTATTACGATGGTTAATGGTTCTCATAATGGTAATGATAATGGAGGTGGTATTTATTGTTCGTATTGGTGGTGGTGGTTTTGGTGGTAGTGGTGGTACAGGTAATAAGGATGAGGGTGAGGATTTAGGTGGTGGTGGTGGTGGTGGTGGGGGACTAGACTCACCTGGGGGGCACTAATTAATCACCTGTAATTACCTGGCGCCCGTTAAGAAGGTGAACCGCCCAGGTGTATTAGGGCTGAGGGATCCGTTGTCATTTTCCGCCATAATATACCCAGACAGGATTAACCGACGGCTGCGGCGGCGGCGGCGGCGACGGAGGAGGAGGAGGAGGAGGAGGAGGAATTAAGGGATGAATGTATAGGTGGATGGCAAGGGACAATGACGAAGGGAAGGAAGGAGGAAAGAAATGAACGAATGAATGAAGGAATGAACAAAACAAACAAAATTCTTACACAGAATAAAAATAAAAAAACAAAATAATAAGATAAAGCTTTGCCAATCCTCCTCCTCCTCCTCCTCCTCCTCCTCCTCGAAAGCTTGCAGGTGACTTAGAACGACCAGGCACACTTTTCCCTGAGCGGAGAAGAGGAGGAACGACAACGACGAAGGAGGAGTAGGAGGAGGAGGAGGAGCTATCTTGTTAGTGTGGACGGAGGGGGCGACACCGTTAGTCCTGATGAAAGGCTCGCTTATGTTTGAGAAGTGAGGAGGAGGAGGAGGAGGAGGAGGGAAAGTAACGAGGAAACGCTGAGAAAGAAAGGAGACATTGAAAAGAGGGAAAACTGTAAGAAGGAAAAGAGGGAGAAGACGAAGAAAAATATCGTTACCAATCCTATTTTCCTTTACTATCCATCCTCCTTCCTCCTCTTCTTCCTCGTACTCCTCCTCCTCCTCCTCCTCCTCCTTCTCTTCCTCCCTATATTACGCATCCTACTCCATCCTATTCATCTCCCTTTATGCACCTTATCCTCTCCCTGTCCTTCCTCCTATCTCCTCTCTCCCTTATTCTAATTCTCCCATTCTCAGGACGCCCATTAAGTGCTCCCATATTCTCCCCGGCCCCCCGCTTTCTCCATTTGCTTTAATCTCCCAGACAGTACTTGGGTGATGGGGGGAAGGGGAGGGGTGTAAATCTGTCCATCAACACCTCAGGAATAGAAGTACCTCCTCCTCCCCTCACCCCAGTTTCTCTCCCCTCCCTTTCTTCCTTCGCCTCACCTCCCCTTCCTTCCCCTTTCCGCCTCTATCTCTTCCCTCGTCTTCCTTCACCTTCTCAAGCCTCCCTTCCCCTCCCCTTTCCTCCTCTCTCTCTCTCTTCCTTTTGCTTTATACATCTTCCCTCACCTTCCTTCACTTCTCTTCTTCTTTCTTTCCTTTCTCTTTCATTCTCTCTTTATCTATCCTTTTATATATCTTTTTCTCTCCATCATTATCAATTTAAATCTGTAACTTTCTATCTGTATCTACTTATCCATCATCTCTCTATCATCTATCTATATCTATCTATAGTTTCCTTTTTACTCTAGAAATCTGTATCTGAAACCAATTGCCTATATTCGTATCCTCTCTCTCTCTCTCTCTCTCTCTCTCTCTCTCTCCCCTCGTCAGTCTTACAAGGACATGATTTTCACGACACGAAGGCAGGATGAAAGCGCCCCTCACCTGCCTCTTTGCACCTGTCCACCTGCCCACCTGTCCCTCCTGCCTCTCACCTTTCACCTTTCTCACCTCTCGTCCGTTACTCCGCGCATTCCTCCCATTCTTCACTTTCTCCTTGTTTCCTTTAGTGTGACTTTACATACTGCTACTTCACTCCATTCTCGACTTCTTTCCTTTTACCTAATATCTCCTTTTTTTTTGTCTTCTTTCTTTCACCTTTCTTTTGTTTTCTGTCTAATATTATCTTCTTCTGTTCCTCATTTTCTTCATCTCCATTTGAGTTTTGGTTTCAGTTACTGCTTTTCCTTCCTTCCTTCTTCCCTTTCAACTTCTTTTCCATACAAGTTTTACCTTCCGCTTCTTCTCTTTCTTCCTTTCTTTTTCCCTTTCAACTTCTTTTCCACACAAGTTTTACCTTCCGCTTCTTCTCTTTCTTCTTCCCTTTCAACTTCTTTTCCACATAAGATTTTCCTTTCTTTTCTTCTCTTCCTTCCTTCCTTCTTCCTTTTCAGCTCCCATTCCTCTTGTCTCCATCTCCTCTTCCCACTCTCCCTTCCCCTCTTCCCCATTTCCCTCTTACCCAAATCCTCTTCCTTCCCCTTCCAAGATTTCCATATCCCTCTATCCCATCCATTACGCCCATAGCCTCCACCAGTGCCCTTCCTCCTCCTCCTCCTCTTCCTTACCCAATCACACCAAATCCTCCAAGTGTCACCCATTGTCACCTCCTCCTCCTCCTCCTCCTCCTCCTCCTCCTCCTTCTCCTTCTCCGCCACCAAGACCCTGAGATTAGATGCTCCTTGGGCGGATTAGCGGGGATAGGAGGAGGAGGTGGAGGAAGAGGAAGAGGAGGTAGAGGAGGAGGAGGAGGAAAAGCGGAAGGAAGTGGGGGGGAATTTCAGAATAAAGATTAGGTTTGAGAAAATAAGTAAAGATAATCGGTGAAGATACAACAAAATTTCTTCTTTATCCTCCATCGTCCTCCTTTTCCTCTTCCTCTTCCTCTTATTTATCTGTTTTCCTAGTGAACTTTATCCTTATCTTTCTCTTCCTTCCTTCCTTTTGCTTAACGTTCTTGTCAACTAATATTACGTAATGCTCTCTCTCTCTCTCTCTCTCTCTCTCTCTCTCTCTCTCTCTCTCTCTCTCTCTCTCTCACACACACACACACACACCCTCCCCTTCCCTCCCTTAGTAATAAATCTTTCCTTCCAGACTCAAGGGCGTGTAAGCTGTAATTATTTTCCCTCTATATCTTATCCTGTATCCCTAGCACACACACACACACACACACACACACACACACACACACGCAGGGAGCCGGACACGCGAAGGACACTCTCTGAATCTCCTATGTAGGATCGTGGGTTGAAGGAATAACAGCTGAGGATCCTACCAATCATATCCTGCAGTAAAAAGGTCGTTGAAACAGAGGGAGGAGGAGGAGGAGGAGGAGGAGGAGGAGGAGGAGGAGGAGGAGGAGGAGCAAGAGGAGAATGGTGATAAGGATGAAGAGGAAGTGGAGGAGCCGTGAGAAGATGAAGATGTAGAGGAGTAGAAAGAAAAAAAAATTAGGAGATAAAATAAACAAAAGAAAAGGACGAGAGAAAAACAATGATGAGAGGATGAAAACAAAAACAAAAAGAAATAAACTCGAATAAACAAACAACAATAAAAAGTAAATATACAAAGGAAAGAAAAAGAAAAGGAAAGCAAGAGGACGAAGACATCACGAGGGAAGTTGAAGTTAGGGTTGACAGCGTGAAGTTACGATGACAGGGTTAGGCAGGGTTAGTCTCCTCCTCCTCCTCCCCTTCCACCTCCTCCTCCTCCTCCTCCTCCTCTTCCTTCTTACCTTAGTGGGCTGCTCGGGTGCACTGCCCTTTCTAGGAGGAGAGAAAAGGAAGAGGAGGAGGAAGAGGAGAGGTGAATGAAGGAGGAGGAGGAGGATGGGAGGAAGGAAGGGAAGAAGATGGAAGCTGTATAGGGAGAAGTACGTGATTTGGAAGAAGAAAAGGTGTGTGTGTGTGTGTGTGTGTGTGTGTGTGTGTGTGTGTGTGTTTCAAAATGCTGTGTATGACCGTAAAAATGATGCACATGAAGATATTTTGAATTAAGTGAGGAAAGAGAGAGAGAGAGAGAGAGAGAGAGAGAGAGAGAGAGAGAGAGAGAGAGAGAGAGAGAGAGAGAGAGAGAGGAGGAGGAGGAGGAGGAGGAGGAGGAGGAGGAGGAGGAAGAGGAAGGTCAGCGAACTTGTCCTCTCCTGTCTCATAGTATTGACAGCTATGGCGTGGGAAGACAAAAAAAGATAATATATGCGAAATTAAGGAGAGAGAGAGAGAGAGAGAGAGAGAGAGAGAGAGAGAGAGAGAGGGTGATTGAGGAGTAGTCATAAGTGTAAAGAGAAGCAATGGGAAGGGAGGAGGAGGAGGAGGAGGAGGAGGAGGAGGAGGAGGAGGAGGATGAAGAAGAGAGGTTATAGGGTAGAACAGGGAAGGGATAGAGGAGGAAGAAGGGGAGGAGCACTAGAAAGAGGAAGAGAGGTTATAGGGGAGAATGGATGAAGGGAAGAGGACACGAGGAGGAGGAGGAGGAGGAGGAGGAGGAGGAGGAGGAGGGTCAGGGGAAGAAACTAATACATCACACGACCGCTATGACCGTAATTATTCTTAATACTCATCCTTCAGAACTGATGGGGGAGGATTTTCTCACTCTATCAAGGTCTCTCTCTCTCTCTCTCTCTCTCTCTCTCTCTCTCTCTCTCTCTCTTGAATTATGGATATTCTGTGTTGATCATTCCTTTCGATTCCAAGAAAAAAATAATGAACAAAAGGAATCGCAGGAACATATTTTACATCATCGGTCACTGCATTTCCGGGAACTCGTGACGGTGTGGTGGTGATGGTGGTGGTGAATGGTGGTGGTAGTGATGGTGGTGAATGGTAGTGGTGCACAGATGTTGGAGTGAAGTATACAAGTGTGTGTGTGTGTGTGTGTGTGTGTGTGTGTGTGTGTGTGTGTGTGTGTCCCACTTTTTACTCAACTTACCGTACATGGCCAAGCAACCACCTATAAGCACACACACACACACACACACACACACACACAAACTCCCCCACTCCCCAATATCACGTTCCAAACTCTACAAATTAAGTTCAACAAAGGTGATCCTGAAGGCAGGTGGCCCTCTCCCCTCCCCCTTCTGGCCCCCACTCCTCCCCCTTACCTGTCCCCCTTTACCTTTACCTGTGTGTAGTTGCAGGTGAGTCAGAGGTGGTCAGGGGTGCGTCCACCTTACCTGAACTAACCGCTTGCTCCCCTTACCTGGCCGCCTCGTATCAGGTGACTCACAGGTAACCGTCGTCGTGGCTTACCTGTGGAGAGATAAAGGAAAGTTAATTGAGGTTACCTTGGCGGGGGAAAATGACTTGGTGTCCCTATGTAAAAAATTGTGGATTATGTTGATTAGATGTTGAACCAGTTGCTTGCTTGTGTAATTGGGTTTGGTGGTCTCTGTTTCTCTCTCTCTCTCTCTCTCTCTCTCTCTCTCTCTCTCTCTCTCTCTCTCTCTCTCTCAGGCACACACGCACACAGACACCCACGCACACAAACACAATTAGTCCACACAACATGCAATTCTTTTAATTTACGATCAACGGAGCTCACGAACGTCACGCACACACACACACACACACACACACACACACACACACACACACACTTTCCAATACTCGCAGTGGCACGCAATCATGTGAGCAAATAGCAAAACACGAATTCTCACGCACGCAACGAAACCCACCCACCCACGCACGCACGCACGCACGCACACACACACAGTAAGAGAGAGAGAGAGAGAGAGAGAGAGAGAGAGAGAGAGAGAGAGAGAGAGAGAGAGAGAGAGAGAGAGAGATTCACCACAATTACTCAAAACACGTACACAACACAAGCGTCATCACCATTATCACCACCACAATCACCACCACCACCACCACTACCACAATTGACCTTCCTTCATCACTCACATCCAGTCTTCCACTTTCTCCACAATTTCTCTCTTTATCCACAAACCACTAGTGCCATCATAACAACCACAACCTCCACATAAACCACCACAACTACTACTACTACTGCTACTGTTACTTATCACCGTCATCATCATAAAAAAAATATTACTGTTTTCGCCTCTTCTTGTTTACGATCTCCTCCTCCTCCTCCTCCTCCCGCATCAATAACCAAAGTAAACAGCATCAGAAAATACGACTCAAAATATCTGAATGTCAAGGTCGGGCTGTTTAATCGAATCCAAAGTCAATTATTCAGTCAGGCAAATACTAACGTCCCGAGCAAGGGGTTTAAGCATTGACGAGGCGAGCAGCGATGTGAGATTTTAATACAGATCAGGCAGGGAATAGAATGTCTGAGGGAAAGGGCAACGATACAGTATTTACGTGTCTGGTGAAAATGACAAAGGGCGAGGATGAAACACGTGAACCTGATATATTAAATGTCATATTTTAGTATTCGTGAACAATAATGTGGCTCAATTTTCTTTTTCTGATCCGTTTTTTAATACATGGTAAGTTTTTCTATATCAATTTCTACGACTTAGCCCTGAAAATCCAACACTTCTAACTAACTCAGTCCGATATTGGAAGTAAAATGTCAAACTAGTCACATAACTGTTAATATAAATACTAATACGACGCTTAGAATATCTGGACGGCATTAAAGAAAACCGCAGGGATGGAGTATTTACCGACAAGTTCAGAGGGAGAGAGATCGTCTAACGTGCAATTGCCGACTTCCAAATTGAGGTCATGCAAAGTGCTTAAGACTGTTCGCTATTTTTGCCCCTGAAGAAGAAGTAGAAGGAAAAGAAGAAGAAGAAGAGAAAGATGATGATGAAGAAGACAATGGGGACGAAGAAAAAGAGTAGAAAATGAAGAAAAAGAAGAAAAGAAGTAGAAGAAGAAAAAGATGATGATGAAGAAGACAATGGGGACGAAGAAAAAGAAGTAGAAAGTGAAGAAAAAGAAGAAAAGAAGAAGAAGAAAAAGGCGAAAAAGACGAAGAAGTAGAAAACGAAGAAGAGAAAAAGATGATGATAATGATAACGAAATGAGGTAACACTAACATTACTTTCCTCTCCACCACCACCACCACCGCCACCGCTGCCATTGTTTATCCACACACCTACATCATCGAGAGCTCACCTGCGCGTCGGATTGGATTAAGGGATGAGCCTAATGGACGCTGACGTAACCTATTTCACATTTCGTCCTCGTTTTGGAATTACAATTAGCACCAACGATGGCCATTATTATTATTATTTTTTTTATTTGTTGTTGTTGTTGTTGTTGTTGTTGATGTTGTTTTTTGTGGTGCTTTCTTTCGTATTCAATTAAACAAAGACATAAACAGTTTGACAGACAGATTGACAATAAACAGACCCCTTTCCATCACAAACACCCCCCCCCCCCCCCACACACACACAGCCCCCCCCCCCTCACACACACAATCACCAATCCATTTTCATCACACACACAACACCACCACACCGCTCCACCACGCCCTGCTCAGCCTCACCACAATACACCTCACCCACCACCACCACAACAATCACCACCACGTCCCCCTCCATCCCTCCACCATTTCCCCAACGCAAGGCAGATTTCCCATGCCATCCCCGCCCCTCACGATAAATCAGGGGTGACTTTAATGTATTCTAGCGGACAGAGGCGGTACCCATGATGATCCTAGGCGAAGGGGAAGGTGAGGGAGAGGTGAGGGAGAGTGTGAGGTAAGGAAGAGTGTAAGGTAAGGGTGAGAGGGAGAGAGAAAGGTAAATGAGGGAGAAAGAAAGGCGTATAAAACAAGACGAGTAAAAATATAAAGAAAAAAAAGAGTAAAGGATGAAAACAAAACTTCAAAAACTCGCGAGAAAAACAACAACCAAAAACAACAAGAAAGAGAATAGCATATGAACAACCTCCAACCAACACACTCCTCTCTCTCTCTCTCTCTCTCTCTCTCTCTCTCTCTCTCTCTCTCTCTCTCTCTCTCTCTCTCTCTCTCTCTCTCTCTGCGTGGTGCCAAACAGAACCAACACCTACACATGATAACTCTCCATTTCACTCTGGGGGGGCGAAGGGGAAAGAGAGGGGAGTGGGGAACGAGAGGGGTGACGGGAAGACGTGAGAGGGCGAGGGAGAGAGGGGAGAGCGGGGAGAGAAGGAGAGGGGAGAGGAAAGGGAGTGAGTGAGGGTGAGATGTGTTTGTGAGGGAGGGGGAGAGAGAGAACGGAGGAAGAGAAGGGAGAGGGAGGAAGGGAGGGGAAGGGTCCTGCGTCTGGGTCAGTTTTGGGGACAATGACACGAGGAGACAAGACGCTGAAGGAGGGAGAGAGGAAGAGGGAGGAGGGAGGGCGAGAAGGTAGGAGGAGAGAGAAGACGAGAGGAGAGGAGCAAAATTAGAAAGCTAGGAGGAGAGAAGAGGATGAGGTAAGGGATTAGAGGAAGAAGAGGAGGAAGTGGAGGAGGAAAAAAGGAGAAACAAACAGTAGATGCAAAATGGGAAAGAAAACAAAAAATAATGAGTAACGAGAGAGAGAGAGAGAGAGAGAGAGAGAGAGAGAGAGAGTATAAATATGGCATGGAAAACAGGACGTGTGAGGGAGCTTCTTATGGACATGACACAGATTTGGAGTTGAACTGGTGGCTCATGGGTGCGAGGGTTGCCTTACGCAGCTCAAGACACAAGACACACACCAGCCACCGCCCTTACCCCTCCCCCCCCTTCCTCCCTTACCCCCCCTTCCTCTCGTACTCCTCCCTTTCTCTCTTACTCCTCCCTTCCCCTCTTACTCCTCCCTTTTTTACTCTTTCCTTACCCTCCCCTCCTCTCTCTTACTCCTCCCTTCCTCTCCCTTCCTCGCCCTGATTCACCCTTCTTCCACTCCCTTTCCTTACCTGCCTTTTATTGTCTTTGTTTTTTTCTTCTCTTTTGCCTATTCTCTATTCTTTCCTTTTCTTATCTTCTCCCTTTCACCCAGTTATTATCTTTACTTATTTTATGTTATGGCTGTTAATTTTTTTTCTCCTCTCCTTTCCTTTTGTTCTCTTTTCATCGCTTTCTAACTATTTCTTATCTTCCGTTACGCATATTCTCATTTCTTCTTCTCCCTTCCATTTTTCTTTTACCTTTCCTCTTTTCATTGTTCTTTCTCCCTTATTTTATCCTTCTCTTCTTTCGTCTTCATTCTCAGTTTTTTTTTTATTAATATTACTCCTTTGCTTTCTTCCATTCTGCTTAACCTAACAAAAAGAGAAGAACGAAACACGAAAGGAAACAGAAAGAGGACGATTGACGAAAAAGGGAAGGGAAGGGAAAGGAACAGAAAGAGGACAAAAAAGGGAAGGGAATATAAGGGAAAGGTTGTATACAGGGAAGGCGTGAAGTTGGATCCCCTCTCCCTCCCGCGGCGTTTCCAGACACTATCGGAACCTACCCAGCAGCCAACACCCTCGCGCCGTTTTTTGTCTGTTTCAACGAAGTACTAATGGCAGGGATGACTTCGGAAAACCTGTCTGTCAGCTGAGGCTTAGAACATTAGTGAGTATTCTCGTTGTAGTGGTTCCATTATTTGTAGTGGAAGTAGTATTAATGTGTGAGAGAGAGAGAGAGAGAGAGAGAGAGAGAGAGAGAGAGAGAGAGAGATTTAGTTCTATTTTTTGCTCCGACGGTGACAATCCTTTGTTTTTCACTCTCTCTCTCTCTCCTTCGCTACCTTCCTGTCCGTTGACTGTTTAAAAAGTGAGCTGATACCTGTGTTTTTACGGTGTTTTTACGTGCGTTCGTGTGTGTGTGTGTGTGTGTGTGTGTGTGTGTGTGTGTGTGTGTGTGTGTGTGTTTTACCCCAGCGGCGGAGTTAATGTAGTCAATGTTGACCTCACAAGTCCGTAGAGGAGGAGGAGAAGGAGGAGGAGATGGGAGGGAGGCTGTGTGGCTGTGGAGGGAGGATGCTGCGGCGGCTAAGAGGAGGAGTAGGAGGTTGGGGCACTGATGTATTTTATTTGCTTAATCACATGAGCGTGTGTTCTCGTAAATTTGCGGCAGACATGAATTCTCAATATTGTGCATGAATCACCGGAAAGCTGCTTTACGATTGGCGGAGGGGCTGGCCAATCACAGAGCAGCTTGGACCACGACAGCACACCCACGGGCCAATGAGCGTCAAGGAGCGACAGTTATCGACCACTAGGCTTCAAGAATACATAATCTACCGGCCAATCACCTGCTCGCTTGCCTAACGTGCCCTGGAGGAGATAAAACAGGTTTGGAGTGCGTGCGTGTGTCCGGAGAGTATACACACACACACACACACACACACACACACACACACACACACTCGGACTGTAAAACTAATCTCCGTTCTACTTAAATGTGCTACACTATATCGTACGAGAGAGAGAGAGAGAGA
>NC_066517.1:13099176-13111676 GCF_024679095.1 Eriocheir sinensis | reverse complement strand
ACACACACACACACACACGGTAAGCTTAACTTATGCTTTCATTTAAGCAGTTACATTATATAACTTCCCGCTCAGAGAGAGAGAGAGAGAGAGAGAGAGAGAGAGAGAGAGAGAGAGAGAGAGAGAGAGAGAGAGAGAGAGAGAGAGAGAGAGAGAGAGAGACGAGGGAAGAAAAAACATTATGAAAACTAAACAAAAACTAATGCCTTACCAATTCCAACGAAAACGAAAGAAAACAACCCCAATCAAACGAAAACAGTCACAAGTCACCCAGAGAAAACGTAGCCATCTCGATCACTAACCCCCTCCAACCCCCAAATCCCCCTCCCTCAACCCCGCTTCCACCTTCCCTTCCCCTCTTCGATGTCCGGTCAGCCAGTCAGCCCATCGCCCCGAAAAGGCCTGTTCTCAGCGGCAGGGGGGTTGATGGGGCGTGTTGCTGAATGAATTAGGCTGAAGATAAAAAAAGAGAGGCAGGAGTGGTGGTGTTAACGTTGGATGGTGAGTGGGTGGTGATGTTTGCGTGTGTGTGATGATGATGAGGGGATAGTGAAGGTGATGTGGGAGCCCGTGGGAGAATAGAAAACTTAGGCAAACAGCAATGGCTCATGAAAAACTTCAGTGTACAGTTAAGAAAGAAAGAAGCCAAGTTAAGTTTTCCACCAGTACCCAAAGTGCGTCTGAGAGAGTTTGGGGGAAAAAGAAGTTTGAGAATGGGCGAGGGAAGGGAGGCAGAAAGAAATGGAGTTGAGGGAAAGAGTGAAGGATAAAGGGCTATAGAGAAAGATAATACAGTGAATGGAAGGGTATACAATGAAAAGGTGAAGAGGGGGAAGAAAAGGGGGAAGAAAAGAGGGCAGAATAAGGGTTTGAGAAAGAGGGAGCTATAGGGAATGACAAGAATGGAATAAAAGAAAGAGATGAAGAGATGAGTAATAAACGGCTTAGAGGATAGAGGAATAAGAGAAAAGGATGATAAAAGGAAATGGGGAGAGAAATAGTGACGGGAGAGGTGCAAGAAGGGAGAGGGAGAGAGGAGCAGTGATGGAGGGAACGGAGGGAGAGCAGTGATAGAGGAGGAGAGGGGGGCAGTGAAAGAGAGGGGGAGGAAAAGGGTGGGAGGTAGTAGTAATGGAGTGGAGGAGGGGTGAGAAAAGTAAGAGAGAGAGGAGGGAGGGAAGGGAGAGAAAAGTACTGATGGAGTGGAATGGGGGTGAGGGAAGTGAGGCGGAGAGGAGGGAGGTAGAAAAGGGTGAGAGTACATATATAGAGAGAGAGATAGAGAGAGGAAGAGAGAGAGAGAGAGCAAAGTCTGACCATCGCAACGTCAGGACCCGGACTTGTTCTGTAAACCTGTCTGACTACCTATGCCCGCGGCCCCTCCACCTGGCTACCCCGCCCCGCCCCGCCCCATCTTGCCCCGTCCACGCCGAACAGGACCCGCGGACACTGGCCAAGGGGTACGGTGGTCTGCGCGGTGCCTGAGGTCATATTCTTAGAGATTTTCGAGCCCAAACAGACGTATTTGACTTGGCTTTCCTAGTTTTGGCATTTGCAGAGGTAGTTTCATGACCCTTCTATTAGTTTGATCATTATTTTTTTACCTGAACCAGAAAGAATACTCATTAGAAAGCGATTGATCCCCTTCTTTGACATTTCAGAGTCCAAACACACACACTGAGCAAGGCTTTCCAAGTTTGGGGCATTTGCAGAGGTAGTTTCATGACCCATATATTAGTTTCATTATTTTTAGCCATGAACCTGACAAAACTACTTATTTCTTGAACATTTCAGAGACTAAACACACACTTTTCACAAGGCTTTCCTAGGAGTTTGGGGCATTTGCAGAGGTAGTTTTATGACCCGTCTATTAGTTTGATCAGTATTTTTTGCCGTGAACCTAAAAACCCACTCATTAGAACGCGACAGATCCCATACTCGGCCTCTGGAAATTTTTGATGCGAGAGGCGGAAGCAAGCGTCTCAGAATACCCACCCACTGGCCCTCCAATTTCCATACGTCATCATTATCATCATCATCATCATCGGTTGTCATTAGCGGCCCTCTGCAGGACAAAGGTTCCCTCGTACACTTTCTCTCCACCAATCTCTGTCTCCCGCTCGTGGTCGCCGGTTCGTTGTGGTCAATTTTTCTTATTTCGTCTCGTTCTTTTTTTGTTATCGGTATTAATTTTTCTTATTTTGTCTCGTTCTTTTTTTGTTATCGGTGTCTTTCGGTTTGACTGGCTGTACAATTTGCCAAGGCCTCGACGGATTGATTTGTTAAACTATGCAATTATAATCTTTTTCCACACTAATACGAGAGAAAATTCGTCTTCAGTGATCAAATACACAAAATACAAGAGTGAAAGTTATACGCAAACATCGATTAAAACCTTTACACTAAAATACTTATGAAAAAAAAAAAGGAATCTAATAACTAACCTAAAATATTAATAAGAAAGAACGAGAAAATGAAACCAAGATATAATGAAAAAAAATATACAGGAGAAAAGGGAAAAAAAAGGAAATAAGTATAAAAACAGCCACAAAGATACAAGGAAAAACAGAATCTCCTACACAATATCTTTCCTTAACAATTAATGGAGTAAAAAATAGGAGAAAACCAGGGAAGTCCCCCCTCGCCCCTCCACGTGAAAGAAAGAAAACGTAAAACAGTTCTATATTCACCAAATCCCCGGATAACAACTTTTCGATAAAATTCTCTGCAGCGACAAATATCTTTGGCTTCTTTACGATAGGGGAGAGAGAGAGAGAGAGAGAGAGAGAGAGAGAGAGAGAGAGAATTATTCGACTCAATATTCTCTCTCTCTCTCTCTCTCCGAAGTTGATATGTGAAAAGTGACAGCTGTTTCTCGAGATTCAATATTCCGACTGAGAGAAAAATTCGTCACTGCTGAACACGCGAGGAGAAAGAAAGAGCGAGAGAGAGAGAGAGAGAGAGAGAGAGAGAGAGAGAGAGAGAGAGAGAGAGAGAGAGAGAGAGAGAGAGAGAGAGAGAGAGAGAGAGAGAGAGAGAGAGTTTCCAGAAGAACTATGAAAGAAAAATATATTATAACTTCGTGATTAACAAATAGTTGAAGGAAAACAAAATTGGAGAAGAAAAAAGACAGAGGGAGGTAATGACGGGAGGAGGAGGAGGAGGAGGAGGAGGAGGAGGAGGAGAAGCGTGTTGATGTGGAGTGATGGAGGGAAGATGTGACACTTGTGATGGAGGGAGGGAGGGAGGGAGGAAGAGGAGGGATGGGTGGAAGGAGGAGGTGGAGGAGGAGTTACACCTGTCCAGTAGAGGTCAGTGGTAGCCTCAAGGCATGTCCAGTCCTCCTCCTCCTCCAGCACCTTCGCAGCATCAAAACCACAACAACTTGCAGTTCTTGACGATAATAACTCATGTGTCCATTTTTGTTCCCACCAACCACAACCACTACAACCATTACTACTACTACTACTACTACTACTACTACTACTACTACTACTACTATCACTACTGCTGCTGCTGCTACCGCCACTACTACTACTTCTGCAGCTAGCATTGTCACCCCTACAAACACCATCACCACCACCACCACCGCCACAATCAACATCACCACCACCATCACCACCACCACCACCGCCACAATCAACATCACCACCACCATCACCACCGCACCACCACCGCCCGCCACGCCACTTTTTCCTCCGCCAACTCACTTTGCCTCCAGCCACCACACCTGACTCCCTCCTCCTCCTTCCTCCCCTTTCCTCCCTCTTCCTCTCTCTCTCTCTCTTCCTCCATCCTTCCCTCATCAGCATCCTCCTCCTCCTCTTTCTTTCTCTCCTTCTCTCTCATACAAGTTTCTACTGCTCTTTTACTTCCTTCTTTTCTTGTTTTCTTCTTCCTTTTCTTCTGCTACTCCTACTTTCTTTTTTTTTTCTTTAGTTAAATTAGCAAAACAAATTCAAAAGGAAATTCACGTTCAATACAAGACTAAGAAACGAGATCTCTCACTTTCCTATTGACGAAGCTTCAAAAAGGATGCATCTTCTTTCTTCTTCTTCTTCTTCTTCCTCCATGTCACAAAAATGGCCGCTCCCTACTAATTGCAACCTTCCCTGACTTCTAATGTCCCCTCCTCCTGGTTAGCAGTCAACCCTCTCCTCCACTACCGATGCTGGTGTTGTTCTCCTTCTCCTCCCCCTCCTTCTCCTCGTCCTCCTCCTCCTCCTCCGGCATCCTCACTTCATCCTTCCTCACCATTGACGCCTTACACCAACTCCGTCTATTTCTCCTCCTCCTCCTCCTCCTCCTCCTCCTCCTCCTCCTCGCCGCCAAAACACAAGCAAGGCGCGTCACCCTGCCCAGAGGCGCCTCCAAACAGTGCAATTTCGTGCTTGAGTGTCATTGCTGCATCGCCTTCAGAACGCCCCGTGGCTAGATGTCCCCCTCCTCCTCCTCCTCCTCCTCTCCTCCTCCTCCTCTTCTTCGTGTCTTCCTTCTCCACCATCTCCTCCTTCACCATTACATCCTCCATTATACCTTCCGCAACTTCCTCCTCCTCCTCCTCCTCCTCTTATTCTTATTCTTCCTCCTTCTTCTTCTCCTCCTTCATTGCGCATCCTCTGACTTCACTTCTTCGTTTTCTATCTTTATCGCTGACAGGTTGTTCCTCCTCCTCCTCCTCCATCTCCTCCTCCTCGTTTATCTCTTCCACTCTCCACTTCATTCTCCTTCTCCATCACCTCCACCTTCCCCAATTAATTCTCCAGGTTCTTTCACTTTCTCAACCTCCTCCTCCTCCTCCTCCTCCTCCTCCTCCTCCTCCTTATCTACATCTTCACTTATGCTCTCCCTTTCTATCACCTCCTCCACCTTGTTTTATCTCCCTTTATATCTCCCTTCCACCTTTTACACCCACGCTTTCCCTCTCTATCATCTCCTCCACCTCCTACTCCACATCCTGTTGTATCCTTTCTTTCTCTAGGCCTTTCTTTTTTTTTTCCTCTTGGGTGTCTCCGCGCTGCCTTAGGACACACGCCACATGTTCTCCGGCCCCTCCAGCCTCCTCCTCCTCCTCCTCTTCCTTCATCGTGTTTACGTCTATTTTTAACTTCCACACATTTCTTCTTCTGTCTCCCTCCTTTCCACATTTACCAAGAAGTCGACGTGAGCAAAAAACATCTCTCTCTCTCTCTCTCTCTCTCTCTCTCTCTCTCTCTCTCTCTCTCTCTCTCTCTACCCGTGTGACTGTCTCCTTCCCACCAGTGTCCACAAATAGAGCCTTGTAAACACAGCTCTTCCCTCCTCCTCCTCCTTCTTCGGTTCCTCCTCTTCCTTCCTTACCTGTAATCCATGAGTGAACAAGATGAACGCTTTATCTCCAGGTAACCTTTGACACCTGGAGGAGGAGGAGGAGGAGGAGGAGGAGGAAGTGGTGGTTCATCCGTTCACCAATTCCCTTTTTCCTCTTCACGTTACAATATTTTTTCAACGCCTCCTCCTTCTCCTCTTCTTCTTCCTCCTCCTCCTCCATCTCTCCCCTCACCATGACCTTTCACAACACGGTCACACACTCTTTAAGACCCTCATTATCTCATCCTTTTCCGGTGAACAAGACCTCTCTCTCTCTCTCTCTCTCTCTCTCTCTCTCTCTCTCTCTCTCTCTCTCTCTCTGTACGTGTTTTATGAGCAGGACATAATAATGAGAGAGAGAGAGAGAGAGAGAGAGAGAGAGAGAGAGTGGTAGGTGTCCAGGTGTGTGGCTCGGCAGGTGAGATGAAACATGGCAATTAAGAAGCTTCGGCCACACCAGCTGATTATATACAGGTGTGTCCAGGTGGGAGAGGGGGAGGGAAGGGGAGGGCACAGATGGTGGAGGTGGAGACTGGAGAGGGGGCGTGGTAAGTTGTGATGATGGTGGTTGACTCGTGGTTGTGGTGGTAGAAGTTAATTATGGTTGAGAGGGATTATGGTTCTGATGTCATTCGTTAATTTCTGCTGTTGACATTTATATAGTTTATTTTTATAGTAGTAGAGGAAGCAACTCAAGCGGGCAAAACGTACTATAAAGCTCTCGTCATTGTTGTTAGATTGTGTTCGATAATTATTGTGATGTCGATTGAGTACGATGCTATAGCCGGGTAATTGTTGTTGTTGTTAACCTTCATATTTTCGCCTTTATCAATTGTAAAAGTAGTAGTTCCAATTGTAGAGTAAATGGTAATGCTTTTTTTTTTTTATAGCTGAGAGAGGTTGTGCACAGGAAGCGAGTAACAATAAAGAAAAAAAAACAGACTAGTTACTTAAAGGACTGACTACGTAAAAAAATAACACAAGCAAAGCGATTTCATATAAAACTAAAGCAACAACAACAAAAAACAAACAAACAAACTTCATTCATAAAAACACCACAGCTCTCAACCAGAACCAAACGCAAAAACAAACGAACAAACCCGGACGCATAAACTCTCACACAAAACAAGAATCGTACTCGTATACTTGAGACACGTTCGCTACATGTTAAAATGCCAAGCGATCTTTCTCCCACACTGTCTTGCCCCGAGTAGTAGTAGTAGTAGAGGAGAGATGAGGAGGAAGGGAAAAGGAGGAGGAGGGAAAAACAAGCAGTAGTAGTAGTAGTAGTAGTAGTAGTAGTGATGGTGGTGTTGGTAGTAGTAATAATAGTGACAGTGTTAGTAGTAGAAGTAGTAGTGGTAGTGGTGGTGGTTGAGAGGAGAGAGAGGGAAGGAAAGAGAGGCAATTGCTATCTATAAGACATGCTAATTCGCTTGCCGGTTAATTGGTCTAATGAAGCTCACGGACGCCGTACGTATCTTCGTTTTAATACGCTGGCATGACTCGACACTATTCCCTCGACTTGATATACAACGAGGGATTAGAACAGGACACGGAATTAATTGACTGGAGGAGGAGGAGGAGGAGGAGGGAGAGAAGGGGGAGGAGAAAGATAACAATGATGATGATGAAGACAATGAAAACAAGAGAGGTGATAATTGCGAGAACAAGAGTGAAAAAAAAGAAACAAAAACAAAAGTGGGGCAGCAGAAGATAAGAGAATTCGTACAAAGGAAAGAAAATGAATGTTAATAAATGTAAATAATAAACGTGAGGGAATAAAAGTGAGTAGAAGGAGGCCAAAGGTGAATAAAGTGGAATAGGAGAAAGGAAAGAAGTTGAGAAAAGGGATGAAGAAGAAGAGGAGGAGTATAAACAAATGGTAAACATGTGGAAAAGAATAAAAATAGGAGATAGAAAGTAAAAAAAAAAGAATGAGAAAAGGAACAGGACAAAGGAGAGAAATTGAGAGAAGATGAAAAAGTAGAGGACGAGAAGGAGGAGGAAGCGAGGAATAAACAGTGGTAGACATGGGAGACAATAAAAGTGAAAGTGCATGAAAGAAAGAATAAAAAAATACAAAAGGACGGATATTGAGAAAGCTGAATAGAAAGGGGGAAAAAAAAGGGAGAGGAGGAGGAGCAAGTGGAAGAGGGATGTGTATGTGGAGGAGGAGGAAGGAAGAGGTGTTGCTGCGGCCATTCATCGAGAGTGGACGCGCCGGTGGATCGTCGCTGTGGAAGGTGGATTTACATAATTAAGGTGAGGCGCGGCGGCTGATCAGGTGAACAATGGCTGCCGCTCACCTGTATGGGGGGGGGGGGGGAGGAGGGGGGCAAGGTGACTCCCACTGTGTAATTAATGTGGGATCAAGACGCCATTTGTTGGGAGGAGGAGGAGGAGGAGGAGGAGGAGGAGGAGGAGATTGTCGTGGAGGTAGTGAGGGATGATGACTAAGATTAAGATGGGAGAAGATAAGAAGAGGAAGGAGGAAGAATATGATGAAGATGAAAAGGCTGCGGAAGAGGAAGAAGAAGAAGAAGAAGAAGGTGATAAGAAAACAAGAGAAAAAAAAAACGAAGAAAAGGAATAAAAAAAAAGTAAAAAACTCTCCCTTTTCCTATTTTTCCCTCTTCCTCCACCTCTCTTTTCCCGTCCCTTCCTTCCCCATACATCCTCCTCCTCCCCCTCCTCCTTCACCCATATCCTACACTTCACTTGGTATCCTATGGCGCCTCCTACACAATTCGTCATCCTTGGTATCCTGCGGAGTGGTTAGCCGTGGGTCACTTCGGAGGAGGAGGAGGAGGAGGAGGAGGAGGTCAGTGGAGGGCGTGGCCAGACTGAGTATTGTATCTCTAATGCATGGCGGTTTTCTCTCACTTCGTACCCTAATGCAATTTTTTTTCCTCTCTCTCTCTCTCTCTCTCTCTCTCTCTCTCTCTCTCTCTCTCTCTCTCTCTCTCTCTCTCTCTCTCTCTCTCTCTCTCATTATTTCCATCACACGTTCATTTCTTCCTCGCGTTTTTTTCTTCTCCTCTTTTCAAATTTTCATGCAGTTTCTTTTTTTTCTTCGCATTCGCTCTCATTATTTTCTTTTAACATCCTCTCTCTCTCTCTCTCTCTCTCTCTCTCTCTCTCTCTCTCTCTCTCTCTCGCTGGTGAATAAATAAATCATGACTTATCGCTCGTGTTAACATATATCTTCAATTTCCACCCTCACTCTGACCCACCCTCCCTCCACCTCCTCCGTGTTAATCATCGCCACGATCCATCAGGGAGGAACAGCAGAGGTCAAACAAAGGGAAGGTGGAGGAAGGATGCGTGAGGTGGACGACGCCTCTACCTGTCTGTCGCTCTCCTCTTACCTGTTGGCATGAGAGGGAAAGCGAAAGGTGGGGAGGAAGGGAGAGGAAGGAAGGATACTGAAAGGGAGAGAAGGAGAGGAAAGAAGAAGGGAGGG
This sequence comes from Eriocheir sinensis, assembly GCF_024679095.1. NCBI lineage: Eukaryota > Metazoa > Arthropoda > Malacostraca > Decapoda > Varunidae > Eriocheir > Eriocheir sinensis. The sequence goes on along the minus strand of NC_066517.1, from coordinate 13,102,861 downwards.
AAGGACATTGAAAGAGGGAAAAAGGGGAGGGCACTGATGTAGGATTGGAAGGAAGGATACAGAAAAGAAAGGGAAGGTAAAGGGTGCCGAGGGAGGAAGGGAAGGGAAGGGAAGAAGTACTGAACGAGGATGTGAGTGAGAAAAAGCAAGACATATGAAGGGATGGGTAATAATGAGAGGGTAGTGGACAAGGCGTGAAGGGGATTGACGGGAAAAGAGGAGGAAGAGTACGGAAGAGAGAGGAAGGCAAAAAGTTGTAACGAGAACGGTGAGGAGGAGAAGGAGCAGGAGGAAGGAAGGAAAGGGAGTAAGGAAGATAAAAATATGAGGGAAACGTGAAATGAATACGGTAAAGAAGAAAACAATAAGGAAAAGAAAGATAGAATAAGAAAACGAAAGGAAAGAAAGAGAAAGAGTAACCAGTAAAGAAATAAGAAAGGGAGATATGAAAACTGGGGGAGAGAAAGGAGAGGAGAGAGAGGGAGAGGAAGAGAGAAGATCAGATAAAGAGGACGGCAGAAGGGGGTAATAGGGCTAAGAAGAGGAGGGCGAGAGCAGAAAGGCAGGTGAGATAGAGCTTACGAGGAGGAGGAGGAGGAGGAGGAGGAGGAGGAGGAGGAGGAGGAGGAGGGGGCTAAGATTCTCCTGGCAATAGTCTGAGGTAAGTCACGCCTCCTCGCAGATTTACCGAAATTAAGCAAGATGAATGACGCGAGGGTAACAATGGCGAGGAGGAGGAGGAGGAGGAGGAGGAGGAGGGAGTGTGAGTGTGTGGTGGTGGAGGAAAGGCGCCTCTGTACTCCGTGGGGCAAATATTCATGAAGGAAGAGGGAGGAAAGGAAGAAAGGAGGAGGAGGAGGAGGAGGAGGAGGAGGAGGAGGAGGAGGAGGAGGAGAACGCCAGGTGGAAGGCTGCCCTTACGTAACAGCTGCTTCGCCTCGGGTTAACGAAGTCTCCCCTGCGGACTTGCCTGAGCGCTGCGTTTTCTTTCTTTTCACGCGTGTGTGGGGAGAAAGGTAAGGTTGTTGTTGTTGTTTGCTTGTCTTTATACGTTCTTTCATTTCTTCCGTCTTTTTTTCGTCTTTTTCTACTTTCTTCCATCTGTCTTTTACTTGTTTTTTTACAATTTTTTCATCTCTTCTCTGACCTTTTTCTACTTTTACGTTCTTTCATCTTTGTTTTTGTCTCTCTTTTTACTTTCTTTTGTCTTTTCAGTCTTATTTTTTTTCTTTTTCATCTTTTCATCTTTTCTTTCTCTTCGTGAATTGGACTTTTTTCCTCTCCCATTCGCAACAACAACAACAACAAAAATAATAATAACAACACCCATACTAATACTAATACTAATAATACTAATACTAATAATAATAATAATAATAATAATAATAATAATAATAATAATAATAACATCCGTAATAATAATAATAACCCACTAACCAACTCACATAACCTAATAATAATGAATGAAGAACCTATAAGAGAAAAAAAAGTAAAAGTAGTACCATGAGAGAAAAAAAGTACCATCATAAAAGTACCATTAATATTTTCACCTGCATTTCGGGCGCCAGGTGAGGGCATTAAACAGGTGCAAAAAACGGACAGTGCGGCGATCATGTTAATTTCACGAGATCCATTTTTTTCCCCTCCTTTTTTTCCCCACGTCATTTTTCTCCTCCACTCCGAGCTGCACTTTTAGCGTAATGAGATGTTCTATTTTTTTCTCTCTACTTCTGTTTTTGTTTGGAGGGCATGAAGGGTGAGGAAGGGGAGGGGTAGGAGGGAAGGGTGAGGAGCATGGAGGAGGGAAGGCTGTGGAGAGGAAGGAGGAGGGGAAGGAGAGAAGGGAAAGGACTGGAGTGTATGGGAGTAGAAAGAGTAGAGTGAAAGAGGAGTGAATGAATAGAATAAGCAAGAAGGTAAGGAACGTGAAGGATAAAGAGAAGGTAGACGGGAGAAAACGAAAGGGAGAAAGGAGAAAAATTATGATAATGGGAAGAAGGATAAAGATGAAACGTAGCAGAGAACAAGGAGTGAAGGAGGATAAGGACAAGAAAAGAAGGGAAAACTAGACAAGAGGTGAGATAGTAGGGAAGAGGAAAGAAGGGAAATGAAGAAGGGAAATGGAAACACAGGAGAATATAACGGAAGGAAGATAGGAGAGAAGAAAATGGCGCCAATATATGGGAAAAGAAGGAGGGAAAGAAGAAAGGAAATCTAGAAGGGAAATGGAAACACAAGAGAAAATAACGGAAGGATGATAGGAGAGAAGAAAAGGGCACCAATATATGGGAAAAGAAAGCAGATATGAGAACACAGTAGCAGTGGGAGATGAAAGAAGTGTAAAGGGAAGTGAAATGGGAAAGGATTAGAATGGGAAAGGTAAGCGAGGATAAGGGTGAGGATAAGGGTGAGGATAAGGGTGAGGATAAGGGTGAGGATAAGGGGGTTGGGGTGGAGAGAAGAGGGGGATGAGGGTGGCTTTTAGCATGTGTCCAGCGTCCTTATCAGGCACGTAAATCACACTTTCGCAGGAACACATTAATTCGCCGACTGGTCAGGTAAGCGGCGGCCCACCTGGCTCAAGGCGAACAGGTAAGCGCCCATCAAATATTTACCTGCAGTTTTTTCTACTTCTTATCAGCATCGCACTTGAGTTATCATCTGTTTGTTTGTCTGTGCGTTGGTGAGCGTGTGTGTGTGTTTTGTGTGTGTAATGTTTGTTTTGGGTTGGTAGTTTTGTTTTGTTTGTGTTTGTGTGTTTGTTTGTCTGTGTATCCATTAACGTATTCCTTCCTTTGCCCTCTTTCCCTTCTCTTCCTTCTTCTCCTCCTCCTTCCTTGCTTATTATCTCTTCCTCTAACATAATCGCTTTCAAGGAGTGTTTCCTTATAATTTTCGCATCATCTTTTACTTTGCTTTCTTCTTTTTCCTTCCTTCTTTCCATTTTTCCTTCTTCCTTCATCTTTTCTTTCAATACAATCCCTTTTCAGTGTTTCATTATTATTTTTCGCATCGTTCTTTCCTTTCCCTCTTCTTTCTTCCTTCTTTCTTCTCTCCTTCGTTTCTTTTCCACTTTATCCTAATCATCCCAGCATCATTTAGCCCACATCCTCTCTCTCTCTCTTACTCCCTCTCCCCCCCGCCCCCTCATCCCCGGCCACACACACACACACACACACACCTCCCCCCTCCCCTCCTCTCCCTCCCCCAGCATCCAAACCTGAAAATCTGAAGGAAAATAGTGCAATAATGAAATAATGAAATACTGCTCGTTATCTCGCCGCCACGAAGCTGACCGTCACGGATCACCTGAGCTCGCCCGCAAATTATTTACCTGGACAAGTGTTCGCCAGTCCTCCTCTGCCTCGAGTTTCCTGACCACTCAAATACTAACTCAGGAGGAGGAGGAGGAGGAGGAGGAGGGGGTAGTGCAGGGAAAAGGAGGAGGGAGTAGTGCAGAGAAGAGGAGGAGGAGGTAGTGCAGAGGAGGTGGTGGAAGTAGTGGTAAAAGTGGTGGTGGAAGAGGAAGAGGTGGAGATAGTAAAGGTGGAGGAGGTAGTGGAGGGGATGGTGATAGTACTGCAAAAGGAAATAGTGGAAGAGTCGATAGGAAAAGGAGGTGGAGGAGGAGGAGAAGGTAGTGCAGAGGAGGAGGAGAAGGAGACTAGTGGAGGAGGAGGCGGTG
>NC_066517.1:13009176-13094176 GCF_024679095.1 Eriocheir sinensis | reverse complement strand
GGATCCTTTCTTCTCCCCAAAGCCTCGACCGAGCTCTTCCCAGTTGTCTTCCCCATCTCCTGGTCCCTCATCTCACACTATCCTCCCCAGCAAACATTCTCCCCAGCCCCCCAGCATCCCCGGAAGCATCAGGGGGAGTATTGGGCTACGAGTCTCCCAGCCCCCCCTCCCCCCGTGGTGTGATTTGGGGGGGGGGATGGGGGCTAACACATAAGCATAAAAGTGAAAGTCATGTGGATATTGTGGCTCTTTGGCGAGGCAGACCGCGAGGGAGGAGGAAGAGGAGGAGGAGGAGGAGGAGGAGGAGGAAGAGATGGCGGAGGGGCGTGGCGACAGCTTGTGTCTGGTTTGTTGCGGAGGAGGAGGAGGAGGAGGAGGAGGAGGAGGAGGAGGAGGAGGAGGAGGAGGAAGAGGGGAGTAAAGGGGAGGAAGGGGAAAGTTTGAGTCAGCTGGGGAGACTAATTTAGGGGGTTATTAGTACATAGATTAGGTAATGAGAGGGAAAGTGTGTGTGTGTGTGTGTGTGTGTGTGTGTGTGTGTGTGTGTGTGTGTGTGTGTGTGTGTGTGTGTGTGTGTGTGTGTGTGTGTGTGTGTGTGTGTGTGTGTGTGTGTGTGTGTGTGTGTGTGTGTGTGTGTGTGTGTGTGTGTGTGTGTGTGTGTGTGTGTGTGTGTGTGTGTGTGTGTGTGTGTGTGTGTGTGTGTGTGTGTGTGTGTGTGTGTGTGTGTGTGTGTGTGTGTGTGTGTGTGTGTGTGTGTGTGTGTGTGTGTGTGTGTGTGTGTGTGTGTGTGTGTGTGTGTGTGTGTGTGTGTGTGTGTGTGTGTGTGTGTGTGTGTGTGTGTGTGTGTGTGTGTGTGTGTGTGTGTGTGTGTGTGTGTGTGTGTGTGTGTGTGTGTGTGTGTGTGTGTGTGTGTGTGTGTGTGTGTGTGTGTGTGTGTGTGTGTGTGTGTGTGTGTGTGTGTGTGTGTGTGTGTGTGTGTGTGTGTGTGTGTGTGTGTGTGTGTGTGTGTGTGTGTGTGTGTGTGTGTGTGTGTGTGTGTGTGTGTGTGTGTGTGTGTGTGTGTGTGTGTGTGTGTGTGTGTGTGTGTGTGTGTGTGTGTGTGTGTGTGTGTGTGTGTGTGTGTGTGTGTGTGTGTGTGTGTGTGTGTGTGTGTGTGTGTGTGTGTGTGTGTGTGTGTGTGTGTGTGTGTGTGTTCGTGAGAGAGAGAGAGAGCACAGGAAGTATTAGTATGGGTGACAGATGTGAACCAAGCACCTTCATGCCCCTCACACCTGCCGCCTCACCATAATTACCAGGTGTGCAGGGGGTCCGTTGCTCCCCTTACCTGCCCTCTCTCTCTCCCTCCCTCGTCTTCCTATTCTCTTTATCTCCTATGTTTACCAGATGACAATAGTGCTATCAATCATTTCTCTCCTCTCCTCTTCTCCTCTCTCTCTCTCTCTCTCTCTCTCTCTCTCTCTCTCTCTCTCTCTCTCTCTCTCTCTCTCTCTCTCTCTCTCTCTCTCTCTCTCTCTCTCTCTCTTATTCTCATTCTCGTCACGTTCTCCTTCGTTCCTCATCACGTTCCTTTCCATTTACTTTCTTCTTCCCTTCTCTTTCCTTTCTCTCTCTCCTCTCCTTCTCTCTCTCCTCTTTCTCTCACTCTTCCTTCCCCAATCACCCTCTTTCTTTCCCTCTTCTTATGCCTTTCTTTCTCTTGTTTACTATCTCTTCTTTCTTTTCTCTCTTTCTACTTTTTGCACTTCTCTCTCCTTTCACTTCTCTTTCTCTTCCCTTTCCTTCACCTAAATACACATACAATCATTTTTCATAGCCATTCACCCTTTTTCTCTCCTCTTACGCCTTTCTCTTCTTCACTCTCTTCTTTTTACTCCCTACTTATGCATTTTTTTCTTCTCATTTTTTCTCCTTTCCCGTCATTCAGGTAAATCTTGCTTCATATAACCATTCGTGCACGAGTCCCGGCAAAGACCTTGAACTCGGGCACAATTGAGGTTATGAAAAGCAATTACTCGATCAGCATTTACTTACTCTCGACATCCAGGTGTGAGAAGATGCTGCCTTCATTCATTCACCTTACCTGAGCGCTTTGGCTAACGAGATGAAGGGAACAAGAAAATAAAGAGAGCAACGGAATATAAGATCAAGTGAGGGTTGGTGAATTGTGGACAGAGGAAATTTGTACAAGAGGAGGAGAAAGGGAAGTTTGAGAGTGGAAAGATGAAACGAAACATGTGATAGCAGTGGAGGAAGAGGAGAAAGAGAGTGAGGGAAGAGGAAGCAGGTGATAGAAGAAGGGGATGAGGAGAAAGGGAGCAGGAGAGGAAGAGGAGAGAGTTGAATGCGGGAAGAAGAAAAATGTGTTAGCAGAAGGAGGAGGAGAAAAAGATGAGCGAGGAAAAAGGAAACATATCAGAAGGGGAAGAGGAGGAAGAGGAGTAGTCGAGTGTGATGAAGCATGCGAAGTCAATGGCGTGGAAGGAAAAAAAGAGGGAAAAAAAGTTGAAAGGTGTATTTGCAGGGACAGGAAGAGTAAATGAGGTGAAGAACAAGAAATTCGAGAGAGGAGTAGGGCTAAGATTGAACACAGAAGAGATACAAAGAGAAGAAAGACAAAGAGGAAAGATAAGAAAAGGCAACAGAAGAAAGTAGATGATGATATACAAGCAAAGAGGAAAAGAATAACTACATAATAAGAAAAATATGAGAAGATGAGTAAATAATTATACGAGACGAAGAAAGTCGAAGAGGAGAAAAACATAAGAAAAGAAGACAAATGAGAAGGAACAGAGGAAGAAAAAGAGAAATTTAATAAAAGAAAATGGATGAGAAGAAACAAAGAGGAAGAAGGAGGGAAATACAACTAAAGAAGAAGAGGAAGAATAAGAGAAATAAAACAAAAGAAGGAATATGAGAAGAAACAAAGAGGAAAAGGATAAATACAAAATAAATAAAAAAATAAAATGAAACAAGGGCAGACGACGAGGAGGAGGAAGATGGAAAGAGGAAGAATAAGAGAAAATAACAAAAGAAGAAATATGAGAAGAAACAAAGAGGAAAAGGATAAATACATAATAAAAAAATAAGATTAGCAAAAATGAAACAAGGGCAGACAACGAGGAGGAGGAAGATGAGTTACAAGAATACTACAACCTACCCACTACCCACTTACCAACCTAACAATCTACCTACCTGGCTACTTACCTACACAACGCTGGTCTAGGGTCTGTCTGCTGTCTGTCTGGTCTTAGGTAGCTCCCCCTTTTCCCTCTTCCCCCTCCCCCCTCAGGCATCAGCGTCTCCTAGCAGCTGTTACACATCCTGCCACATCTGCCCGCCCCATCCTTCCCCTCCTCACCTCCTTCCCATCCTGTCCCTTTCCTTTGCAGCCCCACCCAACGCCTTCTGACCCTTCCACATGTTCATCCCTTCCTCCCATGCCCTTTTTATCCATCCCAATCTTCTCCTGACGCCTCCCTACCTTCCATCTCCCCTCCCCATTATCCCCATCAATTCCCTTACCTTTGCAATCCCAGTTTACCTTTTGATCCTACCTTAAACTAGCTTCTCCTTACCCTACTTACCTCTTACCCTCTTCCCTATCTCCTCCCCATTACCTCCCCTTATCCGTCATCTCCCCACCCATGTCCTGTCGAGTTTTTTTAATATTTTTTTTACTTCCTCCCAGAAAACAATAGATCTTAGAAGACTTACTGAACAGGGAGTGCTACACATGTGCTTCCCTCCTCCTCCTCCTCCTCCTCCTCTGCGGGCTGCGGCTCACCTGTGGCTAATACCTATCATAACACCTGCTTTACGGCCCCCCTCCCCCCCCCCTGGCCACCTGTCGTCCCGCGGCGCGACAGGATTAACAAAGGGACTCCCGACGCCTTCCCTTCATCCGCGGCTCAGTCCATATAACTCCACATTACTCCACTGCACCCCCCTCCCCTTGCTGCCTCTTGCCCCCACTCCCCCTCTCCTCTCTCGATCCTCCTTCCTCCCCCTCTCTTTTCTTCTTTTTTTTTTCCTCCTGTCTACCTATTGCAACCTCCTCTCTCTTCTCTCTTTCTCTCTGTTTCCATATTCTTTCTCGTTTCTCCCTCCTACCTACGCATTTCGGCTTTTTCTCCTTCTCTCTCACTCTCCCTTTCACTGTCTCCTTTTTCCTACCCTCAATTGCATTACTTTTTTCCTGCCTCTCCCCTTTTTTCTTTTGACTTCTTCATTTTCTCTTCTTTTCCAACAACCTACATTTTTCCCCTTTTTCCTCCTCCTCAAAGCCTGCCTTCTATATTTCTTTATCCTCTTCCTCTTTTCTTCTCCTCACCTGTCCACCATTAGGATGCAAGACTCACCTGCCTCTAATAGGGTTCGCGTCCCGCTCACCTGAGGCTTAATTAGGCAGACACACACGTACCTGTGGAAAGAAGAGAACACGGTGAATGCGAGAAATGTGGGAAAATACGCTAAGTTAAAATATACATAAAGAATAGGAAGAGGTGAGGAAGGTAAGAAAGAGAGAAAGGTAAGAAAAAAGAAAGAAATGAAGTGAGGAACAATAAAGAAAGAAAGTAAGAATGAAGGCAGAGAACAAGGTGAACACGAGAAATGAGGGAAAAATACAATAAGCTAAAAAAATAATATAGAAAATGGGAAAGGTAAAAAAAAAAAAAAAAAATGATGGACATAAAACTAAGACACACTAGTTTTCTTTTGACGATAACCACGAGTTTTAAGCACAATATTTTTAGCACTGAAATAATTTAGGTGTGAACAGACAGATAAAAAATAAATAACTTACATATAAACATAATTTTTTTTCTCTCTACCAAAACGACAAATTCTAAATGAAAAGAAAAAAAGAAATAAGAAGAAAAAAACTGAAAAAAATTGTCATTTCTTTTCAGCAGGAAAGGTGAGAAAAGAAAAAATGAAACTAATACCACCTATGAGAAAAAAATGGCAAACAAAAAATAAAAAATAAATAAAATAACTGGATACAAAAAATACTTGAAAGGGGGAGGGAAAAAAATGAACTGCCAGCCAACATTTACCTGAAGCACCTCACCTGTGACAATAATTAGTAACGTGAGACCCTTGGGGCGTCACCTGCCCTTACCTGTGCCTCTCATAAAGCCCCTCAGCCCTCCAGTGATTAGAAGCCGCCTGATTAACATTCCCTTAATCCTTATATAATCAGCCCCTTAGCCCTTCCCAGGTAATCTAAGGCCCACAGGTGAAAGCCTACACCTGATGCGTTCCTTCCCCTCATATTGTCTTACCTTCCCCCTCCTTCCCTTCACCTTTTCATTCTCTTCCTACTTTTTTTTTTGTCTTCTTCACATGGCTTTCCTTCCTTTTCCCTTCTTCCCATAACCTCATCCACCTTTTCCTACTTTTTTTCTGCTTTCCTTCCTTTTCTTCCTTTCCATCCCCTTCGTTTTCATCAACTCGCCATTCTCTTCCTCCTTTCACTGTCAACTTCACCAGACTTTCCTTCCTTTTCCTCTCATCAACTCCTCATTCTCTTCCTACTTTCACTATCTCCTTCACTAGCTTTTCTTCCTTTTCTTCATCACCTGTTTACCTGTATGTCTTTTTCATGGTCTCCCTTTTTTTTCTCCCTCTTCTCTTCGTCCTTCTTGCCCTCAGCGTCCTTCCATAATACGTCTTTCGACCCCTCAGCCATCTTCATTTCTTACTCTCCTTCTTTCTCGTCTTTATAATCTTGCCCCCATCGCACTCTTTCGCTTCTTTGTACTCTTCCTTCTTTCTTTATCCAACTCTCGTACATTTTTCCCTGCCGCTCCCTCCAGCTTGTAATCTCAACCATACGTGTTCTTTCTCTAACAAAATCTAACCCGTGCATTTTTTCCTCCCCTTGATCTATACGCCATTTATATTCCTCGTCTTCTTTTTCATGTAGGAACTAACACTCGCTTCGTTCTTTCGTTCCCCTCCATTCTTATCGCCCAAGAAAGTCTCCTTCACCGAGAGCTCTCCGTCCTCCTCCTTCCTTCCCCGCCACACAAGTCATACAGAAAACGAAAAGAAAAAGGGAATAGAAAACAGAAAACGTCCTTACCAGCAATTTGTCTTTTCTTATTAATGAGCTAATGGGATGATTGACGTAGCCCAATCAAAGGCGGACGCAACAACCAATCACCTCAGCCTCCAGTCATCGATCAGCGAATCAGAGGAGACGAAAGAGACAGAGCGCCCGAGAAAGTGAAATGGAATAATAAAAGAGGGATAAAAATGCAACACGCGAAAGAAGAGAAAAAGTGAGCGCTGTTATGAGACGATATGGATGGGTGAGCGCAGTTGGTATGAGATTGGGACAAATTCTGAATGGATTCTGAAGGAGAGGAAGGAGTGATGGCCGTATTGAGCGAAAGAGGAGGAGGAAGAGGAATCAAGAGGAGGAGGAGGAAGAGGCAGAGATGGAAGAGATGGAAAAAGGGGATTTGGAGAACGACAGTAAGAGGAGGAAGACAAAAATATAAGAGAAGGAAGATGAGTGAGGGAAAATATGAAAAGACGAAGAAGAATAAATGGATAACAAGATGCAATGAAGAAAAATAAGGAGAACAAAGAGATAAGAAGATAGAAGAAATATAAAGAAGATAAGCACTAACAACTGAAAGAAGAGGATAATAAGGAGAATAGAAGGAAGGGAAGGGACGAAAGAAGGAGTGAAGGAAGGAAGGTGATGGCAGTTCGAAAGAGAAAGAAGAGAAGGAAGAAAATAAGGAAGGAAAGGAACGAAAGACGGAGGGAAGGAGTGAAGGAAGAATAGTGATGGGAGAGAAAAAAAATAAAGAAAAGTGACAACAACACCAGAAAGAGATGTAGCAGGAGGACAATCAGGAGGAGGAAAATAGGAAAAGGGAAGGAACGAAAGAAGGAGGGAAGGAATGAAGGAAAAATAGTGAGGGGAGAGAAAAAATATATATAAAAAAGTGACACCAACACCAGAGAAGTAACAGGAGGAAAATCAGAAGGAAAATAGAAAGAGGGAAGGAACGAAAGAAGGAGGGAAGGGGTGAGGGAAGGAAGGATGGTGATGGGAGTTTGATGACTGGCATTACAAAACGAAGGGCGCTGCTGAAGGGGAGATAATGATAATGGACTTAGCAATGGGATAACCAGAGACCGACTCGCCTGCACCTGACTCAGCAAGGGGGGGAGGGGGAGGGGGGAGAGAGAGAGAGAGAGAGAGAGAGAGAGAGAGAGAGAGAGAGAGAGAGAGAGAGAGAGAGAGAGAGAGAGAGAGAGATGAGTCTGCTTCAACATATCCGGCTTCTTTTTTCTTTCTTTCTTTCTTGTCATCTCTCTCTCTCTCTCTGTATCTGTGTGTGTGTGTGTGTGTATTTCCATTACTCATTTCCTTTCTCACAATATTAGATTCCGGTATCTCGTTTTATTCAAATTATTCATTCATTCACATTTTTTTTCACATCACACAACCCGTTTCCTTTACACACACACGCACACAGCGAGAGCGAGAGCGAGAGCGAGAGAGAGAGAGAGAGAGAGAGAGAGAGAGAGAGAGATAATTGGGGGTAATTGGGGGTCTGGCTGCATCGTGTGAGCCCGAGACCGAGGCAGGCAGAGTGTTTGGTCCCGGGCCGCGGCGGGGGACGGAGGTAGTAATTTGGGGGGAGCGAAGGCGCCTGTGGGATGCCCGGCTACTGCGCGGCGCCTCCAGGTGTTCGTCTTTGCCCGGCCGGAGGAAAGGTAGCCACTGAAACGGGGAAAATTGGCGCACTGCATTTTTTTTAGTTGTCCCTCTGGTTTTGGTTCTTTATCTCTTCCTGCTTCTTGTATTTTTTTTTTTTTTGGGGGGGGGAGTGTTCTCATGTTCCTGTTCTTAATTTCTCCGGCTTTCTTTTTATTGGGTCTTGTGGATGTGATTTTCTTTGTTTGACTTTCTCTGGCTCTTTATTTCTCTCTCTTTCTGAGACTTTTGGGGTGTTTTTCCTTCGGTTCTCACGTTGTTGTTGTTTTTTATTCCTTTATTTCCTCTTTTTTAGTAGTTGTTTGGGGATGTGCGATTTTTATCTGTATGTAGTTTTGCTTTCTTCTCACGTTTCTTTACTTTTTCCTTACTTCTTTTCCTTTACATTAGTTACTTTTAGAGGCACGATTTTGATTTCATAAAGGTTTTGATATTTTCGACTATTTGTTTGCGTATAATATGCCAATATACACCTTTCTACTTAAAAAAAAATAATTCTTCCACTACGTATGGACATTGAACTCACTCTTTCAGTATATATACATGTTTTTTTTTTCAATCTCATTTCCAACTCTTCCACTGACTAGTAACATTTTTCTGGTCTTCGATAACATCTTTCTAGCTTAACCTCGTCTTTCTTTTCTTGCCTACACTCAAAACTCTTTAAGTATACGTATCATTTTTTTAGGGAAGGAGAGAAAAAATGAGAAAAGTAAAGGGAAGCGAAGGAAAGAAGGAAGGAGAGGTAAGCAAGGGAAGGGAGAGAAGAGAGGGGAGGAAACGTTTTTTTTTTTCCATTCCTTCTGCTTATCTTCTTCCATTATCACTTACTGAAATCACATGTAGTTTTATTTTATCTTTTTTCTCCTGTTATAATCGTCCTCAGCCGGGGTTTCTTTCAGTTCTTATTAATTTTTATCTCCCTGGAATTCCCCTCCGCTTGCTCGCTCAAATTTTGTTCGTCCACGCTCACAGGAAACGCGTTGTTATAATGTTATCTTTGTGTTTTAATTTACTGTGTCTTGAGATTTATTTGCATCCGGGACATCATTAGCTTGTATTTCTGGTCTTTGTGGCATTTTACTTTTTTACTTTTTTTTTTCTTCATTCTCCTTTGTGGCTTTTTTTATCGCATGACTGTTCGTTTATGTTATCGCCTCAGGTTTTCAAGAATTTTTACTAGTATTTGATTTTCTCCCTCTTGCTCTTCATCACAATTCTTCACTCCCCGTCTCCTTATTTCCTTCGGTGCCCTTGACCTCACTTAAGATATCCTCGCTGTCCCTTATTTCTCTCCTTTTTTCGTCTCCTCTTCTGCCCTTAGTTAAAGTTTCTCCTTTTTCTTCCTCTTTTTCCCTTTTTTTCTTTCTTTACTCAACAATTAATACCATCCTTTCGCTTCCCTCTTCCATCCATCTTCTCTCTATTCTATTTATTAATGCTGATTTCTAGTGACTTTTTTTCTTCTTCTCTGGATTATTGTATATAGTTAGAAGACTTTCCTTAGTGTTCTCTGTTGCAATGTTGCAATTGTGAAGATTTTCGTTATTAATTTCACGTTCCAATTTTACTTTTTTGAAAACTTTCCTTAATATTCTGTCCTGATGCTACTTTCTAAAGACTTTCCTTACTAATTTGTTCATATGTTTCGATTTAATGACTTACCTTATTTTTTTTTTTACTTATTTCTTTCCTTTCCTCTGTACTTTCTCTTCTCTCATTCCCTTTCTTCTATCATTTTCTCTTGCCTGTCCTTTCTCTTTTTTGTCTTTAACATTCCCGACTACTTATTGTTACACTTTGTTACTTTGTTACTTTTTGATGAATTTCCTTAATATTCTGTTTCAATGTTATTTTCTGAAGACTTTCCTAAATAACTCCCCGTTCCAACGCTGCTCCCCGCTCTGTAATCTTCCTCCCTTCCGATTCTCCGCTTCGCCCCGTCTCTCGCAGCGTCCCTTCACTGTCCAAGCTCTTCCCCTTTATAACGCACTTTATCACGCCTTCTCTTCTATTAGCTGGACCTCCCTTCCTCTCTCCCTCCCTCCCCACGGCTTCCCTATACAATATCTCCCTAATCTCCCCGTAACTCTCTCTACCTTCCATTAACTTCCACTTCATCACACCTTACTCACCATACCCTCCCTCTATATGTCCTGCAACCCCTTACATCCTCCACCCTTTATCCCCTTCATTCTCCTCCTTATCCTTTTTTCCCTCTTGCTCTTCATCACAACTCTTCATTCCCCGTTGCCTTACTTCCTTCCCTGCCCTTGACCTCACTAAGATATCCTCGCCGTCCCTTATTTCTCTCCTTTTTTCATCTCCTCTGCTGCCCTTAGTTAAACTTTCTCCTTTTTCTTCCACCTTTTCCCTTTTCCTTCTTTCTTTACTCAACAATTAATACCATCCTTTCGCTTCCCTCTTCTATCCATCTTCTCTTCTGTCCCATCCTTTTCCATTGTCCTTCTCCCTCCACTCAACACCTATATAGTACCGTCCCTTTCCTTCCTCTTCCCTTATTTTCCCTCCCTACTCAACACCCTTCCTCGTCACCCTTCCCTTCCTTTACCCTTCTGTCTCCCTTTCTCTCTCTCCACTACCCTTCCCTTACCTGCCCTTGAGCTCACCACACCTTGATAGCAATCGCGCAAACCTGTTTCTTCCTCGCGTTATCAGGTGATCGCTCGGCGGGGACAGTGGGGAGAGCACCTGCTGGCTAGGGGAAGGGGCTAAGGTAGGGGTAATTAACCTTCCCAGACTACCGCGGGGGGTACGCAAAGGTGAGCGGGGAGAACGGGGAGGTGGACAAGGAGGTGGAGGTTGAGGTGGAAGGGTGGACATGACTACGCAGTAACGAGGAGGATAAGGAGATGGAAGTGGAGGTGGAAGAGTGGAGTAGAGAGAAAGACATAGGAGAGAGGAGGTGAACAAGGATGTGGAAGCTGAGGTGGTGGAGTGGTTACGAGGAGGTGGAAGAATTGAGTGGAGAGGAAGCCAGAGAAGGAGGAGGGCAATAAGGTGGAGGTTAAGGTGGAAGAGTGGAGTGTAGAGGACAACGAAGAAGAGGTGGAGGAGGGGGTGGAGGAGAGGAATGGAGAACACAACGTAGAAAAGAGGTTGAAGAAAAGTGAAGAAAAGATGGAGAGGACTAAAAATGAGAAATGAGAAGAGAAATGAGGAAGAAGTGGAGGACAGGAGACAAAAAAGATAAAGAGGAGGAGAAGTGGAGGACAGGAGACAAAAAAGATAAAGAGGAGGAGAAGTCGGAGAAAGCAGAAGAGAACGAAAGGACGAGCAGAGATAAAGAAAAAAAGGGCAGGAAATACATAAAAAAGTGAAAGCAAAAACGCACTTAAGATAATGTACAGGAAAAAGATAAAAAAAAAAACATTATAAAAACAGTGAAGAGCAGGAAGAAAACGACGTGAGAAGAGAGGACTAAGGGAAAAAAGTAAAAATAATAAGTATAGTAAAAATAAGTATGAAAATAAGTGACAGGAAATTAGTAAGGAAGGAAGAAAGACTGGAAGGATAGGGAAGAAGGAAAGAACGAATAAATGAGGGAAAAAAAAGAGGTGAGGAAAGAAGTTAATGAAGGAGAAATAAAAAGATGGGAGGAAAAAAAGAATAAAGGAGGGAAAAAAAAAGGAAAAGATATAGGAGGGAGAAATGAAAGGATAGGAGGAAAGAAAGAACGAACAGAGGAAAGGAAAAAGGGTGAGGAAAAGAGGAAAATGAGAAAATAAATGATAAGATGTTAGTCAGAAAGGAAGAAAGAACGGAAGCACGGAAGGAAGGAGAGAAATAAAAAAGAGGGGAAAAAGTGAGAAAAAGAGGAAAATGAGAAAATAAGAGAGGAAGTTAGAAAGAAAGAATGGAAGGGTGGAAGGAAGGAAGCAATGGACGAATAAAGGAGAGGAAATAGGGGTGGAAAATAGGGATGAATGAAGAAAGGAGAAATGAAAGGATGAAAGGAAGCAACGAATAAGGAGAGATAAAAGAGCAATGAAGAAGGGAGAAACGAAAGGAAGGGAGGAGAGAAAGAATAAAGGAGGGAAAAAGGAAACAAAAAAGATATGAAGGAGGGAGAAATGATAGGATGGAAGGGAGGAATGAACGAATAAGGATGAGGAGGGAAAAAGGAGTGAGAAAAGAGGAATGAAGGAGGGAGAAATGCAAGGAAGGGAGGAAAGAAAGAAGAGGAGGGGAAAAAGTGTGGAAAAGAGGAAAATAGTGAGGCTCGTGTCCGCCGCAGTCCCTCCCTCCTGCCGGCGCCGCTGAAGGAGGTGGACACAAAATCCCTCACTTCTTTCCTCATTATCCTCACCAGCGCGGAGGAAAAAAGCGACACTCCCATTTTTCTTTATACCTAACAGGACAAGCCGCCTAAGCAGCTATACACAACGCCTACTCCTCCTCCTCCTCCTCCTCCTCTTCTTCTTCCTCCTCCTCTTCCTTTTTACATTTTTTTCCCTCCTACTTCTGCTTTGTGTGATGTTCCTTCCTCCTCCCTCCTACTCCTCTTCTTCTTCTTCTTCCGCCTCTCTCTCCTTATCTTCCTCCTCCTTTCGCGTATCTTCCATTTTTTCTTATTTCTTTTTCACCTTAATTACTTTGCTCACCTCCTCCTCCTCCTCCTCCTCCTTCTATTCTGTTATCTCTGTCCTTTCTTTCCTTCATTTCCCTATTTCTCCTCCACTGAACATTCAACTCTGTAAACGTATAATTATGGCAAGTGATTTAATTGGTTACGTAGATCAAAGAGATACCTGACAAACACACTAAAGCAGGTAGTCTCATTATACGCCCACAGGTTCTCTCTCGCCTGCTTTTCCCTGCTTCCATGTTTCCTCCTCCTCCTCCTCCTTTGCCCTCTCCCTCCTTCATTTTTTCCTCCGCGTTAAGGGGAGTTGGTTGCTAATTTTCCTAACAATTTAACTTCAAGTGTAACAGGGTGCAAAATGGAAGAAAGTGTGTGTGTGTGTGTGTGTGTGTGTGTGTGTGTGTGTGTGTGTGTGTGTGTGTAATTATTCACGCGTACAGAAAAGGTGTGGAAAGTGTAGGGTAACCGGCAAAGGTGTGTATGTATGTGCGTGTGTACATGTGTGTGTGTAGGAGAGACGGAAAGAGAGGGAAGGAAAGAGGTAGAGAAGTAAGGAAGTAGAGAGAAGATGGGAAAGCACAGATAGAGAGAACGGAGAAGAGAAAGATTTTGTATAGGAAGGGAAGGGAAGGGAAGGGAAGAATGTAGGAGGGGATAGAGGGAAAGAAAGAAAGGAGAAAGGATAAGGGTGAGAAGGAACGGAGAAGAAGAAGGAAAAGGAAAGACAATGAAGAAAAGGTTAGGGAATTGAAGGAAAAGAACATGAACAACAGAAATTCATGGAAGAAGAGGGAAGTAGGAGGTAAGGAAAAAGAGGGGAAGAAAGGAAAGAAAGGGGTAGGAGGGAGGAAATGAAAGGAAGAAAGGGGGGAGGGAAAGGAAGGAGGAGACAGTGCTAACGAATATGGGAGAAAAGGAGGAGGAGGAAGGAAAGAATGGATTGTGAAGATGTGGGGGATTGTGGGCGTTGGAGGAGGAGGAGGAGGAGGAAGAGGAGGGAATATGGCCTCAGGTGACCTCCAGACAAACAACGGGACAAAAGAAGCCGACAAGACCGAGCCCTCCAGCGACAACCACCACCACTACCACTACCATCACCACCACCACCTCCACCACCACCACCACGACCGTTAAAATACATGAAACTTATTTATTTTTTGGTCATATTTCCAAGGCAGCAATAAAGAGGTTCCCATTCATTCATTTATACACTCGTTTCTTTCCATATATATAAAGGATTGCATCGCTTTACGAGTCATCATATAAAGGGGTTTGGAAGCCCTTAAAGGAATCAGATCACGCTACTGTACTTATACTATTTAGATTTTACATTTACGTTACTTTTTTACATTTACAAACATTTTATAAACATTTGCATACATTTTACATACATTACATTTATATACATTTACATTTTTACGTATTTATATTTACATTTACATATATTTTACATTATTATACTTGTACATTTCAGTTTCAGATCATTTATAGTTCCTGAAGCTGAGAGAGCCCATCACTACCATCAATATCACAACTACCACCACCACCACCACCAAACAAGAGAAAACACACACACACACACACACACACACACACACACACACACACACACACACACACACACACACATACACACACGAAATCCAAAACTCTGAATGAGGGAGAAAAGGTGGAAAGCCAACACAGGAGGAAGGGAACTTTCTCCACCACCCCCACACACACCACCACCTCCACCTCCACCACCACCACCGCCACCCACGCTCTCCAGCAGTGAGGGAAAAATAGCAGCTAATGAGGGGAGTGAGAGAGAAAAGGGAAAACAGAGTCGGGGGAGTGAGATGAGGTAACGAACTTGCTTATATAAACAATTTGCCTTTCACTCTTGCTTGTCGAGGGAGGGAGAGGGGAGAAGAAGGGGGAGGATATTGTTCGACGATTCCACCTCTCACATCAACTATTCCCAAAGGCCGAAAAGGAGATCAGTCGGGTTCTAATGCGTGGTTTTGTAGGTTCATGGTACGGAAGAAGGGTCAAACTGCCACATGAGTCATTAAACTACCCCTGGAAATGCCCCGAACTCCTACGAAAGCCTTGTCAAATATGTGTGATTGGGAGTCGAAATGTTGATTGATACGCCCCCTCAGCCTCGTCCACAGCATCTCGCCTTCTCCTCCTCCACTTTCTCGATTATCTTCTTCAGCTTCATCCTACACAAAACACCTTCCTTACATCTCTCTCTCTCTCTCTCTCTCTCTCTCTCTCTCTCTCTCTCTCTCTCTCTCTCTCTCTCTCTCTTGTGGTCCCCCTACCTTATTTTCCTCCTCCTCCTCCTTAATTTTCTTCAGTTTCTCCTTCCTACACAAGCCCCCCCTTCCTTACTTCTCCTCTCCCTCCTTCCTTCTCTCTTACGGTCCCCCTAACCTATCTTTTCCCTCCCTCCCTTCCTTCCCTTCCCTTCTCATGTCTTTCTCTCCTTCGGTCCGTGATGGAAAAGCAATTGGAGGGCACAAAAGGAGCGTCTGTGTGGGTGTGTCTACAGCGAGAGAAAGTGGATAAGATTTTGGAAGGGAAGGAGAGAAAACTAATGAGGATGGAAGTAAAATGTTCTTAAAAGGGCCAAAAAGGAAAGCATTTATGTGAAGTCAGAGAAAAGAGATAGAGAAGACTTAAATTAATGTGGTTTCTACTTTGTTTGGTTTGTAATCTACTGGAAATTACTTGAGCTTCTTGAGTACAAAAAAGAAAATATTACTGAAACTTTCCAAATATCGATGGTTTCTTTGAGTCAGAGAAAAGAGGAAAAGAAGAAAAGAGAAAGCTTAAAATTAATGATGTTTCTACTTTTCTGTTTAGTTTGTTATTTACTTGGAAATTACTTGACTTCTTTACGTCGAAAAAAAAAGGACAATTTAACTGAAACCTTCCTAATGTTTTCTTTGAGTTAGGGAAAAGAGGAAAAGAGAAAACATAAAACTACTGATATTACTAATTTTCTGCTTAGTTTGGAGTTTTCTAGGTAAAAAAAAAAAAGAAAATACAACTGAAACCTTCCAAAGAGTGACGCTTTCTTTGAGTCAGACCTGAAACCCGTATCGAATTCCACTTTCCATCCGTCCAGTGAGTCTCCCATAAACCCATCGACATAAGGACGGTAAAAAAAAACTCATTCCTCCCTTCATCCGTCACTGACAACCCTTAAACCAACACAATTTTCTTCCTTTAATTCAGCAAAACCTCGTCTCCCTTCCCCAAGACCACAGGCCCCCCGTCCCCCCATCCCTCACGCCCTCCCCCGCCCCCGTTACCAAACTAGTTCAAATCGTCTCTACCTGTTTACTTACCTGCCTCATCATCCCTCCCTCCTCCTCCCCCTATCTACCTCCCTCATCCTTACATTTACCTCTCTCTCTCTCTCTCTCTCTCTCTCTCTCTCTCTCTCTCTCTCTCTCCTCTATTACCTTTGCTATTCTCTGTCTTATTCTTCCTTTATATGTCTTTGGTTTCTCTCTTTGTTTATTTTTTGTTTGTTTTTTTAGCGTTTTCTTGCTCTCCCCTCCATCCTTTTTTTTTATCTATTTCGTCTTTTCCTTATCATGTAAACTTCAATCTCTTTCTTTCCTTTCTGATGTCGTCTTCTTCTGTTCTCGTATTTACATTTTCTTTTATTTATTTCTATTCTGAACTTGCTATTCTGTCCTTTTGTTCTTCCTCTTCCAAAACTAAAATTGTTTACTCCATCTTCCTCTATCTTCTCTCTCTCTCTCTCTCTCTCTCTCTCTCTCTCTCTCTCTCTCTCTCTCTCTCTCTCTCTCTCTCTCTCTCTCTCTCTCTACCTCCTCCTCCTCTGCCCATATCCTCCTCCTCCTCTGCCCATACCTCCTCCTCCTCCTCTCATCTGTCTCTGCCTCACACACAAAGCGCCTCGACATTCGCCTGCCTGTCCACTGCAGACCACACACACCTTCCTAAGACCATCCCCTCCCCCTTGTATGGCTGCCCTCCGTACCTGTATTCATTACCCTCACCCACCTGGACCTTACCTGTCGCCCTAACACCTGCCGCCTCCTCCAATATACTCCCCGTCCGCTGTCACTATACCTCCTCCCCTACACACCTTTAGTGTCTCCCCTACACAGCTATCTTCTAACATATTATTTTTTTTTTATAGTAAAGGAAGCAGCTCAAAGGCAAAGAAATATAATAATGAGAAATAAAAGTCCGCTAATCACTGCCCCTGTAATTAAAGAGTTTAGAAGATACGCCAAAAGTCTATATATTTACAAACATGCTTTTATATATATCTACACACCTGTCCAGTTTTAATTACCTATCCATACTATCCATATATGTAACTAACTTCAATCCTACACATCTGTCTTCCCACACATCGTCTACACATTTCCATACTTGCTTTTCTAAATCCACACGCCTTTCCACTTTTTCAATTACCTGTTCATTCTCTCCATATATATTCATCATCTAAACATTCCTCTATTTCCAAATAACGCAGGTATGCTCTCATTATTACCTGCACGAACTTAATTATGCCGAAAAAAATGGAGAAATGACAACGCGAAAAGTTTAATTAATACATAACTCCGCCGCATCAAAATCCTACCATCATTATTATTATCATCATTACCACCACTAAGTCACTATCCAGAAAGAACAATACGAACACCAACCACCACCCAGTAGCAACACCACCACCACCACCACCAGCAACACCCGTCAGTTACCCAAGAGCCTCCAGGTAAGCATATGGCCATCGCGGACCATTACCGGAAGTTGTAAGCTAAACGAGAGTACGGCAACAGACAATGACCCAACCGTCCGCCTGCCAGCCCACCCTCACGTCCTTTCTTCCCTCCTTCCGTAGCTTTCTAAATGGCGTGGGCGTGTGTGTGTGTGGGTGTGTGTGGCCGCGTGTGTGTCTACGTGTGGTCGTGTGTGTGTGTATGGGTGGATGGGTGGGCATGAGGAATGGACGTAACAATAGGGTGTGGTGAGTGAAAGGGAGGTGTGTGTGTGTGTGTGTGTGTGTGTGTGTGTGTGTGTGTGTGTGTGTGTGTGTGTGTGTGTGCGCGGGGGGGCGTGGGGGGGGCGTGACTGGGCGTGCGAGGGTGGAGTGAGTGGGCGGGCCGCTAGAGGATCGAATATCATATAGACAAAATGTGTAAATAAGGAGAATCCAGCCACACACACACACACACACACACACACACACACACACTTCCAATAACTCACCAACAGCCAGAGAGGGGGGAGAGCCATACAGCTACGCCTCACAGTTTTTGCAAAGGGTGGTAAAAAAAAACAAAAAAAAAAACGCAAAAAACAAAAAAACAAATATATGAACGTAAAAAAAAAAAAGGCATAAAAAGGTACGTATACTCTTAGCCGTACTTTCAATAACCTATTTTACGTTTTTTTTTTTTTTTTTTTTTTGGGGGGGGCGTAAATAATTAGGCAAAAAGTAGCTACGTCCTTTTTTCACGTCCTACTATTTCACGCGACTCTGCCATACACAATACGCCTTTCTTTCTTTTTTTTTTTTTTTACGTTGATTTACAAGGGAGAGAGGCAACGTAAAACACATTTGTAATCCGGTGAGTGGTGGTGGTGGTGGTGGTGGTGGTAGTGGTGGTGGTGACGGTAGTGGTGGTGGTGGTGACGGTAGTGGTGGTGGTGACGGTAGTGGTGGTGGTGGTGGTCCATTTTGTCATTATTCACTTCTTGCTTCATTTTTCTTTTTCACTGCAACGTTCTCCCCCTCTACTTTTTCATTTACATTTCCTACATAGTTCTTTTCGTTTCCTCAGCGTCCATTCAACGTAACGACAATCTATTCCCCATCCATTTTACATTCATTTTTTTCCACTGTAACTTCTTCCCCATTTACTTCACCCTTTATTCTTTCATTTACTTTACCTATCGATTTTATTTTCTCCTTAGCGACCCATCAACATAACTGCAATCTATTCCCACATCCAAAATCTACCCCCCCCCCTCCATTTTACCTTTCATTGTCATTATTCATCTCCTGCTCCATTTCTCTTCCTCGTTGTATCGCCCGCCATTTGTCACTTCCCTTCGCGCATCGGTGTGTCGCAGGTAACAGGGCGCACACAGACAGGTAAAGGGACGGACACAGGTACTTGCCGCCGCCGCTAACCCCCCTCCGAGGCGTAATTACAGGAGAACAGTGACGGAATAGGCCGATTAATAACTTTCTCGATTGCATGACGCGGAAATTTTCTCGAGTGGGTGACGCGGAGTTAATGTTACGTTGGGTGACGCTCTGGAGGCCCCTGGCGTGACGCGGACAAGTGACGGAGGGCGCAGTGATTGGTTAAGTGGTGATGATGACGATGATGATAACAAAAATAATAACAAATGCCTGGCTTCTTTGTAGTAATTCGTGGTAGAATCTTATCTTTACATTAGTTACACGTTAGTTTCTTGGGTGAATCGGTATATTTCTTTCCTTCGTAATGATAACTAAAGAAATAAATAAAAAATCCCATCAATCCACGTTCATTTCAATCCACCTTCCCATCAATCCTCGTTCCCATCAATCCACGTTCCCTTCTTAGCAGCCACAAGCATAGGACCCTCTAACCTACAAGCAATCAAGTCACACAGAAGCAGCCATTAGCCATTCAATCAGTCAGTCTGGCAGCCATTATTATCCCAGCAAGCCATTTCTACAGGCAATCAGTTAACTATTCATCCACCCAACTAATCATCCATCCATTCACCCAACCAGTAAGTCAGCCAGTTCCTCACCCATCAACCTAAACACTCATCTATCTACCTATTCACCCAATCACTAACTAGGGCATTCAACCATCAACTCAGCCACCAAAATAAGCAACTAATTACCTGACGAGCAACCCAAACATCCAAACACATACCTATCTACTCACCCACTCATCCAAACCACCCAACCAACCACCCATCTACCAATACAACCACGAATTCACTCAACAAATCAACCACCCAAACGCCAATCACACACTTTCCCAAGTCACCCACTCACCCAAACCAAGCAACCATCACCCACCTATCTATGCGTACAACCACGGATTCAGTCAATAAGTCAACCAATGGAGTCAACCGCCCGAGCAAACATTCACCCAGCCGACGCATCCACACATCGCCGCGTTCCCATTCTCACCAACCATCCCATCCACCCATTCACCCATCGTCCAGTTCCCCCTCTCATCCAGCCACCCATTGACCCATCGCTCCGTTCCCCGTCTCACTCAGCCACCCATTCACCCGTCGTTCCTTCACCCCCCAGCCCGCCAGAGGACCCTCCCGGCAGTACATTCAACCCTCACCACTTGGAGCAATCAGCCACGTCCCGCCGCCGCCTTTCGTCCACCCGCCCAGACTCACGGCTCCGTAAAATTACCAATCTCAGCCACCGTCAGTTCCCCTGAAGATCATTTCACCTCCGACCGAGGATCAAGGCGACGAGATGCAAAGACTTGGATCCTGCTCTCTTCCTTCTTCCTCCCCTTGATTCTCCTCTCCTTCCTCTTCTTCTATACCCCTCCTCCTCCTCCTCCTCCTTCTGCTCCTCCATCTCCTTATCTTTTTGAACCATCCTCCTTCTCCTCCTCCTGTTTCTTATCTTTTTGAACCTCCTCTTCCTCCTCCGACTCCTCCTGTTTCTGCTCTTCTTCCCTCTTCCTCCTCCTCTTAATGTTGCTGTTGTTGTTGTTGTTGGTGGTGGTGGTGGTGGTGTTGATGGTGTTGGAGGTGGTGGTGGTGATGTTAGGGACGATTTTCACCTCTTCTCTCTTCTCTCTCTCTCTCTCTCTCTCTCTCTCTCTCTCTCTCTCTCTCTCTCTCTCTCCACCCCTAAACCCCACACCCCCACCTCATCTCCACATCATTCCCACACAAGCAAAATGATGCAAAACACAACCTCATCTTCCACATTTCCACCCTCTCTCCCTCCTTCGTTCATTCCCTCAGGCGCCTCTCCACCGGCAGAAGCAAGCTCGAGAGGGAAGGGGAAAGAGAACCCGGAGAGAGAGAAGACAGGGGGTGGAGAGGGGGCCAAGGGAAGAGGGGGAGGAGGGGGGGAAAGGGGCGCTCCAGCAGGTCTTTGGGCGAAGATAAACATGACTGTCAAAAGCTGGATTCTGGAGGACTCGGCTCTCCGTAGCGGCCTCGGCTCAGGACAAAAGCAGCCTTGCAACCAGCCCCGAACAAGGTGGTGGGAGAGAGAAAGAGGGAGAGGGTGAGGGAGAGAGATGGAGGGAGAGGGAGAGAGGGAAAGAGATGGTGAGAAGAGACAGAGAGAGAGGGAAAGAAGAGTGAAAAAATAAAGAGAGAGAGAGAGAGAGAGAGAGAGAGAGAGAGAGAGAGAGAGAGAGAGAGAGAGAGAGAGAGAGAGAGAGAAAATATGTGTGTGTCAGAAAGAAAAGCCGGAAGAGTGAGAGTGAGATAGAAGTGGAAGAATATCGTCGAGCAAAATAAGAAAAAAAAAATAAATAAATAAACAAAAACAAGGACGAGAAAAGTAATGGAAGTTAAGAAATAAGAAGAGGGCGAGGGAGAAGAAAAAGAAAACAAAAGAAAACAAAAACAAAAAAGAAAAAAAAGATACAGGAGGGAAACAGGAGAGAGGGTGAGAAAGAGAGAAGCAAATGGAGATGAGTTTGTGGTGGTGGTGGTGGTAGTTGTGGTGGTAGTGGTGATGGTGGTGGTGGTGATGCTGGTGGAGGTGGTGGTGGTGGTGGAGGTGGTGTTGCGGTATTCAGGGGATTTCGGAACAACTGGGAATGTTTCTGGAATATTCCCGAGTCAATGGAATCATAACACTGGACGCAAGCAACTGGAAGAACTGAAGAGAAGAGTAGACGAAGGACGGAGGGAGGGAGGGAGGAGAGAAGAGGAGGGAAGAGGAGGAGGAGGATTAAGAGGATGAAGGAAGGGAAGTGGAAGTATTGAAACAAGTACCAAACAGGATTATGTAAGAAGAGAAAATGTATGCAAGTTCCCCTCCTCCTCCTCCTCCTCTAAATCTTCCCCATAACCAGTTCATCTCTGTCCTTTTCTCTCTCTTCCATCTTCCAAGCATCATTATCTCCACAAACGTACCCATTTTTTAACCTTCTCTTTGTTTTCCCTTCTTCCTCCCTCCCTTCTTTCTTCCCTTCTTTCCTCTAGCTTTACTTTCCTTTCTTTCTCCTTTTTCCCTCTCTCTTGTTCTACTTCCATCCATTCTCCCTTCTTCCCTACTTTTCTTTTGCTTTTTTTCTCCGTTCCTCCTTTATTCCCTTTTTCCTCTTGCTCTACTTTCCTCCTTTCCTCTCTGCTTCCCTATTTTCCTCCATTTTTCCTTCCTCACTACTTCCCTCTTCCTCTATTTTCCTTCCCTCCCTTTTACTCTCCCTCCATCCATCCTCCTTTCTCCCTATACTTTCTTCCTTCCGTCCCTCCGTAACTAGTTTCCTCCAATAATTTCCTCTCTTCAACTTTCCCTCCCTGCCCTCCCTCCCTCCCTGCCTCCCTCCCTTCGGCCCCTGGCTGGCACTCCCGTTGAGGTATTGATGGCACTGGTTCAGCTCTGTGTGGCACTCGGGGCCAAACTTTGCTACCCTGTGACCTCTTTTGTCTCCCCGCGACGAAGGTGAAGTGGGCAACCAGCACGCCACTGCCATCTCTTGCCGCGTGGGTGTGATGGAGAGGAGGGAAAGGAGGAGTGGTGAAGGAGTGGATGGAGGAAAGGAGGAGGAAGAGGATGGAGAGGAGTGAGGGGAGGAGCGGTGAAAGGGGAGAAGGAAGGAGTGAAAACAGCGGAAGAAAGGAGTAGTGAAGAGGTAGTGATAGAAGAAGGGGAAGAAGAAGGAAAGAGAAAGGGGAGGAAGAGGAGGAAAGAGGAAGGAGAGGAGTGAAAGAAAGAAGTGGAGAAAAAGGGGATGATGGAAGGGAGATGGAAATACTGAAACAAGTACTATACAGGATTATGCATGAAGAGAAAATGAAGGAATGGGGAGGAGAAGGAGGAAGAGAGGTTAAAGAATCATTAATGAGAGAAAAAAGAGAGAAAGAGACGAGGAAGAAGACAGAGAAGCGAGAAGAGTTAAAGAAGAGGAGTGTGTGTGAAGCTGTGAAAAGAGGTAAGAGATGAAGAGAGAAAAAAAAAGCAATGATCAAGAAAAGAGAAAATGATGGAGGAATGAATGTCCAAAATATAAAAGAAAGAAGGGAAGAGAGAATGAGTGAAGGAAAGGAACGATAGTGTAAGGAGGAATATGAGAGAAGAATAGCTAAGGAGGAGTCAGGGAGGATAAAAAGATGGAGAGAATGATGGTGAGAACACAAAGTTAAGGAAAGGCGGAAAAATTGAGAGGAAAAGAAGGAAACGGAGAGACGAGGACAAAGGAGTACGATGAGGAGAAACACAAAAACGAACGATGTAAAGAAAAGGAGAGAAGAAAGAGGCGAAGGGAGAAAGAGAGAGAAGGAAGGAAGGAAGAGTAAGGGGAAGAGAAATACAAAATGAGGTAAATCAGGAAAAGGGAGTGAGGTGAATGATGGGAGATGAAAAGAGAAAAGATGGAGAGAAGGAAAGGGAAAAGGAGGAAAAATGAAAGAGTTAGAAGGTAAAAGAGAGGAAGGAAGAGGAAAAGGAGTGAAAATAAAAGAGTTGAGGGATGGGAGAGAAGAGGAAGAGATAAGGGAAGGGAAGAAGAAGAAAAACATAAGGGTTAGAGGAAGGGAAGAGGAAGGGACGAGTAAGGGGAAGAGGAGGGAAGAGGAAGGAAAAGGAGGGAAAACAGAAGGGTTAGAGGATGAAAGAAGAGGAAGGGACGAGTAAGGGGAAGAGGAGGGAAGAGGAAGGAAGAGGAGGGAAAAAAGAAGGGTTAGAGGATGAGAGAAAAGGAAGGGACGAGTAAGGGTAAGAGGAGGGAAGAGGAAGGAAGAGGAGGGAAAAAAGAAGGGTTAGAGGATGAGAGAAAAGGAAGGGACGAGTAAGGGGAAGAGGAGGGAAGAGGAAGGAAGAGGAAGGAAGAGGAGGGAAGAGGAGGGAAAGCAGAAGGGTTAGGCAGCTCAGGAGAGAATAAAACTTTTCCTTCCTTCATGCATACGTCAGGCTGAGTATTCTTCTTCTCTCTTCTTTTTCATCCACTTTATTTTTTTCCTCCATTACTTTTCTTCCGTCCATCCGTTTGTTTTACCGCGCTCATATTCTTGTTTCCTTTTTCAACTTTTTTTTTTTTTCTTCACCTAGACATACTTTTATTCCAGTATTATCTTTGTCTATCTCTATCTTTATTCTGTTTTCCTCATTTCTCTTTTGTTTTCCCTTTATTTACATTTTACATACAATTTTTCTTCTTTTATCTCATTTTCTTCCATGTCTTCCTTTCCCTTACCTGTCCACGTAAGCAGAAAAGCATCGATCTATCAATCCTTTCCTCCCTCAACTCCCCTCTTTACCTCCCTTCTTCCTTCCTCTTACTCCCCTCTTCCTTACTTTTCCCCTTTCCTCCCCTTCCTCTGTCTACTGTCTCACTTTTTCGGTTACCACTACCATCCAATCTCTCTTCTGTTTTCTTTCCCCTTCTGTTTCCTATTTCTCCCCTTTCCTTCTCTTCCTCTTCTTCCAATTTCTCTTCTGTTTTCTTTCCCCTTTTGTTTACTAAATCTCCCCTTTCTTTCTCTTCCTCTTCTTCCAATTTCTTTTCTGTTTTCTTTCCCCTTTTGTTTCCTAAATCTCCCCGTTCCTTCTTTTCCTATTCTTCCAATCTCTCTTCTGTTTTCTTTCCCCTTCTGTTTCCTATTTCTCCCCCTTCCTTCTCTTCCTCTTCTTTCTTTCCTCTCTGTTCTACCCTTTCTCTTCTCGCTGTTTATATAATTTTTTATTACCTTTTTTTCTAATACTTTACTGTCCTTTCCCCTTCTGTCTCATCTCATTCCCCTCTCCTCCTCCTCCCCTCGTCTCCACACCTTTCCCTCATCTCCTCCCCTCGGGCCGTCGTTACAAGGGGAAGATTTACGTTCCCTTCCCCTCGTTAGGAGAGCAAAGCAGCAGACCAGGTGACGAGGCTCCCCTCTCAAGGTAGTTATTCGCCTCTACTCCCCTCGACTTCTCCCCTCCTCCCCTGGTCATCCCCTCTTTCTCTCTGATCCTCTCCCCCTTCCCCTCAGCTCTATACCTTTTCCCCTCATCCTCTCTTCCCTTCCTCCTTCTTTCTTATTCTCCCTCCTATCTAGCTTCCCTCTGGTCCTCTCCTCCTCCCCTGGTCATCCCCTCTTTCTCTCAGGTCCTCTCACCCTTCCCCTCAGCTCTATACCTTTTCCCCTCATCCTCTCTTCCCTTTCTCCTTCTTTCTTCCTCTCTCTTCCTCTCTAGCTCCCCTCTGGTCCTCTTCTCCCCTATTTTCTTTTCCTTCTTCCCTCTTCTTCCCATCGTCCCCTGTTCCTCGTCTCTTTCACTATCTTCTTTTCTTTCTCCTCTCTTCTTCCTATCGTCCTCTTTTCTTCCTTCCATTCTCCCTTCTTACACTCGTCCTCTGTTCTTTCCCCTCGTCGTCCCCTCACTGAAGAACAGGTGTGCTTCTTCTATTTTTCTTCCTTTATTAGTTTTTTTCTTCCTTTACGATACTTTTTTTTTCTTCATTTTCTATTCCCTGTCTTCCTCCTTTACTTTTTCGTTGGTATTTCATGTTTTTTTTTTCCTTTTCTTCATATAATTTTGCTCTGCTTCCTTCTTCTTAGTCATTCTGGTTCTTATTTTTTTTTCTTTTTTTTTCTTCATCCGCATTCCACATTTCTCAGTTTATATTTTTTCTTCTTTTTTTCTTACGCTTTTATTTCATTTTTTTCTTCTCCGTTCCTGTGATGAATACTAATGCTCAAGAAAATTCCATTACGTTGAAAAGAAAAAAAAAAACGTATGTATGTGCGTGTGTATGTGTATGTATGTATGTATGTATGACCTTTTCTGTGTCCTGCTGCGAATAGGTATCAAATTGTTTACTCTTTTTCTGGATTCATTCTTTTCTTTTTTTCGTTTTTGTTTTTCGTTAATATTTAAGATGAAAGTGATGCTGAGAGAGAGAGAGAGAGAGAGAGAGAGAGAGAGAGAGAGAGAGAGAGAGAGGAGCCAGATTTAATGTTATTATCTGGAATATATCATTTTTATGGCCAGAAGGGACTCCACGCGTGGCCAAAGGTGCCAAACGGATGCTCCCTCCCCCTCCTCCTCCTCCTCCTCCTCCTCCTCCTCCTCCTCCAGCAGTCAAACGCATCACCACGTCTTGGAAGGAACACTACCATTACTTTCTCTTCGTCGTCTCTTTTTAATTATTTTTCCTCCTCCTTTTCTTCCTCCTCCTCCTCCTTTCTGTTCTTCGTCTCTTTTTATTTATTTTTTTCTCCTCCTTTTCTTCCTCCTCCTCCTCCTTTCTGTTTTTCGTCTCTTTTTATTTACTTTTTCTCCTCCTTTTCTTCCTTCTCCTCCTCCTTTCTGTTCTTCGTCTCTTTTTATTTACCATACTTTTCCTCCTTCTCCCTTTCTTTTTCCTCCTCCTCCTAATCCTCTTTTTCTTCTTCGTCTCTCTTTATTTCCTTATCTTTCTTTTCTTCATTCTCCTCCTTTTCCTCCTTATCTTCCCTTCCTCCTCCTTCTCTACCCTACAGTTACCAACCCACACTGTGCCCGACGTTTCCAAGAGGAGGAGGTGGAGAAAGAAAGAAGGAGAAGGAAGAGGAGGAGGAAGAGGAGGGAAGATTGCCCCAGGGTACCTCTCACCCCAGAAAGTGCCACGCTGTACACCATTCATTCACCCCTGCACCGCTATGCCCTGGGGGAGTGCCTCGGGGGACTATGGAGAAGGAGGAGAAGGAGAAGGAGATTAAGGAAGCGAAAGGCAGGCAAAGAAAGCGCGTAAAGAAAGAACAGAGAGATGATGATGGCAGAGTAAGACAAGAAAGGAGATAATGAAGAAGGAAGACGAGGAAGAGAAGGAGGATATGAAGAAGAGAGGAGGAGGAGGAGGAGGAGGAGGAATTAATGAGGGGAGATAAGAAGGAGAGAGAGAGAGAGAGAGAGAGAGAGAGAGAGAGAGAGAGAGAGAGAGAGAGAGATAGAGAGAGAGAGAGAGAATTACAAAACGAAAAAGAAAAAAACTAGCAACATGAAATAAATAAAGAAAGTTAGTACACAAAAATATAGGGAAAAGGAGAAAACGGCGGGCAGGGGTCGAAGACGGGGGCATAGGGGGGAGGGGGGGCAGGTGTGGGGGCAGGTATGGACAGGTGTGGGGGCAGGTGTGTACAGGGGAACGACCCGAGACTTCCGTGTGTGGCCTGGACGACTAATTTGGTGAAGCGAGACAAGAAAAACACAAAAAGAACACAGTGATAATGGAGCTGAGGGAGACGGCCGCGGGTGATGACGGGAGGAGGAGGAGGAAGAGGAGAAGGAGGAGGTGGGGGGGCAGTCAACGTCTCCACCCACCTCTCCACCCTAACATAGAAGTAGCGGACAGAGGAAGAGGACACCGAGGCAATAAAAGAGACAAAGAGAAGCACAGCAGACGTATAAGAAAGGAGAAAGAAGAGAAGGCAAACAGACGAGAAGTAAGGGAAGAAAAATCAACATCAGAGAAAACAATTATTAAACCGAAATGGAAAAAAAAGGAAAATAGACGAATGGTAAAAGAAAAAAGAATCAAAAACAGCGAGAAAAAAAATATACTTATACCGAAATGAATATAAAAAGGTATGAAGGAAAATTAGAGTAACCAAAACAGCAAAAAAATAAGCAAGACCAAAAATATAACACTAATAATTCTAAGAAAACTATATAAAAAAATAAAGAAACACGTGCGAAAAATAGGGAAAGGTAGAATAATGTCGCATAAACAAACTCTAATTATGTATCTCACCTGCTGGCGGCGTAATGGTATCATTGTCTTATTAAGGTGAGGAAGTGTGATGTGTGTGTGTGTGTGTGTGTGTGTGTGTGTGTGTGTGTGTGTGTGTGTGTGTGTTAATAGACTGTTATGTGTGAGATTTTATTACATACCTGTGGTCCACCTTTGCTAATGACACCTGAGCTTCCGCCTTACCTGTAAAGAAAGAATTATTATTATTATTATTATTATTATTATTATTATTATTATTATTACTACTACTACTACTACTACTACTACTATCATTTCTCACAGTACTACAACAACTACTATTAAAAGGTGATATATATAGGAATTGTTGCCGTAGTAGTAGTAGTAGTAGTAGTAGTAGTAGTAACAGCAGTAGAATCAGCAAGAGCATCTAATCCTACAACAAAACATTACAGATAAACTCTACATGGGATCCAAGTCCATTGTGCGCCAAACCTGTATTGCGAGGCGCGCAGTATACGAACCTAATACAATCCCACCTGTGTTTGCCCGCCACTCCCCTACAAAGGAATCAAAACCCATTTAAGGAGAGTCCGAATCCACTGCAGCAACTCAAGCGGAATTACAACGAGCCGGAGGTAATTTTCTTTCATTCGTTTTACTGGAGGACTCAGACTACAAACTACTTTCATATATATTTTTTTTCCCTTTCTGCTATACCGTCTTCTACTTCTTCTCCTCCTCTTCCTCCTCCTCCGGGTCCTCCTCCTCCTCCTCTGATTTAATGCTTTCAAAGGAGAGTATTAAGTTGAGTCTAAAGTTGTTGCTGACTTTGTTTTATGCTCTTTTAAATTTCATAGGAAATTTCATGTTTTTTTTTTTTGTGTGTGTGTGTGTGTTTCATTGTTTATCTTTTATTTGGGTTTCCCTTTGTATGAATTTTGAGCACCTGTTGATTTTAAGTCCCATCTACGTAGCTTAACCTAATGACCTGATAAACATATACAGGTAAATACAAAGATAAATATAAAAGGAGGATATAAAGAGAGACTTAGTGACCCCCCACCCCCCCCTGCTACCTGTAGTTTTAAATCCCCGGCGGAAAAACAAGGCAATTAAAAAATCATTAACCTTAATTAACACAAAACCCACCTGGCCGATACACCTGGCGGCCCGGGGGACAAACGAGGGGAGATTAGGCAAAGAGATTAGATGAAAGAAATACTGGAAAAAGGGAAAAAATAGGAAGGAAAGGGCTGCATTGATACTATAGGAAACTATTTAAAAAGGGAGAAAATAATGAAAACAATGAGGGAAAATTAAGCCATAACTAAAATAGAGTAATAAGACAATTTCGACTTCAAAATAATACTGGAAAAAGGAAAGTAATAGGAGAGTTGCGTAGACAATTTGAGAAACTATTTAAAAAGGGAAAATATAATGAAAATAATAAAGAGGCATAGCGAAAATATAATGAAAATATAATAAAAAATAGAATAACTTTAAAAAAATACTGCCAGAAAAATGCTCAAAAAGAAGCAAATTAAGTCTAAAAGAAGGAAATTATAACACGGAAGATGAAAATAAAACGAAAATGGAATAACTTAAAATAACACAGTAGGAAAAATACTAGAAAAGAAGAAAATGATAAGTCTAAAAGAAGAAAATTATAACAGGAGTATTTGATAATGAGAAAAAAAGCATGATTAAAACTGAGCATCCCAGACAGTACTTAAATTACATGAAGAAGATGTTAAAAAAGAAGAAGCAAGACTCAGGTTTCTCAAAGATATTATTACTCGAGAAGATGTATTAGGGCGGGAGTAAACTCACTTTTAAGAACTTCGAAACTCTCCCTCAACTCTTACGAAAAAAAAAAAAAATGAGGGGAAGGAGGACGGGGGGAGGGGGGGAGGAGGAGGAGGGGGGGCGAGATAAATTAGTGTTAAGAAAAGAAAAAGAAAAGAAAAAAAAAGAAAAAGAAAACGAGGGTAAGAAGACTGGATAATCTATGAGGGTAATTCTGAATCTTAAAAGGAAGAACGGAAAAGCTCTCCATCAAACCTTTAAGGAAAATGGTGAAGGAAAATAAATCAGGATAAAATAATGTAAAGCAGGACTTGCCCTTCCTATGGTGACCCAAGAGTCTCGCCAATACATATTCCAATTTTATATACAAGAAAAAGTTAAATATATATTTACTCTGGGTGAGGGAGGAGGAGGACAGAAGAGGACGAGCAGGGAGAAGGAGGAGGAGGAGGAGGAGACAGAGGAGGAGGAGGAGGAGAGAGGAGGTGGAAAAAAAAGGGAAGGGAGGATCTTATGAGGTAAATTATTCTCTTCTTTTCCCTTCTCTTCTCTTCCCTTCTCTTCTCTTCTCTTCTCTTCTCTTCTCTTCTCTTCTCTTCTCTTCTCTTCTCTTCTCTTCTCTCCTCTCCTCTCCTCTCCTCTCCTCTCCTCTCTCTCCTTCCATATGCTGCAATCCGACACAGACCTAACGCACACTCAAGATACAGGTCAGGTTCCGGCGTTCACATTCGTCACACAACCACCAACTCTTCCTCTCCTCCTCCACCTCCTCCTCCGGGTGTCGAAGTGTCCCGCGTCGTGTCCCAAGATGGAGCCCGTACAGCACACACGCCCCAGGTTGGTCCATCTCAGGGGCGGGAGGTTCGCTTTTCGACAAGAGAGGGATGGGAGGGGCCGTGGGAGGGACCGTCTTACTCATGGGACGTATATTATCATGTCTAGATTATACGTTTTCTTCTAGACCTCCTCCCTTTCTTTCCCTTACTCTCCTTCCCTGTCCTTTCTTTCTTTCTCTCTTACTCGTCACTGACCGTCTTGCTCCTCGGGATGCATTATATTATGAAGATTATGAGTGTGTTTTTCTTTTATGGTCAGTTCCTTTTACGAGTATTAGACAAGTTTCTTTTTCTGCTTTCTTTCTTTGTCTGATTTGATGACTGACTGTGTGTGTGTGTGTGTGTGTGTGTGTGTGTGTGTGTGTGTTTGCAATTAGTGACGAACATTCATTAAAGTTTCCTGTACAAATAGCTGTGTAGGGTCAACTCTCTCTCTCTCTCTCTCTCTCTCTCTCTCTCTCTCTCTCTCTCTCTCTCTCTCTCTCTCGTCCGCCATTAAAGACATCCTCGTCGTCTTTCGTTGTAATTTATCGATAAGCGGGAAAGACACATAAGGGCCATTATTAGCATCCCTTACACACGACTCTTGCCCTTAAGCACACACAGCAGGAACAACAACAACACTAATACGGGCATTACCAGCTGCTCTCTCTCTCTCTCTCTCTCTCTTTTATTTTCTATCTTTTTCCCATGATTTTCTATTTTCATTCTATTGCCTCACTCTTTTTCTCCCTGTTTTCCTTTCTCCTAATTTCCTCCTTTTTCTCCTTCCCCTTCACTCCTTCTCTTCCTTTCTTTCTCCCTCTTTTATCATTTACTTCTGCTCTCTCCTCTTCCATCTAATTCTACACGTTTCTATTAATAATTTTTTCGATTCTTCTATCTTTATTATTTATCTAACTCCTTCTCCTTATTCTCATTTATCATCCTTATTTTCCCTTTCCTTATTATCTTTTATCAATCTTATTTACTTCTATTTCATTCAATATACCCACGTCATTCCCTCCCTTCCTTCCTCCCTCCCTCACGTGTTTACTTTCCTCCCTCCCACTCTCTCTCTCCCCTTTTCCTCCCTCCCTCAGCACGTGGCCAGGGCGAGAGGAGGAAAGGGAGGGAGGAATCGTGTCAATCAGGGCAATAATACATAAAAAGAAGCCGCCGGTAAACCCTCGACTTTACCATTCAAGTCGACGCAATGCCCAGCCAGGCGAAGGGACGAAGAGGAGGAGGAGGAAAAAAAAGGGAATGGGTAGAAGAACGAAGAGGAAGAGGAAGAGGGGAAGAGAAAAGGAGAAAGAGGGTAGGAATGAAAAAAAGAGAGAACTAGAAAGAGAAGGACGTAGAAACAAGAAGGAAGAAGAGGAGGAAGGGATAAAGAAATGGAGATGATGAAAAAGAAAGAGGGATAAGAAAAAGATAAGGAAGAGAAGGACGTCGAAGTAGTAATATTAGAAGCCATTCCGTGGACTTGAAAAACGAGAAGGAAGAGGGAAAAGAGAAAAGGAGAAAGAGAAGGAGGAAGAAAACAGGAGGAAGAGGACGGAGAAAAGAGGAAAGGAAAAAGATAAGAAAGAAAAGAAAGGAAATAGGAATAGGAAATGAAGAACGCAGGAGTAAAAAACGAAGCCATCCCGTCGACTTGATACCCTTTACCCCTAATCCTTACGTCATAATCGATATTTAGGCCGAGGAAAATAGCTTCAGGTTCATCTTTAAGTGAGGGTCCGACGGCCACTCACGTCACCCTAAATACCGGGGCTTCAAATGGCCAACGAAGGAAATTGTAAGAGGCGACACGCGTGCTCGAACAAGGGGGACTCAGAAGGCAGCGTCGGGGCGTTAGGAGCAAGGAGGGCGAGGTCAAGTACGGGGGTTTTATATTCAATCTGAGCCGAGTCTGAGAACGAGATGCGGTGGAGTCAGCTTGCTCGCTCTTCCTTTCCTCTCTCTTTCTTCTCCTTTATTTCGATTTCATCTCTACTTTTCTCTCCTTGTTTTGTCTTTTCTCTCCCATTTTCTTTTTCGTTTCTTCCTCTCACTCTTTGTTTTCTCCTTTTTTCTTCCTCTGTTCCGTTCTCCTTGATTTTCTTTATTTTTCTCTTCTTCTCTCCCTCTCTTTTATTCCTTTCTCCCCTTGTTTCTTTTATCTCCTCTTGCTTTCTCTTAACATGAGGAAGAGAAGTTAATATGAGGAAGGAGATAAAATAGGAAAATGAGAGGAAATGAAGGGAAATAAGGAAACGAAAAGCAGAAATAGGCAAAAGAAAGCTAAAATAGACATGGGGATCTCTCTCTCTCTCTCTCTCTCTCTCTCTCTCTCTCTCTCTCTCTCTCTCCTTCCTTCCTTCCTTTTCTTGCTCACGTCCCTCCATAAACCCCAATCCGAAACTGTTGACAGGAGAAGGGGAGAGGAAGAAAGAAGGGAAGAAGAAAAAATGGGAAGAAAAAGAAAGATGAGGGGAGAGAAAGTTAAAGCAGAGGAAGGGAGTGGAAAGAGGAAAGTAAAAAAAAAAAAAAGAAGGAACGAAAGGAGAGAAAAAAGAAAGACCTCCCTGAGAAAAGAGGAAAAAGAGGAAAGGGGAGAGAAGGAAAGGGAAAAAATAGGAGGAGGGATCAGGAGGAAGGAAAAGGAAGATGTGAGGATATATAAAAAGACTTTCCTGCGTTTATACAGTCAAAAAACAGACACAGAACAGACACATACATAAACGGACAGAGGCGGAGACTAAACTGAGACCAAAAGACGTGAGAAAAGGCGACGACAGGAAAAGATAAAAAAGGGAAAAGAAACACACAGAAATCACACACAGGAAAATACGCAAGAAAAGGAGACGATAGGAAAAGAAAGAGAGGCAAAGAAATAGAGAAAGAGTTTGCACAAAAGAAAACGTTGATAGATAAGACGTTTTAATATTACATCAACCAAACGTTCCTAGACTTGCATTCACAAATAGAGAAAAATAAATACCTGTAAAATAAAAAGGAAGATAAGAGAATTAGATACACGCATTATATGGAAAAAAAATGGCATAGAAGTTTGGGCTCATCACACACACACACACACAAAAAAAAAAAAAAGATATAAAGAAAAAAAAAAGAAAAAAAGAATAGGCCTCCCCCCTAAAAAATATAAAAAAAAAAATAAAAACTTAGACACTAGTAAAAACCAGTGTTGGCCTGAAGTGCCGCCCACCAGAATAACACAGGGAGGAGGAGGAGGAGGAGGAGGAGGAGGAGGTTAAAATAATAAAACAAACAAAAGAAAAAATAAACATGAAAGAAAAAAAAAAGAAGGGAGAGGTAAAAGGTGTTGAGGTAAATAAGAAAGAGGAAGAGGAGGAGGAGGAAGAGGAGGAAGAAGAACTGGAGAAATAGAATAGAAAAAAGTGCATAACTAAAGAAAACAAGAGAAAAAAAACAGGCAGTGGAAGAAGAAAAAGGAGGAAGGAAGAGAAGAAAAAAAATAAGGAGAAACAAGAATAGAAGAAACGAAAATACAATTGGAAAAAAAGAGAGGAAACAGACGTGGAGAAAGAAAACAAAACACAATAGAAGAAGGAAGAAGAAAAACAAGACAAAGACCGAGAATATGAGAACAGGAGGAGGAGGAGGAGGAGGAAAAGGAGGAGGATAAAAGAACCGTCTTGCCCTCTACCCCCCCCCCACCTGCCTCCCTCCCCTCCCCTCACCCCACTACCCCCAGCCCAGATTGCAGCCTCAGGTCAGCTCCAAGGTCACGTCGTCATCAGGTAGAGGCGCCACACCAGGTCACGTTCGCTACCTGTCTGTCTTCTTGTCATTTTCCTTTCCTCCTTCCTGACTTCTTGCTCTTCTCTTTCTCCTTCCTTTTTCTGATCCTCTGTGTGTTTCCTCTTTCTTTTTCTTTATTTCTAATCTTCTTCCTTCTTGGTTTTATCCTTTCCTTCCTGTTTTCAATCTCGTGTTTCCTTTACTTCTTTTCTTCGTCTTTTTTTTTTTCTTGGCTTCGTTTCTGCCGTTCATATATTGTCTTTCCTATTTCAATCCTTTCTTCCTTTCTTCTTTTCTTTCCCTCTTCCTATCTCTTCTCTTTCCTATCTTATTTTCTTTCCGTGTCTTTCATTTAACGACCACACTACTATTACTACTACTATCTCTACTATCATGAAGACGAAGAAGAGGAAGAAGAAAAAAAATAACTAAAACAAGTGGAAAAAATCAGAGGAAGAACATGAAGAACAGGAAAAAAAAGATGAAGAAGAGGAGAAAGAAAATGAAAATAATGAAGAAAAAATAAGAAAAAAGATAAACAATGAACTGCTTCTTTCATCCGCAAACAAGCAAGCCGTCTGGTTGGTTTGGGAAGACGCTTGCGTAAGAAATAATAATCTGTTTCAAGAGCGGAAGAAGAAAAACCTAACACACACACACACACACACACACACACACACACACACACACACACACACACACACAAGCACTATCGGTTTACAACACAGAAGAGGTGACGATATATACTTCCTTTTGTCTGGCGCCTCATGTCGAAGAAGAAGAAGAAGAAGAAGAAGAGGAGGAGGAGGAGACCGCTGAGCTACGAGGCGATGAAAGAGTTGGTGAAGACACAGACAGGAACAAGACAGAGACCGGAAGCGTTACCAAGATCTAGATAACAAGAGACCACAGCCATCGATCAGTTTCTTTTCAGTCTTGGTCAACAGGTAAGACATGAGGTGTGAGGGTAATTAGAAGTGAGAAATGATGTAATGGAATTGAATAGCATGTAGAACAGTCACCTCTTTCTCTTCATCTCTTATTTTTTCATCTTATCTTCTCTTCATCTTTTCTGCATCTTCAGTTTTCATCATCACCTCATTTTCACCCTTATCTCTTCATCTACAGTTTCCACTCTCATTTCTTCACCATTGTCTTCTTCCTCTCTCCTCCTACTCCACCACCTCTTCGAACACCTTCCCTCTTCCTCTCAACCTCCTCCTGCAAGCATCCTCCTCTTCTGTTAGCTAACCTTCCTTCCTCCAATCTTTACCTCCTCTCTCCTCTTCCACCTCATTCTATGCGCCATTTTCGTTTCATCCTCCTCCTCCACCTCCCTCATCGCCCGCCACACGCACACTATCACTTGGCAACGTTTGTGGGTCGTCTTATCTTGGGTCTGGGAAACGTTTACGACAGATAACGTTGCGAGGGGCGCGCGAAGGAGAGAACGCGGCTATTTCGGGACCGGAAAATAGAAAACGGGCCGAGGCTTTAATATGAAAACCCGTGAATAAGTAAGAATGTGCACGCCGGGGAATGAGAGGAAGAGGAGCATTATGGGAAAGCAAAATAGGATTATATTGTTATTAAAAGGCTGAAAAGATTAGAAAATATAGGCAAAAGAAAAAAGACAAGAGGAAAAATAGACAAGAGGGAAAAAAACAATAAGAAAGTATAGACAAGAGGAAAAATATAGACAATAGGAAAAAGAAGAAAGGAAAAATAGAGGAAAAATATAGACAAAAGGATAAAAAAAGAAATCACGATAAACAAAATAAAAAATGAAAAGACAAAAGAAAAATGGATAATGAAAAAGAAGCAAAAACTGAGGATTGAATAAAAGGAAGAAACGAAAGAAAAAAAGACTAATCAAAAGAGCATAAAAGCACACACACACACACACACACACACACACACACACACACACACACACATAGAGGCAGCCAGACACAACATGACCCTGGCCCAAAGAGTGAACACGTGAGGGGTGGGGAAGGGGAAGGGGAGGTGATGGGGAGGAAAGGGGAGGTGAGGGGAGGTGAGAGAAGTCAGTGGAGCAGGGCAAGACGTAGAATGTGAAGGAGGCTGCTGGGAGAGGTAAGGAGAGGGGAGGAAAGAGGGAAGGGGTGGTAAGGGATAAGGAAAGGGAAGGAGAGGGGCTGAAAGGGAGGTATGGGATAGGTGGAGATGAAGAGAGAAGGAGAGAGAGAGAGAGAGAGAGAGAGAGAGAGAGAGAGAGAGAGAGAGAGAGAGAATTAAACTTTCCTTCTTTGTTATTGTTCTATACCAGAAAAAAAGAGAAAAATTATGTTGAGCTTAAAAAATGACTCACTTCTTAATTTATTCCGGTTTTCTTTCCTCTGACGTTATGATTTTTTTTCATTGTATTAATTAGCTTGTGTTTATTCACGTTCAATTATTCATCCTTTCTTTGTTGGTCTGTTTGTCTCCAGTCCCGTACTTGTCTGTCTGTCTGTCTGTCTGTAAACGTGCATTCAATTTACCTATCCGTCTGTCTGTCACTTTCTGTCTGCTTGTATGTCATTTTTCTGCCTTCCTCCTTCACTGTTTGTCTGTCTGTCCGTCTGTCTATCATTTCTGCTTCTCTCCTTTCCTATCTGTCTGTATCTGTCTGTCACTATCTCCTTTTTCCCTCCCTCCCTGTCTGTCTGTCTGTCTCTTTGTCATGCCACCCTCTCCCATCATCCTTTCCTGTCTGTCTGTCTGTCTGTCTGTCTCTGCCTTTTTCTCAGCTTAGTCATCGCTATGTCTGTCTTCTCTTTTTCTGTATCAGTCTGGATGTCAGTCTGCGCGTGCCCCTTCCCCCCCTCTCTCTCTCTCTCTCTCTCTCTCTCTAGTCCCCCCCTCCTCCCTCCCTGTGTTGGCTGCCGGGCGCCGCCATTCCCAGAACCCGGCTGGCTGCTGGCCCACTTCCTGCCGCTATCAAAAGCCGTGATGGTGCCTCGCAAACACTCTACACGCGCCCTCCCGCAGCGCCCTCCTACCATTACCACCGCCCTGCCACCATTACCGCAGCCGCAGATTTCCCTGGCTACCTTAACTACCACAATCGCTGTCTCCTGTCGTTAAAGACCACTCCTGCTCCTTCCTACCATTACCAACGCCCTGCCATCATTCCCACAGCCACTGTCGCTCCATCCTACCCTTTCCAACACAACGCCACCATTACCGCAGCCACCGTTTCTCTCTGACTTCCATAACTACCGCAATTGTTCTCCTTAAGTAACCGTGACCATTAAAATCGTTCTTCTTCAGCTAGGATAATTACCAGTGCTGCCTCAACCATTTCCTACCTACCATTACTACTGCTCCGATGCCATTGATTGATACGTGCACAATCACATCACCACAGACACGATCCACTACCATTACCACAATCACCACCATCATTCCCAAAATCCTTCTTCTCCCGTCATTCATTCCCTCAACTTCCTTTTCCCTCCCCACCACGACCGCCACTGCAACCATTATCCCATAGCATGACATTAACACCACTCCCTGACACCACCATTGCCATCACCATTACCACCAGCAGCCACCACCATTACCAACAACATCGGGAGTCTGGATCAGCACCACCACCAACACCACCACAAACACTACTGCCATTACCACCATTACAATTAAAAGTTCTATTCAAATTGCTCCACGCCCATTTTTATAGGTAATTTTCTCACTCTCCTTCCTTCCTTCCTTCCTTCCAGACAGACAGACAGACACAGACAACAAATAGGATCAACAAGCAGGATAAAAAAAAAGATATACATACAAAACCGCAGAGAAAACCATAACACACACACACACACACACACACACACACACACACACACTGAACAAGGTATACAGCCATATTTTTTTTTTAGTTTGTTTGTTTCTTTTTTTTTTTTACATTTTCTTCTTGTCCTGCAGCTGGAGTTTTCTGATCTATATAACATAATCCAGGTCTTAACTTTTTCTTTTCTTTTCCAGTCTGGCGCAGTCACGATTATTTTGATTCTCTCTCTCTCTCTCTCTCTCTCTCTCTCTCTCTCTCTCTCTCTCTCTCTCTCTCTCTCTCTCTCTCTCTCAATCTCTCACACACACACACACACACACACACACACACACACACACACACACACACACACACACACACAAGGTCGAGGCCTAGTAATGGAGGACGGGGATCAAGGGGCTTCTTCCTTTCCTTTGTTTTCTTTACTTTTCTTCTTATGTTTTATCTTTCCTTACTTCCCTTCTCTTGTTTGTTTTTTCTTCGCGTCTTTGCTGCTTCCGTTTTCTCCTCATATTTTCTTTTCTTTTCTTTTCTCTTCTCTTCTCTCATTCTTCTTTTCTTCCTGTACCACAACAACTTTCATATTTACTTTTACTTTTTTTTTTCTTCCTAACAGCTGTCTTTCATCTCTTGCTTTCGTCCTATTCTCTTTTCCTTCCTTCCTTCCTTCCTTTCTTTCTTCCTTTCTTTCTTTCGCCTGCTCTTCATTGCCATCTTTCTTTCTCTTTTCCCATCTTTCCTTCCTTTGCTTTTTTCGTTTCTTTTCATCACCTCTTTGCTGCCTCCGTTTTCTGTTTCTTTTTTTTTTCATATCTTTTTATCCTTTCGTTCGTATGCCACATCACTATCTATTTTTCTTTATCTTTATCATCTTTTCAATCACTTTCTTT
Source organism: Eriocheir sinensis (assembly GCF_024679095.1). NCBI lineage: Eukaryota > Metazoa > Arthropoda > Malacostraca > Decapoda > Varunidae > Eriocheir > Eriocheir sinensis. Next base: position 13,055,863 of record NC_066517.1, on the reverse strand, counting down.
CATCTTTTGCTGTTTTCCTATCCTTTTTTTCTACTTTTCCTCTCTTCCTTTCTTCTTTCCTTCCCCCTGTTCTTCCTCTCATCGCTGTCACGCCTCGCTACACACCTGCCCCGCCAGGTAAGAAAGTATACGGCTTCGCTCATTACCTGTCTTTTGTTCTTACTCACCTTCCCTCTTGATGCTCCCATTTTTGTTCGCGGTGGCGTCTTTATCATCATCTGTTACTTCCTCCTTTCTCTCTTCTTTTTTCTCGTCTTGGTTTTTATCCCTTCTTTATCTTTCCATATTTATCAACTGCACTTGTTATTATTATTTTTTTTCGTGTATCTCTAATCAGACTTTCCTTATCTATTATTTAATCATTTTTCGCTTCAACTGTACTTTGTTTCTGAGTTCTTCGTATTAACTTTTTTTTTTCGTCCATCTTTCAACCGCACTTCTTATTCTTGCATTTCCTACTCTTTTTTTCCCTTCACTCAGTTCTTTTTATACATTCATTCACTTCATACATTAGTTTCCAGAGCCCGTCTTTATTTATTTCACTTCCTTTTGCTCTTTTTTTTCTTAACTTGACCTCACGCTTGTCCAGTTGTATGTGTAATTGTACTTCGTCGCTTTCTTTTCTTTATATTTATTTGTTACTTCATACTAGTTTTCCGATTTCTCCGTGTAGTGTATCTCTTTTCATTTATCTAACTTCTTTTTGCTCTTTTTTCTTAACTTTACCTCACGTTTGTACAGGTGTGCGTGTGTGTACTTCGTCGCTCGCTTTTCTTTATTTTTATTTCTTTTACTTCATACTAGTTTCCCGATCTGTGTAGTGTATCTCTTTTCATTTATCTAACTTCTTTTTGCTCTTTTTTTCTTAACTTTACCTCACGTTTGTCCAGGTGTGCGTGTGTGTACTTCGTCTTCTTTTCATAATGTTTTCTCTAATTCACTTTTACCTTTCCCGGGATAAATGTTATACACCTTACTCGTTCTTTTTAATTAATCTTTCCACTCCGGCGACTCCCAACTCACTCTCGCTTTCTATCCTCTCTCCTTCCTTCCTTTGTTCCCTCAGAGGGCTTTCTTCTTTCTCTCTCTCACTCTTTCTCTTCCTCCTACCCCGTCCTCTTTCCCTCCCCTTACCTCCCTCTCTCACAGGCGTCCTCCTTTCTGCTTCCAAACTTTTCTTCTTCTCTTTTTCTTCCTCTTCCCTTTCTGCCCTCCTTCCCTCTTTACCTTTTATTCCACTTCCCTCTTCTCTTTGGCTATCTCCAGCGTCCTCCTTTCAGGCTATCCCTCCTTCCTCTCTCCCTTCCCTCCCTTTCTTGTCTGCCTTCACCGCCACCCGCCTCCGACTTCTCTCTCAACTCTTCACCTCCCTCCCTCCTTTCCTCCAGGTGAGACACACGCCGCCAGGTGATCTCTGGAGAAGCTCACACCTGTGGCCCTGACCCGCCATGTGGAGCTTCTTCCTCTCCTCTTTTATTCCGCTCCTTTCTTCTCCTTTCCTTTCTTGTCGTGTGTTTTTTTTGTATCCTTTTTTTTCACCCCTCAGCTGCTTCCTTCCTTCTGTCGTTTCCTGTCTACCGTATTTGCTGTTCCTTTTTTCTTATTTATTATTCGATTCGTTATTTTCTCTTATTATTCTCCTTTTCTTCTCCTCTTTCTTCTCCTTTTCTCTCTCGCTTTTTCTTTCTCCCATATTCGCTAATCCTTTCTTCCGATTATTCTCTTTAAACGTTTTCTGTCTTCCATTCTACATCCCTCTCTCCCTCCTTTCTAATCCTTTCTTTTCTTCTAACTTTTATTTCTTTCCTTCTCCCTCCCTTTCACGTTACCTCCGACCTATCTCTTTCATCCACTTTTTCATTCTTTTCCTCTTTTTTTTCCATGCTGTATCTCTGTCTCAGTCATCCTTCTCTTTCCACTTCTTTCTCTCCTCTTTTCCTTCTTCCCTCCGTTTGTCATTTCTGTTGCGCCGTCTCCCTCCCTGCTTACTTTTCCTCCGCTTTCTTTCTCTTCCCTCCTTCCTCCCTTCCTTCCTTCCTTCCCTCTGGTTCCTGTCCGCTCTCCTGTTTGCTTATTTTCTCTCTCTCCCTCTTTCCCTCCTTCACTCCATGTTTGCCTAATTTTTCCTCTCCACTCCACTCTACCTTTCCTCCCTCCTCCTCCCTCTACTGTTCTTTGCTTGATTGCTAACTGGTGGCTGGGTCTCTCTCTCTCTCTCTCTCTCTCTCTCTCTCTCTCTCTCTCTCTCTCTCTCTCTCTCTCTCTCTCTCTCAAATCGGATACCACATAAATTATAAAACCTCGTCAATTCTGTCCCCTCTTCCCCTCCCTCTCTCCCTCCCCTCCCTCTCTCCCCTTCCTCCCTTCTCTCCCCTTCAAACCTCAATATAGTCTTTCACCTTTCTCTCCCCCTCTTCCCTCCCTCCCTTACCCATTTCCTCCTCCTCCTCCTCCTCCCTTTCTCCTCCGAACAGCTGCAACGCGGAGGGAAAATACGGGTCGTCAATATGTTTGGGGGGGAGGGAGGGATGGAGGGAGGAAGAGGGGGGTGAGGTAAGGGGGGGCAGGTGGGACAGGCAGGTAAAGGGTTGAAGCTGAGGAGATAAGGGAGGAAATTGGGTGATCTGGGTAAGGGATAAGGGAAGGGATGGAGGAAAGGAGAGCGAGGGAGAGGAAAGAGGAAAGGGGAAAGAGAGGAATAAAAGGGAGGAGGGAAAGAGGAAAGGAGACAAGAGGAGTGGAAAGAGAAGAATGAAGAAAAGGAGATGGAAGAAGGGAAGAAGTGAGAGGAAGATGAAGGGAGAGAAAGAAGTCAGGAAGAGGAAGAGAGAAGAGAGAAGGAATTAAAGAAAAAGAGGATAGATAATGTATTCTGCATGCAAAAAAAATAAAGAAAAAAAACAGAAAAATAAAATACAAAACAGAAGGAAAACGAAGATATATCAACTATACTCCATTTTCCTAAGACTCAAAACTATGATATTGTGAGGAGGAAGAGGAGGAGGAGGAGGAGGAGGAGGAGGAGGAGGAGGAGGAGGATAGTCTATAATGACGTGACCAACCACATCCTAAGGGGACTGACTGCCTGCGGGTGTAGAGTGTAGAGTGAGATGCTGAGGTGGGTGGGCCGTGTGTGTGTGTGTGTGTGTGTGTGTGTTCTACTATGGGCTGGTGTTCTGCAATGTTGGTGAATGAGCGAGCGTGTCAGCTAATTTGTGGAAGAGATGGTAAAAGAAAGTATATAGTTGGATAAAAGAGAAAATACAATCGATACCTTTAAACCAAAAACAGAAAAAAATAACAAAATGAGAAGTAAAAGTGGAACAGAAAAAAACAACTAAAAGGGAACGTAATGAAAGTGAGTGAGATGGAATGAGACAAAAATAATGTGGATGGATGGATGGACAGGAAGAAAGGAGGTGGGTGGGTGGTAGCGGGGTGGGTGAGTGGGGGTTTCAGTGGGTGGGTGGGCTCCGAGTGCTGCACAGTGGGTGGCATAACAAGGCTTAACCCAGGAGGAGGAGGAGGAGGAGGAGAAGGAGGAGGAGGAGGAGGAGGAGGAGGAGGAGGAGGAATAGAAGAGGAGGATAGAGCCATCAGGGATAAACACGTGGACAGGTGTGTGTGTGTGTGTGTGTGTAGATGGGTAGATGGGTAGGTAGGTAGGTGGGTGGGTAGGTGGGTAGGTAGATTAGCTTACATACGGGTAGATTCAGCTGTCATTTCACCCATCTCCTTCCTCTTACGAACCACATAATCAATAGAGAGAGAGAGAGAGAGAGAGAGAGAGAGAGAGAGAGAGAGAGAGAGAGAGAGAATATCATTGGTGGCCAGGATTGCCGAATGAGGGGATTAAGAGAGACGTGAATAACGGGGAAATAGCGGATAATCGGATAATGTGAGGGAATACTAAAAAGAGGAAGGAGATTAATAAGGGGAATGAGACCGAAGACTGCATGGAATTGAGAAGGAAATGTTACGAGCGTGATAGAAGGGGGTGGAAGAGGGAGGAGGAGGAGGAGGAGGAGGAGGAGGAGGAGGAAAATGAGTCGCAAGAGAGAGTAGGTATGAATGAACCACACACACACACACACACACACAGGCTACAAAAATAAAACGAAAACAACCTTACACACAAAAAACTAGAACCAAACACAAACAAACAAACGGCACTGATCACACAAACAACCCCATAACAAACAAAAAACAAAACAAAAACAATTCACAAACACACACGAAATAAACCAACAAAAAACGCACACACAAACAACCACACTAACAAAAAACAAACAAGCGAACAGACAAACAAAAGAAGCAAACAATATGAGCCCAGATCGGAGGAGTTGGAGGTGGAGGGAGGGGAAGGGGAGAGAGGGGTAGCCAGGCATAGTTCCGCTCAGGAGTATAAATAGCAGATCACAGCCACGCCACGCCACGCCCTTCACAGTCCTAATGCGCTGGCTGGCGTGGTGGCGGGCGGGCGTGTGGGGGGCGGAGGAAGGGCGTGGAGGTGGTGGTGGTGGTGGAGGTATAGTAGTTGGGGGGTGAAGGAGTGGAAATGATAGTGACGTGGGTTGTGATATGGTAGTGGAAGGAAGAAATTGGTTGTAGGGAAGAGCAGGAAAGGTAGAGTGGATGGTTGTGTTGTGGAGTGGTAGTGGCTGTAGTAGTGGTGGTAAAGGGAGAAGGGGTAGAGGGTTAGAGGTGGGGGTGTTTGTGAAGTGGAGAGATAAGTTAGTTGTGGTAGTGGTGGTGGAGAGAACATGAAGGGTAGTGGAGGGGTAGGAAGTTTGTGGTGGCAGTGGAGGGGGTGGAGGAGGGTCATGGCACTACCTGTACTACCCTGGCACACCTTTGGCACTCTTAATCTCGGCAGGTGATCATTAAGCCACCTAGTAACTTGTTCTGACTCATTATTAGAGGTTACAAAAGAGGAATCGTCATCTTCTCCTCCTCCTCCTCCTCCTCCTCCTCCTCTTCGTCTCGGCGCGGTGCCAGAGCCCAGGTGCCCGGTGCCTCTCAAGGTCGCTGGCCTCACCTGTATAAATAAACAGTGCGGGGTCACGAACGGGAATTAGTGAGCTTGTGGCGGCGGTTTTGGGAGGCTGGGCGGCGGCGGCTGTGACGATGAGGGAAGGGAAAGAAGAGGAAGGGAGGGAAGGACTAAAGGGAGACATGGAGGATATAGAAGGGAGAAAGGGAGATAAGGGGACGGATAAGAGAGGAAGATATGAAAGGTAGAAGGGAGGGAGAGAGACAAAGAGAGGGAGAAAAAATGGGAGGGATATGAGGTTGAGGGTGACAGGGTAGTATCGGAATGAATGAATGGGCAGGGTAGAGGAAAGGAAGAGATTAGGCAGTTTAGTAGGGTAAGGAGCAGGGTAGTAAGGTAAGGGAGAGGAAAGGGTGAGAGTATAGCCAGACAGTTGGGGTAGGGAGGAGCAGATAGGTAAGGAATAAGGAGTAAGGAGGAGGAGAAAGAGGAAGAAAAATGAAAGAAAATGACAAAAAAAGCAGATAGGTAAGGAATAAGGAGGAGGAGAAAGAGGAAGAAAAAAAGAAGAAAATGACAAAAAAACGAAGATAAGTAAAGAATTATGAGTAAGGAGGAGAAAGAGGAAGAAAAAAAGAAGAAAATGACATAAAAACGCAGACAGGTAAGGTATTAGGTGTAAGGAGGAGGAGAAAGATGAAGAAAAAAGGAAAAGAATGACAAAAAAACAAGAACGAGAAGAGGAAAAGGAATACGGAGAAGGCAAGAGGATAAAGTAGAAACAAAGTAAGACAATAGAAGAACAAGAAAAAAAATAACAAGGAGGAACATGAAGGTAAATATCAAGGCAGGTGGAAAAGGTAGGGAAGGAAGGTGTAGAGAGTCAAGCTAAGGGGAGAGGTGAGGTAAGGCTGACAGGTCATCGTCTGGCACTCAAAAACACGTGCCCCTCTCCCTCCCACCCACCCACCCAAAAGGCCTGATATAGCCCCCCCCACCCCCCGCACCCCTACCTCGTTACTAAAATAAAATCACTAATCGCACCCTCTCCTTCTTCGCTTCCACCTTGTCCCTCCTCACCCCAACGCTGGTTCAGAGGCGAGAGGTTATTGGGGAGGAGGAATAGCAAGCCCCTCCCCCCCCCCCTTTGACACCTCTCCTCCCTCTCTCAGCCCCCCCGAGCTCCGAACCCTCACGCATTATCCCTCCTTGGTCTGGTAAAGAAGGCGAGAAGGGAAAGAAGGAAAGAAAAGGATCGAGAATTTGTAGGACTCCTTTTAATCTTTCAGGGAGGCATTCCTACGCGTCCTGTGGTTGTCCTAATGTGTGTGTGTGTGTGTGTGTGTGTGTGTGTGTGTGTGTGTGTGTGTGTGTGTGTGTGTGTGTGTGTTTATAGCCTTTCCTTTCCTCCCTAAACCCAAACACTACAAACCAGACACGAAAAAAATGAGCCCCTGAAACGTTGAGAAAAAAAAAGTGAAGCAAAAAAAAGGAAAAAAAAAAGTCTCCCCCTCTAGTAGCTCCTTCAGAAGAAAAAAAAAAGGGGGGGGGCGGGGGGGGGGGGGAGAAAAACAACAGAGTGCCTTCGCGTGAATAATGGCACCCCGAAGTCCCCTCCTTTAGGCACTCCATCACGGGGAAGGAAGACATGACGGGGGCACTGAAGGGGACAGGGGGCACTATTTAGACTCCCTTCTTTGGGCACGTGCGTCCTGTGTTTGTTGGACTGACTAAAGGGAGGGAGGGTGAGGAAGGGCACGGGACAAGAAGATATAAAAAGGGAGGGAAGGTTAAGGGAGTGAAGAGAAGATATGAGGTGGAGAAACGGAAGGGTTAGAAAAGGATGGGAAGGTTAGGAGAGGAGCTGAAAGGAAGAGACGGATATAAAAAGGAAAAAGGAAGAAAGAAAGAAAAAGAAGTGGTAGGATTTAAAAAAGGAGCTAAGGGACTGGAGAGGCAGGGAAGAATAGGAGAGATAGGAAGGACACTGATAGCCAAAAGAGGGGGGGAAGGAAGGAAGAGAAAAAAGTAATGAAGGTACGAAGAGGAACAGGCAGACAGCAAGTTAAAAAGTAGGTCGAGGAAGGAGGGGAAAGGGGAGGAGGAAGAGACAGTGAGAGGGAGGCGTGTAGACAGAGCGAGAGGAGCGTGAAGAGACGAGAAGTGAGAGGAGGGAGGGAGGGAAGCGAGGACAGGGAGGGAGGGAGAGAGGGAGGGAGGGAAAGTTGAGGCAGGATAAAACCACCGAGCTGGTAATAATACTTTTGGCGGAGGAAAAAAAAAAGAAAAAAAAGAGGCGAACCACTGTGGTGTAAACTTTCTCTATCATTATTATTATTATTATTATTATTATTATTATTATTATTATTATATTTATTGTTGCTGTTGTGAAGAGGGAATAGGTAAGGAGAGGAATAGGGCAAGGAAGACGGAAAAGGGTAAAGGAGAAAGATGGGAGGGAGGAAAGGAGGTAGAGAAGAGATATGATGGCCTGCTGACTCGATATCGAAAGGAGGAGAAAGAGGAGGAGGAGGAGGAGGACGGGGCGAAGGAAGAGGAAGAAAACGGTGGAAAAGAAAGAAAACCGAAGACAAGAAAGAGGAAGAACAGAGCACAAGAGGATGAAACAGAAAACAAACGAAGACAAAACGGGAAAAAAACAAGAAAAGAAAAAGAAACAGGAAGGAAATGAAACAATAGGCAAGCTATAAACCTTCTTCCTTAGTCTTGATAAATACATTGTTTACTTCTACAGCGGAGGAGGAGGAGGAGGAGGAGGAGGAGGAGGAGGAAGAGGAGGAAGAGGAGTTAAGGTTGGTCATCAATTCACCACAAAGCTTCTATTGATCTCGAGAGGGTACGCACACACGAACACACCAACCATCAACTTTGAGAGAGTGAGAGAGAGAGAGAGAGAGAGAGAGAGAGAGAGAGAGAGAGAGACTGTATTGCCGCAAAGCTTCTAATTTCAGGATTGTGTGTGTGTGTGTGTGTGTGTGTGTTTACTGTACCCCTCTCTCTCTCTCTCTCTCACAAAATTTAAAGCACGTGTTGGAAGTAAGAGAAACATATATATACTTTTTTTTAGTCTAGTCTTGGCTTCGTAAATATTTAAACTTTGATGCCGAAATAAAAAAGGAAAAATGTGGAAAAGAAGCAGCATTGAATTCGCTTCCTCAAAAAAAAAAAAGTTCAGTTCGCTGGAGCGGAAAAAATGAGAAAAAAAACATCAAAATAATAACTCAAAAAATGTATATATATGTCGAATGTGACTTTTTTTGTATAGCTGATAATTATATTTTTCTCTCTTCTGAAACCGAGTTAATAAAGAGCAATGTTGGTGCAGAAATAAATAAGTAAATGATAATAATAATGATAATAATAATAATAATGACAACAATAATAATACAAAAAGAGAAGTTTCATTTTTACATACATAAAAATAAATATATACCGGATATTTTTTCAACAAAGTCTCTCTCTCTCTCTCTCTCTCTCTCTCTCTCTCTTCAGGGTAACCAATCGAGGGGCAAGGACCAGCTGCTTCCTTGTGACATCGATTTGCCACGTGCCCTTAACCCCCCCTCCCCCCCCTCCCCCCACGTGCCCCTCCCCCCTCTTACCCCCTCCTCCCCCTTACCCTTCCAATGTTCCTGGCTCCCCTTCCTTTTCTCCTCCCCCTTCCCTTCCTCTTTTCTTTACTCCTCTAACCCTTTATCCCTACCCATGTCCCTACCTCTTCTGTCCTTTCTGTCAATTTACCCCCTCCCCCTTCTCCTCCTCCTCTCCCCTTTCTCCCTTCTTTTCTTCCCTCACTCTTTATCCCTGCCTCTCCTCCTTTCCCTCGACTACCCCCCCCTTCCCATTTTTTCCCCATTCCTTTTCCCTATTTCTTTGATGTCTCGTTTCTCCCTTCACATGTTTCCTCTTCTTTGCAACCCCCTTCTCCTGTTTTCCTCCAGTCCTTTATCCACTTTTCCTCACCCTCTTTCCCTTTCGTATTCATAGGCCTACCTTTCCAACTTCCAACTTTTCAGACTTTTTTTTCTTTAATAATTTCCACTCCATCAACTACCCTCATCCGTTTCCTGCACCTTCTTAACCCTTCCATCACCACCCATTCCTCCACATCCATTTCCTCCACTTTCCTCCCTTCCTCCTCCACCGCCCACATTACGCCTCTTTCCTCCCTCCAACGCTTCAACATGGCGGCTTCGGAATTTGCAATAGGTGGTGGAAAATTTGCTACAAGACGGGAATTCTGGGAACGAAATGCCACAGGAACCAAACGAGGAGGAGGAGGAGGAGGAGGAGGAGGAGGAAGATTCACACCCTGGGAAAGGTCATGTGTCTTCTTCCTTCTCCTCTTGGTATATATTTTATTCACTATGTTTTCTCTTCTCTTACTCTTCCTTTCTTCCTCTTTTTCCTGCATCTAGTCTTCCTTTTTTCTTAGTTTTCTTCTTCTGTATCCTTTTCTTCTTCCTCTACCACCACCCTATTGTCGTGTTTGATATCTTTTGTTGTCTATCTACCTATCTATCTATCTATTTATCTATCTATCTCATTAAAGAAAGGTAAAAGAAAAAGATTATGCAAAAAAAAAAAAAGATGAAAGGGAAGAGCAAAATGAAAAGCCGAAGGAGAAGGAGCAAGAGGAGGAGGAGGAGGAGGAGGAGGTGACACAGTGCCCCAGAAGAGTTAGTCCCGTCTTGGCCCAGATCTCAAGGGCCACCTCAAGAACCTCCTAGCCTTCCCCCCCTTCACCCCCCTCAACAACCCCCCCTTGAGTCGACCTTTACTCTAACCCCTCTCATTTATTATTATCAAAAGAACGCCTCCGCCACCTCTTCTTCTTCCTCCACTTGATCTCTCTTCCTTAACTTTTCATTATCTACATTTTCATCATCAAAGTATATATTTTCACCATCTTTTTCCTTCTGTCTATTCTTTTTCTCCTTTTTTTTAACTTTTCGTTTTTTTTATTTTCATCCTCATTTTCTTTTTCCTTGTCTTTCTCTACTTCCTTTTTCTTTTTTAACTTTTCATTCTCTATTTTCATCCCCATAATTTTTTTCCTTGTCTTTCTCTACTTCCTTTTTCTTTTTTAACTTTTCATTCTCTATTTTCATCCCCATAATTTTTTTCCTTCTCTTTCTCTACTTCCTTTTCCTTTTTTTTACTTTTCATTCTCTATTTTCATCCCCATAATCTTTTTCCTTCTCTTTCTCTACTTCCTTTTCCTTGTTTTACTTTTCATTCTCTATTTTCATCCCCATAATCTTTTTTTCCTTGACTTTCTCTACTTCCTTTTCCTTTTTTTAACTTTTCGTTCTTTATTTTCATCCTCATAATCATCTTTTTCCTCCTCATTTCCTTCTTCTCCTACTCTTTATCCATATTCTTAATTATCCAGACCCTTTCTTAACCCTATTCCTTTCCTCTTTCCGTTCCTCTTTCCCCTTGATCCACCTCCTCTTAGTATAACATCAAAGGCCTCTGCTTTCCTCTTTCTCATCATCATATCTCATCACTCATCAGCCCTTCTTACCCCCTTTTTCCCCTTCAATTAAAACGGCCCCCTATATTCCTTTCCATTCATAAGCCCTTTAAATTCCAAGCCTTTCACCCCCCTCGCCCCCCCTCTAACCCATCTTTCATTTCCCCCTTCAAGGCCTTCACGGGGAGCAAACGCCCCCTCTCTGCCCCCTTTTTAGCCCCCTAGTGAGTGGTTAGTGTGAAAGCGATATATGTCTACTTAAAATTTAATACCGTACCCCCTAAAAACCCCTTCCTCTCCTCCTCCTCCTCCTCTATATCAATCTTCGCGTGCTTTGTGGCAGGAGAGAAGAAGGGAGAGAGAGGAAAGTGAAAAGAAGGAAAATAAATCAAAAGGAAAATAATGCAGAGAAGATGAGTAAGGGAAAACTGGAGGAAAAGAAACAGAGAAGAAAATGAGGAAAGAAAGCTAAATAAATGGAGGAGAAGATAGAGATGGGGATAAGAGGGGAACAAGAGAAAGAAGAAAAGGGAGAGTGGGAGGGGGTTAATGGGGTAGAGAAAAGGGAGAGAAAGGGAGAGAATTAATAAGAGGAGAAGAAAGACAGATGTATGATGTATGAGGTAGGGGAGAGGAGGAAAAATGGTGAGATATGCAGCGGAGAGATAATGGCGTTCCTATAGCCACGAGAGAGAGAGAGAGAGAGAGAGAGAGAGAGAGAGAGAGAGAGAGAGAGAGAGAGAGAGAGAGAGAGAGAGAGAGAGAGAGAGAGAGAGAGAGAGAGAGAGAGAGAGAGAGAGAGAGAGAGAGAGAGAGAGAGAGAGAGAGAGAGAGAGAGACCTTTTTTGTTACTTTTGCTTTCAAAGTCTCCGAATATCAATTTTGAGATCGATATCTCTCTCTCTCTCTCGTTACATAAAAAAATCTTTACATCTTTTTTTTCAATATTTCTTCCTAACAATGCCCTCCACTACCACTACTACTACTACTACTACTACTACTACTACTACTGCTACTACTACTACTAACAAGAGCGAGTAAATATGTCAATGGTGATGGATTCCAGGATAATGATAGCCTTCACCTCTAACCTATCAGTCTCCCTACGCATTACCTTCCTCCCCTTCTTCTTTAACCTATTCTGTTTTTTATTCTGCGTCTTCTATTATCTATTCTTTTTCTATCCTCTATCATTTGCAATACCTTTTTTCCCCTTCTTCCTCTTTTTTTATTATTCTTTTTCTTTATCTTATTTCTTTTGTCTTGTTTTTTTTTCTATTTTTGTTCTATCATCTTCATTTCCTTACTCTTTATCTTTTCATCTTTTCACCATTTTTTTTTGTTTCTCGTTTATTTTTGTTTTTTTTATTAGTTTTCTTCCATTCCTCTTTCTCCTCCTGCTCCTCTTCCTCTTTCTCCTCCTAACCAAAACACAACATCCAAAAATCAGCTACGAACGAGGAAGTCAAGTGAAGAAGAAAAAAAGGAGAAAATATAAAGCATGAAAATCAATGACCAGTAACATCACGAATCAATACTACCCCCTCCTCCTCCTCCTGGTCCTCCTCCTCCTCATCCACTTTTCTCGTCTGCTTTCGAGAAACCTGCCAGGCTACCTCCGCCACACCTGTACTCACCTGTGCGTCCAGCCAGCCACTCACTTCCACCTTTCGCTTACCTGTGAAAGAAACGATCATTAGTGGGTGGGTCAATACACCTGTCACATCACGCGCCAGGTGAAAATGGGCACGTGTCAAGAGAGAGAGAGAGAGAGAGAGAGAGAGAGAGAGAGAGAGAGAGAGAGAGAGAGAGAGAGAGAGAGAGAGAGAGAGAGAGTGTACCTGGGTGAAAAAATGTGAAAGAATAAATACAAAATGAAAATCTCGTTGCCAATCCATTTCCGGCCCTAAAAACGCGTTACGTATTCATCAAGAAAATGAATACAATACGGGTTTGACACACGCGGCGACCGGATACGATTTACTATTTCTAAACACGATTCAAATAAAGTTAAAAACACAATCAGCGCCGCACACAACCCCAATAACCACCACTACTACTACTACTACTACTACCACTACTACTATTTGAAAGCCATCCATCGCGAATAAGAAGAAAGTTCGTAGTAAGAAACGTAGTAGTAGTAGTTAGACCGGTTTAGGTGGGCATGTGCGTGTGTGTGTGTGTGTGTGTGTGTGTGTGTGTGTGTGTGTGTGTGTGTGTGTGTGTGAACTAGAAAATGAATCAAAGTCGGTAAAGGTCAATTCCCTCTCCCTCTCTCTCCAGGTGAGTCAGACAGGTAAATGAATCACCGTGGGAGTCAGACACCCACACCTGTCTCCCTCACCTGCCCACCCACACACCTATCTGTATGCACCTGTGCCTCCCACGTCCTCACTTCACCTGTATTACCTGTCCTCCTCCTCCTCCTCCTCCTCGTCGTCCTATCTATGTATATTAATGAGGGTAATGCACAATTTAACTTTCCATTATTTCACATATTTTGTTTGTTAGTGAATACAGAAGAAGGAGGAGGAGGATTAGTGCGAGGAGGAGTAGGAAGAGGAATAGGAGGAGGAGGAAGGAAGGGGAAGAACGAGGAGGTGCATCAAATCAAGAACAAAGAAAACAAAAGATGAAATGTAACACAATAAATCGTGGCATAAAAGAAGGAAGGAAAAAAAAAGACCTCGTAAACATCGTGTAAGAAAAACACACAAAAAATATGAACGAAAAAAAAGATGAAATGAATGAAAAGTAAACATGACAAGCATTTTTATATACATGCAAACTAGAGTAAAAAAAAAGAGGCAATAATAAAAGAAAAGCAAACACACACACACACACACACACACACACACACACACACACACACACACACATAAATTGACGGCCGAGGGGTGAAAAATGAGACTAAAAAACGTACATGAACATCGAGCGAGGACACATAATCCGCAGACGTGTGTGTGTGTGTGTGTGTGTGTGTGTGTGTGTGTGTGTGTGTGTGTGTGTGTGTGTGTTCATTTTTCCTATCTATTTCATTTTTCCTTCCTCTTTTTTTGCGACTTTCTTCGTTGATTAAAATATAGGAAGAATTAGAGAGGAATCAATCTTATTTCTCCTCCTCCTCCTCCTCCTCCTCTTCTAATCTTCTCCACCATACACGACAGAGCCTCATACATCACCCTCCCTCCCTCCCTCCCTTCTCACCCATTCCCCTGCCACTAATTATCAGTCTTGCGAACTCACGTTAAAAAAGCATACAAAATCGACCCGACCTTTCGCGTTCCTGAAAATCTATTAGTAACGTAAAGGTGAATAAGAGGAGGAGGAGGAGGAGGAGGAGGAGGAGGAGGAGGAGGAGAATGAAAAAGAAACAGAAATAAAGTAAAGAGTATGATAACATGAAATTAGATGAACATAATGATAGGCAAATAGGTAGAGATGGCCTACATAGATACAAACGGATCGATAGTTTGTGTGTGTGTGTGTGTGTGTGTGTTATAGGCCAGTCGATAGCCGCCATTAATTTTTCACGGTTAATAATCAGCCTTTCGTTCCGTGCACATCGATCTGCGTTTAATGAATAATAGAAAGAAGGGAAGAGGGAGGGAACGATGGCTGAGACTGCATTTCTACTGTTTGTTTTGCTTCCTCTTTTTTTGTTGTTTCATTTTCTTGGAATTTCTGTGGATAGATTTTGTTAACATTCGTTCTACTTCTATTTTATTTATTTTGCTTTTGCTGTCGTTTTCCTGGAATATAAGAGGATAGATTTTGTTGACTTATTTAACATTTACATTGATTTTTTTTCCTTTTGTTGTGGTTTTATTGTTAGTGAATAGTGTGACTAGACAAATAGGCAAAAAAGAAAAAAATATATAAATCAATGCAATTATGTTTGCAATAACGAGAACAGGTGAAAAAAAGGAGCTACCTGGAAAAAGATGAAATAGCGTGCGCAATAACTAATGAATGGTATTGAAAGTGAATGAAACTGCTCTTCAAAATTATCGGAGAAAAGTTGTTAAGAGGCACGAAGCTTAATTAGCACAAAATATGACACGGGAAGCAATAGTTAGTCGTCATGTTTGAATTTATATAAACCGAAAAACATGATTCAGACATTCCTCGACTTCCTCTTCCGCCTTCTTCTTCTTCTTCTTCTTCTTCTTCTTCTTCTTCTTCTTCTTCTTCTTCTTCTTCTTCTTCTTCTTCTTCTTCTTCTTCTTCTTCTTCTTCTTCTTCTTCTTCTCCTCCTCCTCCTCCTCCTCCTCCTCCTCCTCTTTCTCTTTCTCTTTCTCTATCTCTATCTCTATCTCTATCTCTATCTCTTTCTCTACCTCTTTCTCTTTCTCTTTCTCTTCCTCTTCCTCTTGCTTCTCCTCCTCCTCCTCCTCCTCCAACTCTTTCTCCTCCATCTCCTCCTCCGTCTCCTTCACTTCCTCCTCCTCCTCCTTTTCATTCTTCACCAACTCATGTCTCTCGTAATGTTGATACCTCTCCTGCTCCCCTCCTCTCCCCTCCCCCCCTCCCCCTCCTCCCATCCCCTCCTCCTCCTCCTCCTCCTCTCGACCTTCTTCTGAGCCTCAAGTGACACTCCAAGAACGTCATCCTTCAAAGGCTTGCGGTCACCTTGATGCTCGCTTCACTGGGCTTCTGAGACACACATGTTCTGCCCCCACACACCTGCCTGTCCTCACCTGTCCCTCCCACACACCTGTCAATCGGCTTCGGGATATATGTCTTTAACCGTTCTTACCAACACAGCTATACTGTTTTCATTTACATTTCTTTTTCGCTTCACACCTGTCTAAATTCTCCTCTGCACACCTTCTCTTTTACACCTGTCGTTTCATCACCCACTAGTTTCGTCTCTTTGCTTCTAGTTTCTGTTTTGCTTTCATATTCTTTAATCCTTAACTTCGTACTATTTTTTTTACTCTTGTTACGCTTGTCAGTATCTCCTAGTCATTAGTCAAAGGAGGAGGAGGAAGAAGGATAGTAGGAGGAGCAGGAGGAGGAGGAGGAGAAGCAGAAGGAAATATATAAAAAAGGAAGAATACGAGAACGAAAAGTGAGAATGCTTGGAGGTAAGGCGGAAAAAAAGTGCACCAGGATGAGTGGAGAGGGAAAAAACAGTATGAGGAGGAGTTGGAGACAAGAATAAGCAAAAGTATAAAGAAGAGAAGAGAGAGGAAAAGTATGAAAATGAAAAGTGAAATTAGAAGGAAATGAGGAAAAAAAGGACACGGTGATGAGTCGAGAGGAAAAACAAAACAGGAAGAGGAGGAAAAAAGAGGAGGATGACACAGGTAACAGAGGAAGCAGGAGGAAACGAAGCGTGCCAGGTTAATTAGCCGTGACCAGGTAGCCAAGGTCGGCGAAGTGATTCCGCCACCCACACACCTGCGCCGCGCACACCTATCCACACCTGATCAACACGTTTTCGGCTTTTTTTTTTCTTCTTTAGTCAGTTTACTTTTTTGGTTTTAGCGCGCAGGAGAAAATTCAAGGGCAAAAAACAAAAACGTACAAAAGATCAAGGAAAAAAAAACGCGAAAAAGCTTAAGGATGTTGATCGAAGGAGGTTGTTGATTTGTTTTTCTCCTCTTCCTCCTTTTTTAGTCAAATTGCTCTTTTTTTTATAGCTCACAGGTGGAAATTCAAGAGCAAAAAATCATACGAAAGATCCTAGAGACTAAAAAAAAGAAGAAACTGATGAAAAAAAAAGCTTAGAAACTGATAGAAATAAGTTGCATATTTGTTCTCATGGTCCTACGAAATATAAACGTCTGTATTTTACACTGTTTTCCTCCTCTCCCTCTCAATACTTTCATTTCCCATACATGAAACAAAATAAAACAAGAATAAAATGAGTGGGAAGCAATTATAAGCACATACATACACGCTTGCAAGACGAACTCACGACAAATTCTAATACTTTTGTAAGAAATATTCATCTTTTTTATTTTACTTTCGGTTCGTCTCACTGTCATAACTTTTTGCTTTGTCAAATGCAAAATTAATGATGTCTCGCTAACACTTGTTTTTAACTTTCTCTTGTATTGATGTATTATTCACTTGACCCTTCTGTCTTTTATGCACTCAAAGATGAAATGAAAAAAAAAAAAAACTTCGCTACTCTCCTTGAAATTAGTTATTCATTGCAACTCGTGTGTTATTAAGAACTCTCTCTCTCTCTCTCTCTCTCTCTCGTAAACATTCTCACCACGTTTTCTATGAATCGGAATACAAAAAACGACTTAATGGAAGGGATGAATAGATGTGACATTGACCCGTAGAGCCAAAAAAATGTAATCAGGAGAGAGAGAGAGAGAGAGAGAGAGAGAGAGAGAGAGAGAGAGAGAGAGAGAGAAAGGCAACCACCGGAACTGATAACATCGCGAGTCAACACTAAAATCACGACCTCAGCCAAAGTGATTCACGGATGACACACACACACACACACACACACACACGAAAAAAAAAAAAATGAAGAGAATATAATGGAACAAAAAAATGAGTGATAAACATTAATATAAAAATAAAAAAAACTGTAAATCGCCTGAAAACTGAACTTCCGCCTCACTTACCCGCCCGATCGAAGGATGAGTCACCTGATCTTTTTCTTCCTCAGGTAAAAAACTGTTTATACGTAATTAGTTGACTCACGAAAACACAGGTGAGTCACGATCGCTCACACACACACACACACACACACACACACACACACATGGAGTCAGTGAACCGGTGATGACAGGCAATAAAAATAAAAAAAAATAAAAATAGAAAAAACACATGAAACACCAAAAACAAAACAAAAAGAAGCAGACAAAGGACGCAGTTTGCAACCCCCCCCCCCCAAAAAAAAAGTATAAACAGATAACAAATACATATAAATACAAAAATAAATAAATCAACAAAATAAAAGGTTTGAGGATGCACAAAACAACAAAAACAACAACAATCGGATGTGCACCGAAAAAATTAATAACCCTCATCCACATGGACGGAAACTCCACCTAGGGTTAAAGGACGAAGAGGAGGAGGAGGAGGAGGAGGAGGGGGAGGAAGAGGAGGAGGAAGACAACACCCCCAACGACGAGAGGGAAAATAGCTACGGCGAAGTGGAAGACAAGAAGGAAGATAAAAGGAAGAGGATGTAAAAGAGGAGGAGGAGGAGGAGGAGGAAGAGGACAAATGGAGAGGATAGGAGACAAAAAGGCAAAAATCTCCTCCGTACATTACCGTGACAGGAGGGAAGAGAAGAGGCGATAAAGGCAAATGGAGGGAATGATAGTGATGAGGCAGAGGAAGAGGAGGAAGAGGAGTAGGGAAGGAGAAGAGAGGCGAGAAAAGAGAGGAGGAGGAAGGCATGAAGGAAAGTGAGAAAAGGAAACGAGATGAAAAGAAAAATGGAGCGGGAAGAAGTAGAGAGAGAGAGAGAGAGAGAGAGAGAGAGAGAGAGAGAGAGAGAGAGAGAGAGAGAGAGAGAGAGAGAAACACGTACAGACAGAGGAGGGAGGAGGGCAAGAGTCTATGGGAGGAGGAAGTGGAGGAGGAGGAGGTAGACACTGCACAACTAGGGCGTAGGCGTACTAGCAGGAGGAGGAGGAGGAGGAGGAGGAGGAGAAAGAGCGGCTCACCTTCCTTTATGGTTCCCTACTGACGGAGATGGCGCGCAGGAGGAGGGGTGAGAAGGGGTGAGGAAGGGAGGAGGAAGAGAGAAAAGAGAGGGCAGGAGGAGGAGGAGGAGGAGGAGGAGGTCTTGTTTTCTCTCTCTCTCCCTCTCTCTCTCTCTCTGTAGGGTTACCGAATGCCTTGGAGGGAGGGAGGGAGAGCGAGCAAGCGAGCCAGTGTGAGAGAGAGAGAGAGAGAGAGAGAGAGAGAGAGAGAGAGAGAGAGAGAGAGAGAGAGAGAGAGAGAGAGAGAGAGAGAGAGAGACACACACACACACACTATATATAAGCTGCCGCTCACTTTGGACCGCTTCGTACCTGTAGTGTGTTTTCATATAATTACCCTCATTACCGCCACCTCAATCATCAGCGTCACTCGTTAATAGAAGCGTCAGCAGTAGCAATATCACCCTCATCAATCACGATACGCAAATACTACTGTGGATGTCATCATTATTATTACTATTATTATAATCATTATCATTTAGTTTTAACACTCGATCCATAGAAAGAGATGGAAAGAGAGGTAAAGATAGATAGATAGATAGATAGATAGATAGATAGATAAATGAATAGAGATGCAGATATATAGATAGATGGTATATAGATAGACACTTCTCATTTTTGTGATTATTTCATCTTAACACTCGACCTACAGAAAGAGATGGAAAGATAGATAGATAGATAGATAGATGAATAGAGATGCAGATATATAGAGATAAATATATAGATAGACACTAATCATTTTTGTTATTATTTCATCTTCAAATTCCATCTACAGAGAGAGATGGATGGAGAGTTAAAGATAGATAGATACAGGTAGATAGATAGATAAATAGATAGATAGGTAGATAGAGATAGAGAAAGACTAATCCAATACTACTTTTCTAGGTGCCAGAATGATAATGGAATGTAATTATCGGACGAATGACAATATTATTCACCTCCTCAGTTAAATTCACACAATTCATTCATTTAATTAATTAGTTACTTTGCATAGATACATAATGGTGGGAGAGTTAGTGCTACTTCTCTCTCTCTCTCTTGTTTGTGTTTTCCTTTCCCGTTACCGGATACGAGAGAGAGAGAGAGAGAGAGAGAGAGAGAGAGAGAGAGAGAGAGAGAGAGAGAGAGCACCAATTTGATTAAACATCACGAGAGGGAGAAGACAGCGGCGGTGACAGGTAAGGGAAGGGAGATGAAAAGAGAGGAGACAGGGGGAGGGAGAGAGAAGGGGAGGGGGAGAGGGAGGGAGAGGGTGAAAGAGAAAGGGGAGGAGGGGCAGAAACAAGGGCGTGGAGTGCAGTGTGAGAGATTAAAGAGAGAAGGGAGATGAGGGGTGGGAAAATGGGAGGGAGTGGATGAGAAAAGCTGTATGGATGGAAAGAAGGAAGGAAGGGAAGCTTGACGAAGAAGGGAAGAAGAAATGACAGATGAAAGAATATACTGAATGAGAAAAAGAAGGAAAAGGAAGAAGGAATAATGAAATAGAAAGGTAAAGAAATGGAGGGAAGAAAGGAAGGAACAAAATGAAACACAAAATACGAACAAGAAGATATAAGAATAAAAAATAAAAAGAGGAAGGAAAAGGAAATACAAATAAGGAGATAAAGGAAACGAGGAAAGGAAAAGAGAAGTAAAGGAATAAAATAAGATGAGAAATATAAACAGGAAGAAAAAAGTAAGACGAAGGAAGTGAAGAAGAGTAGAAAAACCGGGCAGCCAACCACACACACACACACACACACACACACACACACACACACACACGCAAACAAACACAGCTGCGTCTCATCAGTGAAGCCTCAAAACTGAAGTCCGCTTCCTTTTACTCCACAAACAGGCTTCATAAACTGTTTGATTTCTTACACTATTATTGTTTACTCCTTTTTTCTGCTTCCCACTTTTATCTTTTCCTTGTTTTGATGTTTTTTGTTTCGCCACTTGATGATCTGAGTGAAATATTTGCTCTTCTTTTTTTTCATCTCCCCCTTCCTTAAAAATATACCATTCTCTTCTGTTCCTCATGTAAAATAGATGGGAAATAAGGTTTTTGTATGGGTGTCCTTCTTTTTCACTTGCCTATTTTGTTTGTATGTATAGAAAGTCAGTTTTTTTTCTACAGAGAAGCAAAGAAAGGGAAGATTGATGTCACATATAATAAAATACATAAGCGAAAACAATCCTACTTACTAACAAAAAGAATATTAAAGAACACAAGAGAAAAATAAAGGAAAACACGAAAAAATACATACAATAGACCTCTTCAATAACCAACCTTCTAAGTAACAAAGCTTACACAATACACAGAAACCGCCTCTTTTACAAGCCCTTATAACATCACAGGCGGAGGAGGAGAAGAGGACAAAGTAGGGAGGAAAGGGACCGTACAAAGAGGAAGAAGAGGAAGAAGACTAGGAGGAGGAGGAGGCTATGGGAAGCGTCACACAAAAGGGAGAAGAAAAAGGGTGCATTGGAAGGCTTATTTAACAAAGGGGCTCTGTGTGCTCGCCCGCCAACGCAATTTGTATAGAGGGCAGACGCTGTATTACCTGAGACCTCTTGCCAGGGTTCCCGATGGTGTGCCCGGCGCGTGCTGCCTCGAGGGGACGTGAAGGACTCGAGCTGTTTCCCTTTCCCTTTGTTTCTGTTTCTTATTCCACCTTTTTTTTTTTTTTAGTGTGTGTGTGTGTGTGTGTGTGTGTGTGTGTGTGTGTGTGTGTGTGTGTGTGGTTTCTGTCTTTGTCTCTCCTGATTCTTTCTTTTTTGTTTCCCTTTTTTTATTTCTTACCGCACTTGTTTTTCGTTTTTTTTTTCTTCTTTTTCTGTCTTGATCTTTTACTTTCCATTGTATTATTTCCTTTCTCTCTGTTGTCTTTCTTTGGAACTACATGTGTTTTTTCTTTTTCGCTTTCATATCTTGCTATCTTTTCCTCTTTTCCTTCACTTTTGCCTTTCTTTCTCCCTTCCTTCCTGTTATCGATCTCTTGCTTTATTCTTTCATTTCTCCTTCCGTCTACTCATTTATTCCTATTTTTCTCTATTCTTCTTGATAACTTACTCTTTTCTTCCTCTCTTATATCTCAGGGATTTCTTCTCCTATTCTTTCAATCTTACTTTCCGTCAAACTTCCTCTCCCTCTCTTATATATTGTCTCCTGACCTACACTGACCTTCCTTCTCTTGAGTCTACAACAAAAGATGCTTTGTTTTAGATATTTTTTCCCTCTCCTTTTTGAAGCTTAAGCATATACACTCTTCTCCTCCTCCTCCTCCTCGTCCTCCTCCTCCTCCTCCCCCCCCATTCTTGCAGCATCCAGCATCATCAGCATCATCGACCGTCCATTTTACGTTCCACTACAGTCATCTCTTCTGAAGGAACGTGAAGATAATTGTCCTTTTCACTCTTCCTCCATTTCCTCCTCCTTTTCTTCATCTTGCTCACTCCTATCTTCCTAGCTCACATCTCGTCCTTCTTTGAACCTCCTCTTACTCCTCCTCCTCCTCCTCCTCCTCCTCCTCCTCCATCTTCCCCGTTCCTTTTGCCTTCTCTTTCTCTTCTTCCTCTCCTCTTCATCCCATATTCTTGCTTTCATCTTCTATTTTTGCTTCTACCCTCTTCCAGCCCTCACTTCTTGCTCTCCTCCGCCTCCTCTTCCTCTTCCTCTTTGTTCCCTTATTCCTTTCCTCCACTTTGATCCATATTCTTCCTACCCCGTCTAGTTCTTCTCCACCTCATACTTCTTCCCCTTCCCCTTCTCCTTCCCTTCTGATCCTCCTCCTCCTCCTCCTCGGCCGACAAGTGCCACTCGGACACGGACACAAAGACTCGGCTTTCCTTTGTCACAAGAAGAAGACGACGAGCTCCTGCGGATGACACGCCGACGTCCCTTTGCGCGCGCGTGTGTGTGTGTGTGTGTGTGTGTTTCTTCCATCTGCTCCACTTATTCCTCCTCCTCCTCCTCCTTCAGTTTCTTTTCCTCCTCTCGTTCGTGTCTTCAACCTCCTTCTCCTCCTCCTCCTCCTCCTCTTTGCGTCAACTTTCTTCCGCTCTTCTTCCCTCCTCTTACTGTTCCTCTTCTTCACTGTCTCCACCAACTTATTTTTCTCATTTTTCTTCTTATCTTCTTCTTCTTCCTCTTTTCTGACTCGCCATTGAGTCCCACTTGAAGAGGCTTGAGGATGGTCCGTCTTGCCTTCTTGAACCTCCTCCTCTTCTTCCTCCTTATCTTTATCCTCCTCCTCCTCCACTTCTTCATTTTTCTCCTGTTCCCTTTTTGCTCATTACTGTTAAGCGCTTATTCCTCTTTTATTTCCTTTTATGTGTCTCTCCCTTTTTTATTCTATTCAATTTCACGTTTTAAGTAATTATTTGCTGCGATATTCTGATCAAGATTGCTTCGTGTCTTTTTTTTCCTCCTCCTCTTCTTTCTCCTCCTCCCCACCACCACCACCCTCCTCCTCCTCCTCCTCTTCCATTTCGCAGTTTCATTATATTGCTTTCAACGTTTTTCGCTTATAAGGTTTCTCGTTATCATCTTTTTCGTCATCAGGATAATTCCTTCATTTCGATAATTTTCCTTATTCTCTTCCTTCCTTCCTTCCTTCTCTCTCCGTGCATATGTATATTTTAATTTTCTATTTTATTTCTTCTCTTCTTCTTCTTCTTATTCTTCCCTCTGATCGCTTTCGTGCAAGTATCTCTTTCTGTTCCTTGTTTTAGTCTGCCATTCGTTCATGTGATAATTTAACTTCGTCTTTTATCTCGTTTACTTATTTTCCCCTTCTCTTTTTTCATTGATTCATAACTCTCTCTCTCTCTCTCTCTCTCTCTCTCTCTCTCTCTCTCAGCAAAAATGAAAAACAGAGGCTATGAAAAGCGAAAAAAAAGTCGATATTGTCTGCATGAGAAGCTTGAAAGGGTCGTGGTCCATATTTTCATTATTATTGTTATTATTATTATTATTATTATTATTATTATTATTATTATTATTATTATTATCATTATTATTTTATTTTCTGTGATTAAATGATGTTATGCTAATCTTCACTCATCTTTTATTTTCCTACTATTCTTCCTTTTCCTCCTCCTCTTCCTCCTCCTTCTCTTAAGAAAACACAAGAGGAAAAGGAAGAGGAGGAGGTTGTGCTTTCAGGCGTGGGAAACATACTAGGAAGAGGAGAGGAAAGGGGTAGGAGGAACTGGCGTGCGGGGAGGTGGTGGTGGTGGTGGTGGTGGTGGCGGCGATGGTGGTGGAGGAGGCGGTGGTGGTGGTGGTGGTGGTGGTGGTGGTGGAGGAGGCGGTGGTGGTAAAGGTGGAGATGGTGGTGGTGGTGGCATTAGTGGGCGTGACTAGTTATATTTGTGTGTGTGTGTGTCTGTGTGTGTGTGTGTGTGTGTGTGTGTGTGTGTGTGTGTGTGTGTGTGTGTGTGTGTGTGTGTGTGAGCGCGTTAACTACATTCTTCCGCCTCCGAGGCTTCCTGTGAACACTTTGACGTGTGTGAATCAATCAAGGGCAGGTACACAGGTGGAGCGGTGACAAATTGGCGCTTCCGTGTACGTTTGTATGTATGTATGTGTATAAGCCTACGATTTTTATGCATATACCAACACCTATAATTATCTATGGTTCCTTCTTCTACCTAATCCCTAATTTTCTTTTTTATAAGCAGAGACAGAGAAAGAAACCCTCCTACACCAACACCTGCACACCCAAGCACACACCAACACACCCACGCAAACGCTGCACTCCATCAGGCATCCAAACACCCAAGAAAGCACGGCAGCAACATATGGGGCAGCGAGGGAAGGCGGGAGGGAAAGAACAGAGGGAAGACGCAAGCAGCAGCCTCCACCAACACTTACGTCACGGTAACAGGCGGGTGGAAGGAGGGAGGGAGAGTAATCAGATGAGGCGGCGGGGCTGTAATTACGCCGCTCCAGATAGTGGCGTGATTAGTTACCGGAGAGTGAGACTGCGGAGGAGGAAGAGGAGGAGAAGGAGGAGGAGGTGGAATGGTAGCAGATGGGGGAGTAAAGAGTGAGGAGAAAACGAGAAAAGAGAGGAAGGTGGAAGAGGAGGAGGAATATGAGAAGCAGGAAAGACCAGAAAAAAAGGTGGAAGAGAAACACGAAGCTGTGAAAAGGGAAGAAGAAAAGGAAATTAAAAGGTGGAAGACGATAAATAAGGAATGGAAAGTATGTAAAAAAGCGGCAGAAAAAGATGGAAGGAAAAGTTGTGAAACGGAGGAAATAGGGGAAAAAGTAAAAGAGAAGAGAGAAAAAAACAGAAGAAAGCTAAATACGAATGCTGCTGGAAGAGGAAATGGAATAATGGAAGGAAGAGGAAAGAAGAGAAGCAGGAAGGAAAGGTAAAAAGGAAAGAGCAGGCAAGAACTAATGACTAAGTAGGGGAAGGATTATTCGAAGGATTTTAACGAAAGGAGGAGAAGGATGAAGAAGAATGAAGGAGAGGAAAAGAAGAAGGATGGAGGAGAAGGATGGGAAGGAAGATAACGGAGAGAAGGGGAAAGAGGATGAAGGATAGAAAGGGAAGGGGAATGAAAGATGATTGAAGAAGGGACTGAAGATGAAGTAGAGGAGAGGAATGAGGATGAAGGAAACGAAAGGAAGAAGAATGAAAGAAAAATGAAAAAAGGAAGGGCGATGAAGGAAATAAAAATAAAAAATAAAAGGAAGGGAGAGAATGAAAGATGAATGAAGAAAGGAAGCGGGATAAAGGAGAGAAAAGAAAAAAAGAATGAAATAAAAAATAAAAAAGGGAGGGCGATGAAGGAAAGGAAAAAAGATGAATGAAAAGAAGGGAAAGAGAATGAAAGAAGCAGGATAAAGGAGAGGAACGGAAGAAGAATGATAAGAATCGAAGGGAAGAATTATCATGCAAATTAGATGAAAGTAAAACATATCATTCACTGGAGATACAATTATAATCTTCCTTTGTTTAAAATACCCCAAAAAGACAAAACAAAAACTATAAAGCTCTGTGAAACGCATTTGTGACCTGATTCATTTCGCCATTATTACAAGATTTCAATTCCGTTGTTTTGGCGTTAAGAAAAGCATAATTTTGAGGTCAGGTGACGAAAGAATAGAAGAGAGGAAGGAAAGGAGGGCAATGATGAGGAGGGGGAGGGAGGAAGAGGAATAGGAGGGGTATAAGAAAGGGAAAATGGGGTTAAGGAGTGGAGGAAAAAAGAAGGTTAGGGGAGGAGGGAAGAATAGAAGGTTAACGTGGAAAGAAAGCAAGGTTGTACGGGAAGGAAATAAATTAAGAACAACTAAAAAGAATAAAAGGGAGGAATACTAAAGCGATAAAAAAAGCAAAAATCAAATAAATATAATGTTATCGTACAAAGAAGGAAGGAAATGGAGAAAAAAACAATAAAAAGGAGGAAAATTGAAGAAAAAGGAAGAATAAAAGGAGAAAATATAATAAAATAGAGATGAAAAGGATATATGCCTTCAATCCTCCCTCCCAAATCCCTTCCTCCTCCTCCTCCTCCTCCTCCTCCTCTCCCATGGTCCATTCCGGCTCAGCTATCAAGAACCAAGAGCTTCCCGCACACACACACACACACACACACACACACACACACACACACACACACACACACACACACAAACACACATTATGATCCACTTTCCCTATCTAACAAGCCTTAACCTATCCTCCCCACCCCCCTTTCTCTCTCTCTCTCTCTCTCTCTCTCTCTGCACCCGCCCACAACCATATAATACACACATACACACACAAACACACACACATGCACAAACACACTACGCCCATGTTTCCCTTTTTTCCACACTCCACCCACTCCCATACACGTCCATCCACCCCCATTCACCTCTCCACAATGGACTCCCGTTGACCATTCCGGGAAGGGAGGAAGTGGAGGGGCGCGTTACCTGCCCAAATTTACCTGTGCTACTCATATTAAAGGTGTCTTATATTTCGTTAATTATACGGTTACCTGAGGATGCTATGAGAGGAGGGGGGGTGTAAAGAGCGAGGCAGAGAGAGAGAGAGAGAGAGAGAAATCTCTCTCTCTCTCTCTCTCTCTCTCTCTCTCTCTCTCTCTGATTGAGGTCCTGCAATTCGTTTTTTTTTTAGTAATGCGACTTTATTTTTCATTTTCTCTCCGTCCTTATTTGGTCATCTCATTTTCCTCCCTCTCCTCCTCCTCCCCCTCCATCTTTTCACTCCTTTGATATTTCTATTTTCCGAGTGGCTTTTTATTCTTTTTTTTTATGTTTATTTACGTTTCAAAAATGTATCTTTAAATGTTTCGTGTCTCGCTTACCTTTTTTTTTTTTTCATCCCCGAAACTTTCTCGAACAACTCCATCGACCATCTCTCTCTCTCTCTCTCTCTCTCTCTCTCTCTCTCTCTCTCTCTCTCTCTCTCTCTCTCTCTCTGGTGGGAGGGTTACATATAGGTCAGGCTCTCCCCTTCTCCCTTCCTTCCTTTCCTCCTCCACCTCCTCCCCCTCCTCCTCCGCCTCCATGATCGTGGCTCCAAAAGGTTATTAAAGAATCACTCATCAGCCTCTTCTGCACGCCACCTCCTCCTCCTCCTCCTCCTCCTCCTTCTTACTCTTATTCTTATTCCTTTTTACTCTTCTTTAACCCTTTTCTTTCCTACCATTTCCCCTTTTTTACAAATACGGAGAGAGAGAGAGAGAGAGAGAGAGAGAGAGAGAGAGAGAGAGAGAGAGAGAGAGAGAGAGAGAGAGAGAATATTACATAAGAGAAACGTAATATCTTAAATTCTATTCTTCTACTTTCATTTGACATTCATCTCACTTCCCCCTTTTTTTGCCTATCTTTCTTTTTTTTCCTCCATTCGATCTTTATTGTCTTTTGTTTTCTCCGTTTTATGAGCTTTTGTTTTTACTTTTTTTCTTTTATCTTGAGCTGGAAATGTTACGCTCTTTTTATGTTGTTGTTTATTGCTACAATATTTTTTTTCTTTTTTTCGTTTTCTTTGTATCTATTTTCCTTCCTTTCTTTCATCATATCTGCATTTTTTTCCTCTTCATAAGTCTTTGTCTTCTTATCAATTTTCCTACATTTTGATGAATATTTTTTTTTCTTTTCCATCACATATTTTCCTTTGTCATTCTTTTTTAGTTTTGCTTATTTATATTTTCCTTCCTTTCTTTTATCATATTTTTGTTTTGTTTTTTTCATGTCCATATTTTTCTCTTATCAAATTTTCCTACACTTAGATCATTTTTCTCTCTTTTCCTTTACCGACATGTTTTTTCCTCCCTTTTCTTTGACCACGTATTTCTAACATTATTGTTCTGCTGTCTTCTCCTTCATTTGTCAGCTTAAAAAAACTATTCATCATTTATCTTTTTTTTTTCTTATTCACAAACGTTACTTCCTACTTTCGTCCTTGTTCATATTTACTTTCTACGTTCATTCGAGTTTGTTTACTCTCGTCTACGTTTCACATTTCCCGCTTCTATTTTTAAACTTTAACTTTCTGGACTCAAATATTCATTCCCGGTGCCTGCAATTTTTTAATCCTCCTCTCTCTCTCTCTCTCTCTCTCTCTCTCTCTCTCTCTCTCTCTCTCTCTCTCTCAGTAGCACGTCAAACAGAAAACTAAATTAGAATCTCCATTTTTTTAAACTTTTTCTGTTCCTCTCTCTCATTTTTTAATATCAAACAACACACACACACAGAAAAAAAAAACGGAGAACGAAGAACGAAAAAAAAAAAAACAAGACTTCACGCATTCAACAACTTCAAATTAATTCACTTTTTCGGGGAATTTCAAGTCAGGTTGGACAGGTAATTAATTCTCAGTGATTATCCTCAATTAATTATGCAGGTAGGGGGCGAAGGGTGTGTGTGTGTGTGTGTGTGTGTGTGTGTGTGTGTGTGTGTGTGTGTGTGTGTGTGTGTGTGTGTGTGTGTGTGTGTGTGTGTGTGTGTGTGTGTGTGTGTGTCCTCTCCCCTCACGAGTTGTCTCTCGCAGCAAGTTAT
Organism: Eriocheir sinensis; assembly: GCF_024679095.1. NCBI lineage: Eukaryota > Metazoa > Arthropoda > Malacostraca > Decapoda > Varunidae > Eriocheir > Eriocheir sinensis. The sequence goes on along the minus strand of NC_066517.1, from coordinate 13,027,670 downwards.
GTATCGAAAAGTTAAACCAAAGCGAGGGTGCGAGGGAGGGAGGGAGAGAGAGAGGAAGGGAGAGCGAGAGGGAGGAAGAGTACTAGAGAGGAAGAAGAAGAAGAGGAAGGGGTTGTAGGAAGGAAGGAGTCATGGATGGAAGGAGGAGAAATGAGGAGTAGGAGGAGGAGAGAAAAGTTTACCAAAGCAAGGGTGCAAAGGAGAGCGAGGGGGAGACAGGGAGAGAGGGAGAGAGAAAGAGCACTACTGAGAAGGAGGAGGAAGAGATGGTAGGAAAGAAGGAAGGAGTCCTGGATGGAGGAAATGAGGAGGTGGAGGAGAGAAAAGTTTGCTGAGAGGAGGAATAGAGGACAGGAGGAGGGAGGGAGATAGAAGGGTTGCGGAAGGGAGATATAAAGGAGGAGTGAAGATTTTGCTATAATAAGGAGGAGGAAAAGTAGAGAAAGGAAGGAATAAGTTCGTTGTGAAAGGGAGGGAGACAGACAAACAGAGAGAATAAAGGAATAGAAGGAAGGGAAGGAAAGGACAGATAAGAAGGACAGAAAAGGAAGAGCGTGTAAGTAAAAGAGGGAGAAATACTTATAGGAAGAAGAAAGCAAAGTAACAAAAAAAGAAGAAAAAAAAATTACACGAAAGAAAAATAAAATAAAATATACAGAGACATAATAAGTTAATAAAGTTCTCTGATTATCTTACACGAGACGGTCGGCAGATAAGTAGAAGATGAAGTCAAAGGATAAGGAGATAAAATCGTGTCATGATAATTATGATAAAAGAGACAATATCGAAAATAATGTTCTCTTCACCACGCAGCATCCAACCATATATATCTCTCCTTGTCTCTTGGTCTCTCTCCTCGTCTCTCCTCCCTCTTTCTCTTCCACCGCAACTCCTCCACCAATATCTCTCTAATAGTCTCCCTCTCCTCCACGCCCTTTCTCCACCTTTCCACTTCTCCAGTATCTTCACATTTTTCATCTATCTCTAACTCCATCCATTTCTTTTCCTTCCACTTCTCCAATGCCTTTCACTCTTCTAATCTCATCTTTCCATCTCCCCATGTCTCTTCTTTACTCCTCCAATCCCTCCAACACCTTCCATTCTCCACTCTTTCCTCCATCTCTTTCTCCTCCAACTCCACTTCTACCTTCCACTTTTCACACCTCTTCCCTCCACCACTCCCTTAACTTTCCATCCTCCACTTCATCGGTTACTCCATCTCCCCACCTTACCTTCATCCTTTTCTCCATCTCTCCACCTCCACCCCACCCTCCACCTCCGCCCGTGCCTTCGTTTATCACCCCGTCCCCCGCCTGGCCGGGCACACACCTTACTCATTAATAACACCTGTGGGATAATTACGTCTAATAACACCTTGCCTAATGGGATAACACGTGGGCCAAATGGGGACCACTGATTCACGGCCCTTTAAGGCGACGCCACGCGCTAAACAAATGGAAGTCTCGCCCATCCGAGGCTCAGGTGCAAGTTAGTGCTAATCCGCGAAGGTAGAGAAGAGAAACAACCAAACAGGGCGGCCATAACACTGGGAGGAGCTGGGTTAGTGGAGGAGGAGGAGGAGGAGGAGGAGGAGGAGGAGGAGGGAGGGGTAATGGTGGTGAATGAATAAGGAGAGAAGGAATAGCAAGTACTTTTTTTTTTTTTTTTTTTTTTTTGCTTCTAATGAGTCTACCTATTTCAGTGCTTTGCCTTTGTGATTTGAGGAAGGAAGGAAGGAAGGAAGGAAAAAAAAGAAGGTAGATAAAGTGAGTGATAAGTGAGGAAGTCAAATACCTACTTTTCATACTATGTGGAGGAGGAGGAAGAAGAAGAGGAGGAGGAGCGTGAGGGATGAGTGGGAGATAATGGGGAGGATAAGTGGAGGATAAGGGGGCGGGGTTGAGGGTTCAGGGGCGAGGGGAAGTCAAGAGAGACGAGGGGAAGAGGAGAGTGAATGAGAGGAAAGAGAGAGAGAGAGAGAGAGAGAGAGAGAGAGAGAGAGAGAGAGAGAGAGAGAGAGAGAGAGAGAGAGAGAGAGAGAGAGAGAGAGAGAGAGAGAGAGATAACAATAAAAAAAAACTCGGATGACACTGATTTCTAAGTCTTCTGCTACCCTGTCACATCTCTTTTTTTTCTGCGTTTTCTTTTCTATAACTTTCGGAGGAGACACTTGCGCAGTAGGTCAAGAATGTCTCCCCTCCTCCTCCTCCTCCAAAAACTAGAAATAATGGTCCAGCGATTCAAGCGAGGCGATGAAGTACAGACGGCGGCAATTTTTTTTTTTCAACCGAGTTATCCGTCACTGCAACAACCTTCCCTCAGAAATGGTAAGTCCTGTGGTTTGCTGTGACCCGCCCTTCTATGTTTCTATGTTTCGCCCCCCTCCTCCTCCTCCTCCTCCTGCTCCTCTTCGAAACGGGACGGAAGAGAAAAGGGCAAGGGAAGTATAGAATGGGAGAATAGGAAAAAAAATGTCAGTCCTCCTCCTCCTCCTCATGTAATCTCCAAAAGACTATCTCGCCTTCCTCGCTTCTTATAATATATTTACACTGACCTTTTTCCTCTTTCTCCTCTACTTCCCTTTCTCCTACAAGTTAACCGCTTCTTACTTCCCTGTCGTTCTTCCGCTTAAACAAATTATCTTTCTTTTAGTTAATATGTTTTTCTCTTTTCATTTTTCTTAATATCCTTTCTTACTCTGTTATCTTCTCTATGTTTATTCTTCTCTTCTTTTATTAATTTTTTTTACTCGTCTTCTCTCACTTCAATGAACACGTTTCTTATTCTTTATCCCTTTCTTTCTTTCTTCTTCTTCTTCTTATTATTATTATTATTATTATTATTATTATTATTATTACTATTATTATTACTATTACTACTCTATTTACATTTCATCCCTTCTATTGTTTATCTTTCTCTTTCTTCTGCTAATACATTTATCTCCTCCTCCTCCTCCTCCTCCTCCTCCTCCTCCTCCTCCTCCTCCTCCTCCTCCTCCTCCTCCCTTTGCTTGTCGAGGAAAACAGGTCTTCACATCGCCACCGTAATTGGAACACACACACACACACACACACACACACACACACGTGAAAACTGAGCCAATAACTCCCCGCGCAGCGCCAAATTAAAAACTCTTAAAAACTTGGCGGAACAATAGACGAAAACTCGGAACAACAGAAATGTGAGTAAAAGTTTGGCCGGAAAATAATAACAACAACAATAATAGTACTCCAGAAAAAAAAGAAAAACAATAGCAAATTAAATAAAATAGATAGGCCTACACGAAAATTACAAGGGAAGTAGGTAAATAAAAGTATGAAAGAATAGGTAAAGAAGAGAATAAGAAGAAACAGTAATAGAAATAACACATAGATCGAAAATAAAATAAAATACAGACCAAGAAAGGGAGAACAGCACGATAAATAACAAAATAAAAAATAGAAAGTGAAATAATTAAACAAAGATAGGCCTACATAATCAACACGATAGACAGATAATTAAAAGAAGGAAGAAATAGGTAACAAAAAAGGGGTACTAGGAAGAAACAGCAATAAACGTACACTGGGAAATACAAATAAAAAACATAGGAGAATAACAAAAGAAATAACAAAAGAAAGATACATTTACGTGAAAAGCAGACAACAAAAAAACAGATAAATATACTAAGAACATGACACTAACAAAAAAAAAATATTATAAATGTTAAGAATACAATAGTTATACCAAAAACAGCATCCGTACCACCCACAGGAAAGTAGCGAGAAAATTAATAATGAGAATATACATTTACGCAAAAAGTAATATTGAAAGTGGGGGAAAGACAATAAAAGTGAAAATTGGAATAAATGTTTGTTGAAAGGAAATAATAATAAGAGCACCGAAAGTAGCAAATAAAATAACAAAGAGAATATACGTTTACGCAAAAAAGTAATATTGAAAGTGGGGGAGAGGAGCGAGTAAAAGTGGAAATAGGAATAAATGTTTGTTGAAAGGAAATAATAATAACAGTAATAATAACAGTACCGAAAGTAGCAAATAAAATAACAAAGAGAATATACGCTTACGCAAAATATAACATCGATAGTGGGGGAGAAAAGACGGAGTAAAAGTGGAAAGTATAATAAATGTTTGTTAAAAAGAAATAATATAACAGTATCACCCAGAAGAAAGGAGCAAGAGAAATAATATAAAGAAGATACAATTACGACAAAAATAAAAATAATGGTAGAGAGAGAGAGAGGAGACAGTAGAAGTGGAAAAAGATATAAAGGTTTGTTGAAAGGAAATACTAATGCCAGCAGTAATAACAGTGCCACCCAAAAAGAAAAGAAAAAGAAAAATAATATATATAGAAGATACATTTACGCCAAAAAAAGTAATAATGGAAGAGACAATGAAAAAGGAAGTAAAAGTAGACATAGCGATAAGAGTTTGTTTGATACTAACCCAAAGAAATAAATGAAATAAAGGCGAAAGAAGGTGAAAAGACGAAAGGAAAGGGAAACAGGAACAAAAGTAAGCAGAGAACAGGAAAAAAAAATAAGATGCCCCTGAAAAAGAAGTCAGTCTGTTGGACATTTAATAATATAAACAAAACTAAAGTGAATGAAAGGGAACAGACGGAAGGGAAGCAGAAAAATAAGTAGTCAAAGAAAAGGGGGAAAAAAAAAAGAGATAAAAGGCTTTTGAATAATTTATTAGTTTACATTACAGAAATCGAGTATGTAATAAAAGAGTTTACTGTAATAGAGAATGTTTCAAGACAATATTATGTTTCAAGACAAAATTTCGATCATTACACGCGAAACTTTTACTGTGAATGCGTGTAATTTTGTTTCTTCTGGTGCGGGGGTCGAAAAATTATAGTGATAGTATTTTTCTTGTATATTTTTGTGCAAGAAAAGTGAGTGAACAGATAATTTTACTCTCTCTCTCTCTCTCTCTCTCTCTCATAGTTATTCGAAAACCAAAATGATAAAAGTAGATCAGTGTGTGTGTGTGTGTGTGTGTGTGTGTGTGTGTGTGTGTGTGTGTGTGTGTGTGTGTGTGTGTGTGTGCGTGTGTGTGTGTGTGTAGAAACTTGAAGCTTAATTAATGTTGTTCCTTGCGGTGGTGGTGGTGGTGGGTGACGTGGTGTTGGTGGTGATGATGGTGGTGATAATAATGATGGAGGTGGTGATGACGGTGGTGGTGGTAGTGGTGGTGATGGACGAGAGACAGACAGAGAGATGCATAACAAGAGTACAGTGAGGGAACGAAAGAGAGAGAGAGAGAGAGAGAGAGAGAGAGAGAGAGAGAATGTACAAATAAATTAACGAATGACTGACTGGAGGCAGACGAGAGGGATCAGACGACCTGTTCTCATGCATAACTCACGATACTTTAGAGTCCGCCCTTTGATGCCCCGGCTTGCCCACTTACGCCCATCATACCCGCTTAAATAATGCATCGGACGCCGCCGCTACGCTACTACAAACACACGTAAAACTCTCCTCCCATTTGACGGCACATGAAATACTGATGAAAATTTCCTTCGTGCCAAAAAAGAAACAAAGAAAGAAAGAAGGAAAAACGCAATCCTAAATTTTTACTTTGACTTGAATGAAGCAAAAAATAAAAAAATATATACATAACACAGAAGACAAAAAAAGCTATGAATTCCCCCTTTGATGGCACAAGAAATTCAGAAACAAAATATCCTTTCTGCAAAAAATGGAAATCCAATCCGGAATTTCTACTCTGAGGTGAATGAAGCGAAAAAAAAAAGAAAAGAAAGAAGAGAAACACTATCTCCTCTCCTTCCTCTTCTTAATTCCCTCTCTTCTAATTACTTTCATCTTTTCCCTCTTCTTCAAATTACTCTCATCTTTTCCCTCTCTTCTCCTCTTCCCTCCATCTCTCTTTCCTACCCTTCTAACACAAAACAGGTAAGAAAAACGAATAAAACCAAATATATGAAAAGGTAGATAAAAATAAAAGTATCTATGACGGAAACAAAAAATTAGACAAGTGCAATTTCTTTTCTTCGATTTCATTCTGCAAAGTTTAAAGTCCTGATCACATTTCCCATTTTCTCCCTGACTATTTTTTTCTTCCCTCTCTTTTCATCTCTCTTTTATTGCCTTTTACTCCTGTCTATACCTGTGCATTCTCTACCTTTACTCCCTCATTCTCTCTCCCTCTCTCTCTCTCTCCTACTTTCTGAATTTGTAGCTCCCCTCATAGGCTCTTTACTCTCTTATTTTTCCTTTGACTTCCCCTTCTTTCCTTTTTTCCTTTCATTTGTTCCTGATAGCCTCTCTTTCCTTGCTATCCTATCCCCTATCTTCAATTCCTTTCCTCTCTTCCCTTCCCTGTCCTACTCTTCCTTTCCCTTCCCTTCCCTTGCCTTGCCGTCGCCTCCCTTCCTCTCTTCCATTCTCTTTTTCTATCAACCATTCCTTTCCCTTCTTTATCCTTCTTTCACTTATAATCCTTTCCCTTTGTTCATTGCATTCTCTTCCCTTCCCTTTCTTTCTCCCATTCCTCAGTTTCTCTCTCTTCTAATCCTCTTGTTCTTCCTCTTCCAAATACTCTTCCTCTTAATTTCATCGACTATTCCTTATTTTGAACGTTACAACAAACCAATTTCTTACTTACCTAAACGTATAAGAGTGTGTGTCCATCTCCTTCCTCCTCCTCCTCCTCCTCCTCCTCCTCCTCCTCCTCGTTCACCCGCACGTCTGCACAACTCACCTGGGGAGGAAGAAAACAAAACATTAGTATTCCGAGGCCGTTCACTCATCCATCAGGTAAAATAATGTCGATAAGTAATCATTATGAACTTTTAAATCCGGTTTCTCGCCAAGACAGACCGGCCGCGCGAACCAACGAGTGAGCGAGGGGGAGACGAGCGCGAGAATAAGGAAGAATATACGGGAAGAAAAGACGGAAAATGGGGAAGAATAAGGAAGGAAAAATACGTGAAGAAAATACGGAGAATACGGAAGAATAAGGAAGGAAAAATACGTGAAGAAAATACGGAAAATACGGAAGAATAAGGAAGGAAAAATACATGAAGAAAATACGGAAAATACGGAAGAATAAGGAAGGAAAAATACGGGAAGGAAATACGGAAAATAGGGAGGAATAAGGAGGGAAAAATACAGAATGGAAGAAAGTATAGGAAGAAAAACACGGAAACAAAATACGAAAAACACGAAAAACTGAGGAAATGAAAAAAATACGTTAGAGAATATTGGAAGAAAATACACAAGAAACGGGAAAACGGGAAATTAAGGAACACCAAGACATGAAAAGAAGGAAGAGGAGGAAAAAGCTTCACACAACTTGCTCCGAGAAGAAAAATAATAAAGAGAAAAATGAGCAAGCGATATTTTGTGATGTGAGGCCATATCTGTGTGTCTTTGCTTTGTTCTTCCTGCTTGGAGTGAAAGAAAATATTAGTGGGATAAAAAATGTGTGTGATAAAGATAAATAAGTAAAATAAGGAGACGTACGATATAGCTACGCGTGACCTCAGTGCTCATCTTCGTAGCATTGGCTCTTGAAGTGGAAAATGACCAAATATAAGCATACCGTATTTCCCGCCATATAAGACGCACCTATAATTTGGCAAGATATATATTAATTTTATGTGATGGTCAAGGAAAACTAGAACGAAATTAGATAAGGAAAATAAAAACAATAAAACGAAAGGGCAACGAAAGGCGATTAACCACGCACGAAAAAAATATATATAGCGCACGTACCTCCATGAAGAATTAATTTGGAGAACAAAGAAAGAAAAGAACATTTGGATTACGAGCAAAAATAAATGTTATATCCAGTTAAGGCTTACACTAACCGACACTCAATTAATCAGTTTAGCTAATTATTAAACTCTCTCTCTCTCTCTCTCTCTCTCTCTCGTCACTTTCTTGTCCATTCCTTGTCTAATCTATACGATGAATGCAGTCAAGCGTAAATGTATCCTCTCTCTCTCTCTCTCTCTCTCTCTCTCTCTCTCTCTCTCTCTCTCTCTCTCTCTCTCTCTCTCTCTCTCTCTCTCGTCACTTTCTTGTCCATTCCTTGTCTGATCTATACGATGAGTGCAGTCAAGCGTAAATGTATCCTCTCTCTCTCTCTCTCTCTCTCTCTCTCATAAACCCGTTCTGAAAGCAAGTTTGGACCCACTCTCTCTCTCTCTCTCTCTCTCTCTCTCTCTCTCTCTCTCTCTCTCTCTCTCTCTCTCTACGGGTGAGCGATGCCGTTACCTGGTGGCGAGGAAATTAGAGAAAGGTCAATATTTACACGCAAGAAAAAACACACCTCGGCACTCTTCATTACCGCTCTAGAAATGCCGCTTTGAGAGAGAGAGAGAGAGAGAGAAAAAAAAAAATATACACATTACATCTTTTTCGTAGCCTTTCATAAACCATCAACCTCCTCCTCCTCCTCCTCCTCCTCCTTCTCCATCCCTCATTATCTATCTAATAAATGCCTAATTATCGCAGTAGGGGGCTGGATAAAAGGAGGGAGAAAAAATACGGCAAAAAATAAATATACGGCCAGACTCTTGTAACTATAGAGAAGATTAGTGAGGTATTTTTTATTCCTTTATTAGCTGGGTTTTGTTTTTACATATTATTTACTTATTAATGTTTTGACTAGTAGATGATGCGAGTTAGAATGTTTTATTTTTATTTCTTTATTGATGTTTGTGAGTTTGATGTTTATGTAGAGAGAGAAAAAAAAAAAGGGAGTTAGTGAATGGTGAGAAACACACACACACACACACACACACACACACACACACACACACACACACACACACACATACACACACACACACACACACACACAAAGACACACACATTTTCCCATATTTGGTATTCTTCTTACATGACTTTCCTTTTTCCTCCTCCTCCTCCTCCTCCTCCTCCTGTCACACACTAAAAAAGCTTAAAAAGAAAATATTAATGCGCCAAATAAGAAGCGAAATTATGGTCTTGTAAAATTCGCTTCCTCATCACGCTTCTTAAACACGAGGGACGCGAAATAATTGACCCCTAAATAATAATAAAAAATAACAATAAAATTATGATGCGTTAATTTCCTTTATTGCGTTTATTATGATTTATTTTCCCACGTAGATCATTTTTTTTTTTACTCTCTCTCTCTCTCTCTCTCTCTCTCTCTCTCTCTCTCTCTCTCTCTCTCTCTCTCTCTCTCTCTCTCTCTCTCTCTCTCTTACGTGCCTTTCCAATTTTGTCTTTGTTCTCTTCTTAACCTTCGCCTTTTCCTTTTCCTTTCCCTTTCTTCCTCGACTCCCTTTTCCTCCATTCTCCCTTTGGTTATTTTCTTCTCCCTCACGTCTTTCCTTCCCTTTCTCCTCCCTAACCTCTTACTGCATTTCCTTTCTTCTCTTCGTCCTCCTACCCTCTCTCCCTCTTCTTCCTTTTCTTCCTCCTCCTCCTCCTCCTCCTTTCATTCTTATCCTTCTTTCGTCAGTCCCATGAATTGAAGAATGATGAATAGAAAGCAATAATGAAAATACGGTTAATGAATGCTTGTGTAAAATGCCATCAAGTTTTTATGGGTGTATAAAGTTGAAGATAAAATGCAGCCGTGAAATTTAATCTATGTATGTATGTATGTGCGTGTTTTTTCTCCTCTCCTTATCTCATTCTGAATCCGGCGTTGGAGGCTGAGATTAGGCGATACTGATCTCCTTCCTTTCTCTTCCCACATTCTCTCTCTCTCTCTCTCTCTCTCTCTCTCTCTCTCTCTCTCTCTCTCTCTCTCTCTCTGATGCAATAAGACAAAAACAGGTAACCACACAATCATACAATATCAAAAAAGACGGAAATACATGAAGAAAATAAATCATGAGTAAAATAAAGAAAAACAAACGATGAAATACTAAACTAACAACTAACTAACAAACAAACAACGATGAAATACTAAAAATCATGAAAATAGATATAGGAAGACAGATAAGTAGATAACTACCATACATAGATCGTGAGTTAAAATAGAGAAAAAAAAGCTATGAAATACTTACAGGGAAATAAATCGGAGTAGAGAACTTTAAGGTGGGAAAATTAAAGAGGAAATCAAGTCAGGAAAGTCAGGAGGAAAAGAAAGAGACGCGATCACCAACCTTTTCCTGCGGCACTCAAGAAAGACAGAAGTTTTCCTCCTCCTCCTCCTCCTCCTTTACCTCCTCTCTCTCTTTCTCCTCATCCTTACTAACAGTTCCCAGGTACAGCAATTATCTCACGAAGGAGGGGGAGGAGGGAACCGAGGAGGAGGAGAAAGAAGAAGAGGAGGAGGAGGAGGAGGAGGGATTCTTTAACCAAGCCTTTGTGAGAAAATCTTAATTAAAGTTTAAAAGAATCATTTTCTGGTCGATCTCCCTCCGTATTGATGTCCACCTTTGCATTCATTCCCGAAGACACGTATTTTCACTCCATTTTTTTCTCTCATTTTAAGTTCCCCGTCTTTTAACCTTTGTCCAGTTGCGTATCCAAACAAATCTCCGTTTATTTACCCTCCCTGCCGTTAAAGAGACACTCGGAAGAGGGAAGAACGAGCGAACTTTTACGAAGAGCACGAATAAAGAGGTGGATTAAAAAAAACATACGTAAAATCAACACATTGGAGAAGAAAAGAAGAAGAAGGAAATGAGTCCAGCGGAGGAAAGGGAGAAGGGAGAGGGAGGGAAGGAATGATTAGTCTTTTGGAGGGAGGAGAAATGCAGGAGGAAAGACAAGTCAGGAGAAGGATAGGATGGCAAGGAGATGAATGCCGACCGAGGAAGAGGGAGGGAAGAGGGAGGAAGAGGGAGGGATAGGAAGGGATAGGAAGGATTTGGGTTTGAGGAAGAAAAGATGAGGAGGAAGATGATGATAAAGAAAACGAAGATGATGAAGGAGAGGATAACGCTGAAAATGAAGAAAATGAAGTAGGGGAAGAAGATTACGAAAAAAAAAAAGTGGATGGGTGGGAGGGAGAAGAGAGAAGTTATAGAAGAAAAGGAAGCAAGGAAGAGGAAGGCGAGTTGCGGCTGAAAAAAAAAAAACTGCAAAACGAAAAAATATGAAGCGTCCATTTTCAGTTTAGTTCAGCGTTAATAGAAAGGATTGGTTATTTCGATTATTTTTTTTTGTTGCTCGATTTGAAATGTGAATGAATGTTATTTTCAGTTTGCCATTTATCTTTTTTTTAGGTGAAAGTAGTAATTTATTTTTTTGCCGAAATTCGAACGCGCATGATATATATTTTTTTTTCAGTTGTCATTTTCATATATCGTACAGATTTCAGTCATCATTTTTACCCTTAAAAAGTAGAATCAATATATTTCACTTCATTATCAAATGTCATTAAATTTCTCCTTCTCAAATTCGACAACTTGAAAAAAAACTTACTTTCTCAAAAATCCCTCACACGAAAATTCTTACTCAAAATCGACAACATAAAAAAAAATAAACTTACTCTCTCAAAAATCTCAGCGCGCAAGACTTTCTGACCCGCCATGTTTTAGATCCTCTGCATATTTTTTTTTCTTGCGTATGATCAACATTTTTGACTTTCCGAGCAGTATTTCGCATATTTTTTTGGCCACGTTCCCAGTCATTACACTTGCTGATTACTGCTTTCCTTCTTTCTCCCTGTAATTTCCCTTCCTCCTCTAGTTTCTTATTTTCCATTTCTTCCCTTCTTTCGGTCCTTTCTTACTGTCGGACTCATCTTGTTCCCTTTATTCTTCCTTTCCTGTAATTTTCCTTCCTCCTCTATTTTTTTTCATTTTCCATCTCTACTTTACACTTCTATTTCCTTCTTTCCGTCCTCTCTTCATTTCTTTACTTTCAGAATCATCTCCTTTTTACCTCTTGTTTCCTTTAATCTTATTTTCCTCTACTGTTTTCTTTATTCGCTGGCTCTGTATTCCTTTTTCTATAATTTTAACAACTCATTTCTCTTCCTCCTTTATTTTTGCCTTCGAGTTTGTTCTCTTTTCACCTCACATTCTTTTAATCTTCTGTTCCTCAATTATTTTCATCATTTCTGACTCTGCATTCCTTTCTCTCTCATTCTAACATCTCATTTCTCCTCTACTTTGCTGTTCGCCTTCGTGTTTGTCCTCTTTATACCTCTCCTCTTAGTCAATTATCTTCATTTCGGGCTCTGTATTCCTCTTTTTCTTTTATTCTAGGATCTCATTTCTCTTCTGCTTTTCTTTTCGCCCTCGTGTTTGTTTCCTCCCGCCCCTCGCCTCAAAGTTTCGGGGCACAGCACATCACCCTGACAGCGGGCTGATGACAGGACGCCGTGAGTGAGCGGCGTCGCGAGGCCAAAGTCCCGGGCGTCAATCTTTGCCTAAACTTCGACTTGTTTTTCCCGAGTAAATGTTTCAGTCAGTGAGAATACGTTGAACTCACCCCTCTCACCCACCCCACTACCACCCCTCTCACCCACCCCACTACCAACCCTCTTCCACCGCCCTAACACCCCTTTCCCACCCTCCGAAGCCCCCGTCTCAGTCTGACTTTTCGCTCGTCTGTCTGTTGTCTGTTTGTGTCCGTCTCTTGGTCTGTTTTTAGCTGTCAGTCTTTAGGGTACGCTCTGTGTGTGTGTGTGTGTGTGTGTGTGTGTGTGTGTGTGTGTGTGTGTGTGTGTATGTGTGTGTGTGTGTGTGTGTGTGTGTGTGTGTGTGTGTGTGTGTGTGTGTGTGTGTGTGTGTGTGTGTGTGTGTGTGTGTGTGTGTGCGTCGCCATAATGTCAATTAGCCAAAATTTGTGGAAAGATTACCCAGCTGCGAAATCTTACACAAAGGGAGGAAGGAAAAAAAAAAAACATTCTAGTGCACAATTCAGTAATCAAAATGGCGCACTGACTGACTGACTGATTGACTGACTAACTGACTGACTGACTGACTGATGCAATATATTACTGATTAACTAACTCAGGAAACCAAATAAATATCACAACACGCCGTAGTCTCTCTCTCTCTCTCTCTCTCTCTCTCTCTCTCTCTCTCTCTCTCTCTCTCTCTCTCTCTCTCTCTCTCCGCACATCGCCTCATTATACTTATTTATATTTCTCGAACCGCCGTGGCAAAATGTATAACAAACGATGCCGCGGCCTTGGTAACGAGGATGAACGGCGAGGGGCGGCGAGACACTGGATATACACACGCGGTATTTTTAGGGTCAAGGCGACGACATGAAAATAAGCTGCTCAGGAAGGAAGGGGTCGCGATGCACTCCATCCAGGTCCATCCCTGGTCTGGCGCGGCGTGGACTGACAAAGAGGAGGAAAAGTCTGGCCTGGCGATGGAAATGATACACGATTTTTCTTTTTTTACGGCAAGGAACACAGATTTAGTATTACAAAAAGCCCTTCGCCAGCGTGGATTGACAAAGAGCAGGAAAGAATGGCCTGACGATGGAAATGATTAAGAAGATAAGTTTTTGTTTTTTTAAAGAAGGCAACCCAAGGGCAAAAAAACAGAAACAGCAATAAAAAAAAGAAGTTCGGTATACCCCGCTTCGATAAAAGAGAAAAGAACGATAGCCAAAATACAAGTCAATTTCGGGAGGTTTATGGATAAATGATGGAGCTAAGCTAAGGGGTCACAGCTTGGGAGGGATAATTTTGGCTTACCTACTTAAGGGCTGAATTTTGGGGGTCATAACAAGATAACTGTAAAAATAGATTATAGGAAGCAAGAGATAAGGAGATGATTTTGAAGGTAGAGAACAGAAAGAAGATAGGGATGGTAATGAGGGCTAGAAACAAGGGTTGAAAAAGTTTAAATTGTGATGATAAGAATATATTATAACGAACACTGGATGGCAATATTCTCTAACAACATTACTCCATCACTTCCTCCTCCTCCTCCTCCTCCTCCTGCTCTTCCTCTTCCTCATGGCAACACTTGGCAACATTGACGTCCACGCAACACAGCCACAGACAACATGACAGAACACAAATTGTCCCTTCCCAATCAGACTAACCAATAACCGACACACACACACACACACACACACACACACACACACACACACACACACATCTGGTTTACATGCACGCAACATTGGCTAATTCTGTGAGAGAGAAAGATAAATATATAAATTAAAGGGTGTTATCGTGTGATTTAAAAGGCGTTCAAATTATCTCGTTAGCGCACAGGTAAAAAAAAATCCATTATCGTGACGTGACTACAGGTAAAGGTGAGCCAGGTGAACCGTCTTGCTTTAAATACAAAAAAAGACAAAAAAGAAAATATAAGTGAGCCAAACAAAGGTCTCATACATATTCACTACTTTGTGTTTATGAATTTCTCACGTTTAAAAGATAGGAAACAGCCATGCAGGAGTTAGTTAAAAGCTTTGTGCGTGTGTGTGTGTGTGTGTGTGTGTGTGTGTGTGTGTGTGTGTGTGTGTGTGTGTGTGTGTGTGTGTTTCAACCAATAAACCTTTAACTACATAGCCGGCGTTATTTTGGGTATACCTGGGCAGGTGTGGGTGGGAGCAAATGGGAGAGAGGAGCATGTGTGGAGGGGATGTTACCTGGTGTTGGGTGTTGCAAAGGTGTGGAAATAAAAGGAAAAGAAAGAAAGAAAAAGAAAATAGTGAAGGTGTGTAGATGGGAGTGGTGGGAATTAGACAAAGAGCGAGAGAGAGAGAGAGAGAGAGAGAGAGAGAGAGAGAGAAAGGCGCCCTCTCCTGTATATGTGTTCCGTCAGGCTGCAAATTTTCCGTCGACCAAAGTCACTTCGAGGAGACGTCTCAAGGCCATTCTCAAGAGCTCCTCCTCCTCCTCCTCCTCCTCCTTCGTCACGTACGCCAGGGTATCCAATGTCAGCAGTGATATAGCAACGGACGTGTGTGTGTGTGTATGCGCGTGTGTGTACTTGGTGACGTTGGTGTTATGACTTTCTATGGTGATTTGCAGGATGTGGTATGGTTCTCTCTCTCTCTCTCTCTCTCTCTCTCTCTCTCTCTCTCTCTCTCTCTCTCTCTCTCTCTCTCTCTCTCTCTACCTCCGCAGCCTCTCATCTTCCCTCTCAAAAGCTCTTTCATTCGTTACCTCCATCTCTCTTCACCTCTCACTCCCTCTCTCTCTTACTTTTCCTCTCTCTCACCTGCTCTCACCTCTCCCTCTTTCCGTACAGTTCCTCACACCCACCTTTTCACCCTTCTTCTCCCTCCCTCTCCCAATATCGGCCTCAATAGCGGGAGAGAGAGGAAGAAGGAGAGAGGGTTAAAGGGAGGGGGATAATGGGGGGGGGGGTCTCACAATGCGGGGTTTCAGATTAACAAACAAGTACGCACTCACAGACACCAAAATAAACACACTCGACTCCCCGCCTTCCCGCCCGCCCGCCAGCCGCACTTACACCCGCCCCCTCTCCCTCCCCACCTGTGTGTGTGTGTGTGTGTGTGTGTGTGTGTGTTGTTATAGTGGTGAACAGATGTGTGTAGTAGTTGCTAACGTATGCATACACAACAACGTCTATTCTTACACACACACACACACACACACACACACACACACACACACACACACACACACACACGCAACTTGTACAACAACACACATTATCCTACACAAAACAACATGTAGACACAAACACATACACACGTACACACGCACGTGCCCACATCCCTTGTTGACACAGTTGTTGTGCCGGGGGGGAGGGGGGTAGTGCCAAAACCTTTCGCCCCCCTCCCCCTTCACCCTTTCGTCTCCAACCCTCATTTAAATCCCCTTCTACCCTCTTTCCTATCCATAAATTATTTTCCTTTAATTTTCTGTCTAAGTCCACCTCTTATTTCCTCTTAGCTTCCCTCTAACCCATCCTCGTTGTTCCTTATTCCTCATTCTTTACTTATCCCTTCCTCTTTTTTTTTCTCCTATGACACTGGATTTGAAAAGAAGAAGCGATAAGGAATGACAGGAATGGACACGAAAGGAGAGCAGAGTGAAAGAGACGAATAAGTGGAAGAACAACGTTGGGAAAGAGAGAAAAAAGGTCAAACTTGAAACGGAGAAAGGATGGAGGAAAGCAAAAAAGAAAAAGGAGAAGCATGGAGAAAACGAGGGAGGGATTTTTATCTTCTTTCCTCCAACTGTATATAAGGCGCAGGTAACGTTCCCTTCCTCTTTCCTTTCACCCCTTCCTCTGGTTTCCTTTCCTCCCTTCCCTTCCTCTCCTCTCCTTTCCTTCCTCCCTCCCTTGAATCAGGAGAGTCTATCATAGCTGCCATCCGTCTCTCTCCCTTTCGCTCCCTTCCTCTCTCGTTTTCTTTCATCCCCATCTTCCTTCCTCTCCCTTCCCTCCCTGCCTCCCCTTGACCCAGCATTTCGTTATTGGTTGACACACACACACACACACACACACACACACACACACACACACACACACACACATTCCCTCTATCCATATCTATCTATCTCTCATTCGTTCAGTCACAAAAACAATATACACGGAAATTAAGATGGCTTTTCATAGGATAACCATGTGGGAGGGGCGGGGTCAAGGGTCAAAGAGGTCAGGTAAGGTCAGGTGAGGTCAAAAGGTCAACCATCATCGCTCTAGTCCTCCGTCTGTCCTTTGTTAATTTGTTAATGAGTACTCACACCTGGTAGGCAATGTGTGTGTGTGTGTGTGTGTGTGTGTGTGTGTGTGTGTGTGTGTGTGTGTGTGTGTGAGAGAGAGAGAGAGAGAGAGAGAGAGAGAGAGAGAAATGCGACACACCTGGGCTGGGTAACTGACAGGTATGCTGACATCGGTGTGTGTGTGTGTGTGTGTGTGTGTGTGTGTGTGTGTGTGTGTGTGTGTGTGTGTGTGTGTGTGTGTGTGTGTGTGTGTGTGTGTGTGTGTGTGTGTGTGTTGACAGCAGGCGACTGACTGCCGACTCTGTGCTATTGATGGTCAACAAGGGGAGACCTAATGTATTTTTTGCTCTCTCTCTCTCTCTCTCTCTCTCTCTCTCTCTCTCTCTCTCTCTCTCTCTCTCTCTCTCTCTCTCTCTCTCTCTCTCTCTCTCGACTGTCAGTGTACTTCCCTTGTTTTCTCTCTCAATCTCCATTTAAATCCGATGTTTTTGTAACCCTATAGCCTTGTCTTCCGTCTCACCTAAAGCTTTTTCCTCTATACTTTAAGCGTCTTTTTCTTCAGGTAATCCTTCAGCCTTACTAGTCCTTCCTTCTCTCTCTCTCTCTCTCTCTCTCTCTCTCTCTCTCTCTCTCTCTCTCTCTCTCTCTCTCTCTCTCTCTCTCTCCCCCCCCCGCGGACTAATAAACTCTCAACACGGGGATGAAGAAAGATTAACAGCAGAAAACATAATACCTACACGAGGAGGAGGAGGAGGAGGAGGAGGGAAGAGGTAAGAGAGTAGGATGAGAAAGAAAGAGGATTATATAGAAAAAGAAAAGAAAGAACCGCATTTAGAAGCTGAAAATTTATAGTGAGAAGAAAAAGACAGAACAGGAAGAGAATTAGAACAAGAATGGCAGTGACAGAATCTAATTAACCTGTTGAACCACCTTTGAGAACCATTACCTGTGACTTCCTTACCCACCCACCTACTTACATACCTACCAACGCTTTTTCACTTACCCACCTACCTATAAAACTACCCATGAAACTACCAACCTATCTACCTGTATTTTCACCTACTTACCAATCCACATCAGACCTTAACATCTACCTACCTATCACCTAAAATACCACAGTCTCCCCTAGCACTAACTTTATTTTTTTCCCCATTTTCTGTTTGTTTCTTCCTCTCTGTTTCCTTTTCTTTTTTTCTCTTCTTATTTATGTTTATCATTTGTCCATCTACCTACCTGTCCACCCTTCACCTCACCTCATATATCCACCCACTCACCCACCTAAATTACCACTTCACTACCCACCCAAAACCCATCTATCCACCCACCCACGCAAGCACCACACCCACACCTCCACCCACTAACCCTAATGACCTCCCATGCCCCACCCACACCCCGCCACGCCCTCACACATGCCCTCTCAACCCCCTGACCTTTCTTTTATCAATCGTTCCTCCAAACACCTAAAGATGCAGGTTAATTGGCGCAAACTTACGGTGGTCCACTTTACCTTTATCTACCTGAGAGAGAGGGAGAAGAAAATGAATGAAGGAAAAGAGAGGGGTGCAAAATAGATAAATACCTGAGAGAGAAAAGGACGAAGAGAGTGAATGAAGGAAAATAAAAAAGGGCATGAAAAATAAGGAAATAGGGAGCTAAAAATATGGGAAAAGATAGGAGCAAAAAAAATTAACCGCGGGTATAAAAACGATAAGTAAATAATGTGCAGAGAATAAAGGGATTTAATTAAGTATGACAAAACTTAAAAAAGGTAAAAGAAAAGAAAGATGAGGAAAACTATAGAACGACAAGGAAAATAAAGAATGTAATGGAAAGAAAAGAACAAAGGGAAGTGGGAGCATTGAGTCGGACAGGTATAAAGTTTT